>NC_044301.2:34077691-34377691 GCF_004027225.2 Strigops habroptila | reverse complement strand
TTGGTGTTTCTGGATGTTCCTTAGCTCTTGTTCTTCACCAACAGACTTTTGCTATGGCTGAGGAGTATCACCGACAATCAATGCTGGTTGAATGGGAAGAGGTAAAACAAAGGATTCTTCATACTCTGCTTGCATCAGGGGAAGATGCTCTCAATTTCACCCAGGAAAATGAGGTAACCCCATCTTTCTAAACACTGTCATGCACAGCATGTACACAGCTGGCACTCCAGCACTGCTGAAACCACCTCTGGATTATTCTGTAGCTACAACTGTGTGAAAATGAGAAATATCAAATCTCTATTTAATTCGAGAACAGCTGTGACTAGCAGAATGCATTGTCTATGATTGTTTTTATTGACCGATGATTACAGGCGGTGGAGCTCCTATTGCTGAAGCTCTGTTTTAGGCAACATCTGTGCAAGCTGGAAACTTAGGAACACATATTAGGTCAATATACCCAGGGGGCAGAAAACATGTTGGGGTGAACTTCACCTTCAGGAAACCTCTGAAACGCTAATGAGACCACACAGTTTCTGAGGTGCAACATAGGTCTTAGAGTGTCTCTTTCCCTTATCACTCTGTGCTAGCCAGGATTTATGGCTTTCCTTAGGAGGCAAAACCAAATGAATATTCAAAAAAAGAAAAAAAGGTGTATGCTTTCCTTTTCACCTTGTTTTCTCATGCAGTGCAGATTAGAGGCTTTGGCAGCACAAAATTTTAGTGTTCAGCAATTCAAGGTTAATCCAGCAGTGACCAAATCCTTTGGGCAAGACTGACCCTGTGTTTAACATGAAAAGGTATTCACTAGCAACTTCAAGCATTCCTTATCTTCTGTTGCAACTTGAAACTTTATAGTTTATTCTCAAAGAAAATGGTCCAGTTACATGAGTGGAGTAAAGCACAGTTCCGTGCAGAGTTGTGGGAACTCTACCTCTCTGAGCTAGAGGCATCGGACATGAGCTGAGACCCCTGGAGCATGAAGTTACATCAGAGCCCCCTGCACAATCCTTCATGAAAACTGTAACCTTGAGAGGAGAGGCGATAGAGGGTAGGGGAATGCAAGTTGCTGTGCTTTCAGGCCAGGAAACAGGCCCAGTTTTTTATAACAATGTTCCCCACCTTTGTTCATTGGAATGACTTACAGAGCTGCAAAGTATATTAAAATAAAAAAAGCCCTTGGTGTATGACTTGTATAGGGATTTGGAAATAATTAAAGTTGTTAATGAAATGTCCCTTTCTGATTACTGTTCTTTTAAATATAGGTTAATCCCAGTTAGCATACATCTTTTTATAGAAGCTGTCTTCCCCAGAAAGTACTTTACTGATACTTTTCTGTGACTTCTCAGAAGGTTGTCCAGCTTTCCAATATTAGAAATACTAAAGAATGCAGGCTGAATTCATTAAAACTAGGAACAGCTATCCCATTATTTTAGGATGTGAGTCTGAAGACTTGGCAGCTATTCTGATAGCTTCTAACATCTTTGATTTGTGTGTGAGTTACTGGTGCGGGGTTTTCCTTTCGAAGTGTAGATATTAACTGATAGGAGAAGCAATTTAATAACCTTTAAAAGGTAAACCCCCTTTTCTGATGTTTCAGTGTCAAATGGACACTACCCCCAGTCCTTGGCACTCAAAATGGCAAACATGAAATTGGAGGGAGGGAGGAGGGGGAAAAAAAACCTGTAATGCTTTTCATGAATGAGTTTAAAGATTCAGTATACGCTATCAGTCAGTAATACTCCACTCTCCATTTCAAAGCACTCATAGTATCAGTATGTCATTTCAAGAGCATTTAAAATCCTTGATATATTCTAGTCTTAGCCTCAAGAAGTCAAAGGTCTCGAGGTCTGAGAGGTTTGAAGTGCATCTACTGTGTTAAAAACATGTTATCTAAACTCCCCACAGCAGGTTGTTCTTCTAAAGCCCTGTTCCAGTCAAGTAAGTTTTTTTTTTGTGTGACACAAACAGACACAGTCTGTAGAATATACTAGAGGTTTAATTGATATCTTCTGGAGATGGAGAATCAACTGAAAAGGCACAGATCCAAACGCAGCAGGGGGCCAGTCTGTCTGCGAGCCAATTCTCAAGCTTTGGGCAAGCTAATTTGGGCAGAGTGAAATACCAACACATTATTCATAGAAATAAGACCAATTAACAGGCAAAGCTCATAGTTCAAAGAACCTAGCACAGGACTTGCCATTAGAGTTTTCTGGTCCCCATTGTCCTCCAGCCTGGCCTTCTCCCTGTAAGGGAAAACCAAAGCTAATAAAAAGATGCTTCTTACAGGTAAAGGGAGGAAAGCCTGAGTTTTGTTTTCAAGGTATCAAAAACCTGTGCTCTCAAGGGGTGTGTTCTGAGTCTTGTTCCACTAGGCGTTTCTTTTCTCCTTTTATTCCAGGTTTTTCTTTTGTCCTTTTATTCCAGGTTTTTCTTTCTTCCATTCCTGCTGTCAAGCATCACGCTCCTGCAGTGACAGAGAGACACTGTCTCTCAGTTTCTGTTCTGTCCCTCTGTATCATGTCTTCATATCCCTTAAATCCCAAGGACTGCAAGATGCTTTCCACTCCCCTGCTGCACTGTGGTGTATTTTGATGGGGTTTCTCCAGCTCAGTTTAATCACCGCATCTACTGGCCAAGCCATTTGTAATGCTGACAAAATGTCTGCCCAGACTTCTGCTGAGGAATGTGCATATGCATACGAGGGTGATGAATAATGTATCTTTATAGCATGGGGTTTGGTGTGCAAGTGATCATAGAATCATAGAACAGTAAGGGTTGGAAAGGGCCTTAGGATCATCTAGTTCCAACCCTCCTGCCATGGGAAGGGACACCACACACTAAACCATGTCACCCAAGACTCCGTCCAACCTGGCCTTAAACACTGCCAGGGATGGAGCGTTCACAACTTCCTTGGGCAACCTGTTCCAGTGCCTCACCACCCTCACTGTAAAGTACTTCTTCCTTATATCTAACCTGAACTTCCCCTGTTTAAGTTTGAAGCCATTACCCCTTGTCCTATCACTACAGTCCCTAAGGAAGAGTCCCTCCCCAACATCTTTGTAGGCCCCCTTCAGATACTGGAAGGCTGCTATGAGGTCTCCACACAGCCTTCTCTTCTCCAGGCTGAACAGCCCCCTCTTCTCCAGGCTGAACAGCCCCAACTTTCTCAGCCTGCCTTCATACGGGAGGTGCTCGAGCCCCCTTATCATCCTTGTGGCCTCCTCTGGACTTGCTCCAACAGCTCCATGTCCTTCTTATGTTGAGGACACCAGAACTGTACACAGTACTCCAAGTGAGGTCTCACAAGAGCAGAGTAGAGGGGCAGGATCACCTCCTTTGACCTGCTGGTCACGCTTCTTTTGATGCAGCCCAGGATACAGTTGGTTTCTGGGCTGCGAGCGCACACTGAAGCCGGCTCATGTGAAGACTGAGGCAAAGAAGTCATTGAGAACCTCAGCCTTCTCCAAATCCAGGGTAGCCAGTTCTCCCTATGATGAACACTTGGCTGAGTGCAAATGAAGGAGGACTCCTTCGACAAGCAGCATCATTAGGCTAAAAGAATTTAAAAGCTAAAAACATGGTGGTAGTGCAGTATAGCTGCAGCTTTCACAAATGGATAATATTCAGAATAAATATTACAGTTCTGAAGAGTGTTTTGGAAAGACCTGAATTCAGGGCAGGGAGAAGCAAATGTGGTTGAAAAAAACAGCCCAAGCTGTTTAAGAAGTATCAGAGTAGAGATGCAGAAAGATCCATTTGCGTGTGTGTGCGCACTTGCACTTCTGCAGTCCTTTGTGCATTACCCACTCTTCTGTTTTTCCTTGTGCTGCTCCAGTTAAGCTTAAGAACCTGACCTGAAACATGATTCTTCTTGTATGCACCTAGCTGCTCTTTTCAACACATTTTTCATAATCTTTTCCTTGCTTGAAATCTTGGTAAGTTCTGACTTGCCACCAAGGGATATCCTCTCCCTTTCCCAAATCCCCCTCTTAGCTTGCAGGAAAAGCCTCTTCAAATGCCAGTTACCAGCTGCAGGATGATCACTCGTGCAGTGCTCTGTTTCTGCAGTTCAGGATGAAGAGTGGAAATGGCCTTCCCCACCCTGACTCACTGCTTTAGTTTTCCTTTGGAAATTTCCTTTTAGCACAGCCATGAGATAGTTTGGTGAGCTAGTGCTTTTTTAAAGTTGAATAATTCAAAGATGAATCCAGAATACAAGTATGAGATGGAAAAAAATAGGACATAAGTTTGCTTCCATGGCTTCTGGCATAGGAAAGAAAAGCAAGACAAATTTTGGGGTTCCTGAGTTTTTCTTTGCTGAAGTGCCAAGTTGGTAGTGGGCATTTAAAGAATTGAATTTCAGTGTGGCAGTTCTCAGCTGTGGCAGCTTGTTAATAAGTGAACCTCAAAGCATAATGGCTAGGGTAAAATTAAATTGGAGAAAGGAAAATCCAAACCCCTCAGCAGTTACTTCTTAGTTTCAGGCATGCACTTTTGAATTTGGATCCTTACCTGCAGGTTTTAACCTGTCAATCACACACCATGCTCCAGAGCAGCAGCCACGTGGATGCTCTTTGGTGCTGCAAAGCCACAGCAGGAGACAAGGGAACCAGATTCACAAAACAAAGCCCCAGTCCTTATGTTTCTGGTGTTTGGGCACTGGTTAAAAAGTGACACTAAGTCATGATGTACCCTTCTTCCCTTGCTGTAAAAGATGAAACCTCATCAGTAATTAATGACAACGTCCAGAGTTTAATGTTACTTTAAATAATGCTGCAACTTATCTGGCACAGCACAGGGGAAGGCTGTGAAGCGCTATTTATGCCATTGTGTCTGTTTCCCAGGAAACCTGCTTTAACAGCTTCTTTGTTCTTTAGAAAAAAGAATTTGTCAGGTTTTAGGTGGGTTTAAAGGAATTTGTCAGATGATTTGGCACTGAAAGAAAAATGCAAATGCAAATATCAGTATCCATTAAGAATGACTGTGAAGAATATTTTTAGTGTAAGTAAGTTCAGTAGCAAAAAGCAAAAATGGGATTTCTTTGGGGGGTTTTTTTGTAAGGCATTTTTATACTGCCTAAGGTCTAAATGCATCTGCCTGATCTTATAATCAAGTTGGACACAATTTAAATGGCACTATTATTGAGAAATTAATGCAGTGATAAAATAATTCCAGCGGTTTTAAAGGATCATAGAATCATAGAATAGAATAGAATCATAGAATAGTTAGGGTTGGAAAGGACCTTAAGATCATCTAGTTCCAACACCCCTGCCATGGGCAGGGACACCTCACACTAAACAATGTGGCCCAAGGCTCTGTCCAAACTGGCCTTGAACACTGCCAGGGATGGAGCATCCACAACCTCCCTGGGCAACCCATTCCAGTGCTTCACCACCCACACTGTAAAGAAATTCTTCCTTATATCCTTATATCTAATCTAAACTTCCCCTGTTTAAGTTTGAAGCCATTACCCCTTGTCCTACCACAGTCAGTAACCTGACTGTGCAGCCGGTGGAGCCACGCGTACACCAGGGTAGCAGTGTGGGCACCGTGGTGAAAATAGTTAGAATTAATGCTGTGGGGATAAAAAAAAAACCCAAAATCAAAACCCCCAAAGACACCAATCTGAGAAGACAAGACCCACCGACACCAGCTCTGCAGCAGAGTTTAGGAGGGGTCCTTGAGGCACTTTTCATCAGTTTCCTGCTTGTTGGCAGAAAACCTGTTAATTCTCACATAGAATCATAGAATCAGAGAATAGTTAGGGTTGGAAAGGACCTTAAGATCATCTAGTTCCAACCCCCCTGCCATGGGCAGGGACACCTCACACTAAATCATGTCGCCCAAGGCTCTGTCCAACCTGGCCTTGAACACCGCCAGGGATGGAGCATTCACAACTTCCTTGGGCAACCCATTCCAGTGCTTCACCACCCTCACTGTGAAGAACTTCTTCCTTATATCTAATCTAAACTTCCCCTGTCTAAGTTTGAAGCCACTGCCTCTTGTCCTACCACTACAGTCCCTAACGAAGAGTCCCTCCCCAGCATCCTTATAGGCTCCCTTCAGATACTGGAAGGCTGCTATGAGGTCTCCACACAGCCTTCTCTTCTCCAGGCTGAACAGCCCCAACTCTCTCAGCCTGTCTTCATACGGGAGGTGCTCCAGCCCCCTGATCATCCTCGTGGCCCTCCTCTGGACTTGCTCCTACAGCTCCATGTCCTTCTTATGTTGAGGACACCAGAACTGTACACAATACTCCAAGTGAGGTGTCACGAGAGCAGAGTAGAGGGGCAGGATCACCTCCTTTGACCTGCTGGTCACGCTTCTTTTGATGCAGCCCAGGATACGGTTGGCTTTCTGGGCTGCAAGCGCACACTGCTGGCTCATGTTAAGCTTCTCATCAACCAACACCCCCAAGTCCTTCTCTGCAGGGCTGCTCTGAATCTCTTCTCCACCCAACCTGTAGCTGTGCCTGGGATTGCCCCCACCCAGGTGTAGGATCTTGCACTTGGCTTGGTTGAACTTCATAAGGTTGGCATCAGCCCACCTCACAAGCGTGTCAAGGTCCCTCTGGATGGCATCCCTTCCCTCCAGCGTATCAACCGAACCACACAGCTTGGTGTCGTCGGCAAACTTGCTGAGGGCTCACTCAATCCCACTGTCCATGTCGCCGACAAAGATGTTGAACAGGACCAGTCCCAACACCGATCCCTGAGGGACACCACTCGTTACAGTTTTCCAACGGGACATCGAGCCATTTACCACGACTCTTTGCGTGCGGCCATCGAGCCAGTTTTTGATCCACCGAGTGGTCCATCTATCAAATTGATGTCTCTCCAATTTAGAGACAAGGATGTCGTGCGGGACAGTGTCGAATGCTTTGCACACGTCCAGGTAGATGACGTCAACTGCTTTGCCCCTGTCCATCAATTCCGTGGCTCCATCATAGAAGGCCACCAAATTGGTCAGGCAGGATTTCCCCTTAGTGAAGCCATGTTGGCTGTCACCAACCACCTTGTTGTTTCTCATGTGCCTTAGCATGCTTTCCAGGAGAATCTGCTCCAAGATTTTGCCAGGCACAGAGGTGAGACTGACTGGTCTGTAGTTCCCCGGGTCTTCCACCTTCCCCTTCTTGAAAATGGGGGTTACATTACCCTTCTTCCAGTCATCAGGAACTTCACCTGACTGCCATGATTTTTCAAATATGATGGACAGTGGCTTAGCAACTTCATTCGCCAGCTCCCTCAGGACCTGTGGATGGATTTCATCAGGTCCCATGGACTTGTGCACGTTCAGGTTCTTAAGATGGTCTCGAACCTGATCCTCTCCTACAGTGGGCCTAAGGTCTTCATTCTCACAGCCCCTGCATCTGCTTTCCAAGACTTGGGTGGTGTGGTCAGAGCATTCGCTAGTGAAGACTGAGGCAAGGAAGTCATTAAGAACCTCAGCCTTCTCCAAATCCACGGTAGCCAGTTCTCCTGATAGCTTCCGGAGAGGGCCCATGTTGCCTGCAGAGAGTAGTAATCACAAATATCACAAAGCTCTTATAAAATTTCTCAATAGAGGTCGTTGCTCTTATCTTCACATAAATTCCTGGCTAACTCAGAACAGCTTCTTGGCCATTGTAGTTGTGTCACTTTATTTGTCTTTAAATTTTAAATTGTGAAATTTTTCCTGATCAAAACTCCTGGACTGGGGCAGTGGATAGCTGTTGTCTGCAAGAACACATGCTCATGAGTGTAAGGGAGGTCCTACACAGTAGAAGATAACCTGGGTTAAACTGATATCAAATTAAGTTGATAAGCATTTGGGAATGACTGAGAGACTGTTCAGTGCATAGACTGACAAGAACATGTCTGGAAGTTCATATGTTTGTATTATTTAATTTCAAAGTTGGGATACAGTTTCCAAAAAAGAGAGATTCTTTTGAAGACCCTGTCAGCATTTCATCCTCATTTGAAACAAGAAATGGAATGATGATACCATCTGGAGAAAAGCTCCCACTTCTCAGCTCTTTTCCTGGAATCCACACAAGCCAGGACATGGCAGGAACATTGGTCCTGCTGTGCTGTGACCTGACAGCATCAGCAAAGCTGAACTGTAAAGCTGATTAAACTGAAAGTGAAAACAATGATTTTTCCATTGCATTTGTGCTTTCTGTTGTTTGTCCAGGCAGCAAGTTGGTCACATTTAACTGAGCTCTTCCAATACTCGAAGGTGATCCTGTCTACCCAGTAAAGTACTGACATTCTGGGTAGCTGATGCTACCCTAGCAAAGCTATCTGCCAGTATTGCTGAGGTACAGTGTAACAGCTAATGAGGGTGTGCAGCCAGCTGTAACAGACTTGGATGGTAAAAAGCTTAATTTGAAAACTGCAGATGTACCTGCTTTTTCTTGGAAAAAGTTACTGATTCCAGTTTAGAGGAATATCAGTAGGCTTGAGTTATACAGTAACAAACCTGAAAACATGCTTGCTTTTCTGAAATCTTCTCTATTTCTCTTTGCCCCAACTATGTCGGTTGGCTTCATAATAAATATTATGCTTTTATACCAAGCTTGTCTTTTATCTTCAGACCATCAGGGCTGTAGCAGTGCTTATGAAGCAGCTGATATTAAAGGGCTGCTTACCTCAAAGGGGTCTGTCTTTTCAAACCCAAGACTTGCAAAGCTGATGCTGAAATGAAGAATTCCATTTTTAGGAAATAGGAAACATTGGAGAGCATTGCTTACTTAATTGGGAGTATTCTTTCCTCCGCAGTGTTGAACATCCATGTTCAGTGGTGGCTACACTGAAAACACCTGTGATTTGTAGTAAACACAAGAACAGCTTTATGCAATATTAGACTATTATGGCATGTTAAGTTTTATAAAAGAGTACAATTTTTCCATGCCATGACTCCATCAGCTGTCCCTCCCCATCTTCACTGAAAATACCTCAATCCTAGCATTGTCTCTGTGGGTAGAATGATGATTTTTTTCAGGTCGAGATATTACCAGCATCCTTCCTCCTGCAGCAGACCAGCAATGGGGTGCTTCTCAGCGCATAACTGAATGCTGCAGTCCCATTTTGTATATGTATGTGCCATGGTGCTGGCACAAAACCGGAGTGGGTGTCAGATTTACTAGACTGGATCCATTTGAGCTGGTCCATTGAATTCTGTGTCCTTGCTGTGATGGAGGTTCAAGAAAGACTGATGTGACAATAAGCAACCTTTCAAGAAACAAAAGGAAAGAATTAAAATTACAAGATGCTATCAAGAGACACCAATGTCCTAATTCTAGAGAGCTAATGGTTGGTTTGTGCACTGAATAAGGAGGATTTCTGTCACTTCAGAAAGTTTAAGCTATATTGGGAAGATAATGGGGTATTGCAGTGAGACTGTGCATTTTGCTCTGTAGATAGTTCAAAACCCTGTCCTTAGTTCTGTCAGGAACATGGTTTTGCTGTTGGTCTTTAGGAGTAGATATACTGGTAAAATACGTTGCAGTAATTTTATACCTCCTTATGCGCTTCCCATTAAACAGCCTAGCTACACCGGTGAGTTGGGTCCTCCAGGTCACAGCTCTTTGGACAGTGTGGAGATGGCGTATGCTCATCAGGTGAGTAGAAATAAAAAATAAACATAGTTAAATATTGTTTTCTACAGAGAGGTGGGGAAAATACAGATCTATGAGTGCAGTGCATAAGAAGATACAGTAGGTAAAGCCTGAAAATATCTGCCTGGAGTTAAAAAGCAATTGGAAAATACAGAAATTTAGCCTGGCTTCTTAGAAGTGTACTCACTTGTCTGCTACAGGGATTTTTTTGTCAAAAAGAGATCCTGAACACCATCTATGACTGTAGAAATCACTTATGCATGTAATTAATAGTAAACTGAAACTCTTTTCACCTTTCAAAAAAAAAAGTTTTTTAGAATTCATGTCAATGTGTACAGTGGGCCTAAGGTCTTCATTCTCACAGTCCCTGCATCTGCTTTCCAAGACTTGGGTGGTGTGGTCAGAGCATTTGCTAGTGAAGACTGAGGCAAAGAAGTCATTAAGAACCTCAGCCTTCTCCAAATCCACGGTAGCCAGTTCTCCTGATAGCGTCCGGAGAGGGCCCATGTTGTCCCTAGTCTGTCTTTTATTTGCTACATACCTATAGAAGCCTTTCCTGTTATCTTTCACATCTCTTGCCAGATTTAATTCTAACTGGGCCTTAGCTTTCCTAACCTGGTCCCTAGCTTCCCAGACAATGTTCCTATATTCTTCCCAGGCCGCCTGTCCTCGCTTCCACCTTCTATAAGCTTCTTTTTTCCCCTCTAAGTCAACATGAACTGGTTGTCTTCCCTTAGCTCAGTTGATTTGTTACAAGTAGCTCATGGTTAACCCCTGGGCAGAGCTTTTCACCTTTCAAAAAAGTAAGTTTTTTAGAATTCATGTCAATGTGTACTTGTACACAAATGAAGACTTTATAGGGACAGGACAATGGGGAATGGCTTTAAACCAACAGAGGGGAGATTGAGATGAGATTTTAGGAGGAAGTTCTTCCCTGTGAGGGTGGCAAGGCCCTGGCACATGTTGCCCAGAGAAGCTATGGCTGCCCCATCCCTGGCAGTGTTCAAGGCCAGGTTGGATGGGGCTTGGAGTAACCTGGTCTAGTGGAAGGTGTCCCTGCCCGTGGTAGGGGGTTGGAACTGGATGAGCTTTAAGGTCCCTTCCCACCCAAACCATTATATGATTAATTAGTTTCATATCTCCTGTAATATACCTGCATTAAGGGTCTTCCTTATAGCATAATTATGTCTGTACTTTGAGACTCTCAACATTATTCTTTGATGTTTTGTGAATATGGGAAGCCCAACCTCTCTAGCAGTGCCAGTTTCAGGGGTGCTGGAGTCCTGGAGATCAGGCAGTCCATGCTGTTTCAGTTTATCAGCAGCCATGAAATGTGTTTTAATTACACTGAAATGATTAATTGTTCTTCATGGATAGTTCAGGCTGTTTCACAGAAACATGGTGAAGTCCGCATATGTGATTTCACTGATGCTAGATTCTGGTTGCATTGCATCTTGTTTGCACACTGGGCATGTTGAAGAAGTAGCAAGTGCAAAAGGGACTTAAAGTACAACAGCACTACCTTTCTAATATTGAGAATTATTATTTTCAGATGTAGCTGGAAGATCTTTAGGCTGAGAGTAGAATAAACAATAGTAGAAGCAGCTAAATGAAGACCAAGATTTAAATCAAAATGGAAGTGTGTATGTATGTTGAAGGGCCAGGTTTCTGTTCCCATTTCCCTGTGTCAGATTTCCCTGAATACTGACAGAAACAGCAAAATCCAGTTTCTTTTATGTCAGCAGGTAGGAGGTTGCCATGCAGGGGAATATCACAGCCATCCAGTGGTTGGGTCTCTTCTGTATCTTTGTCCTCCAACAATTAGCTGCAGTTAGTCCAACAGGGCATTCATCTTGTCATGTAGAACCCCAAACAGCTGGATTGCTGCCTGCCTTCAGGCTTCAGTGTGTTGTGGAAGGGTGGTTGGTGCTGATGCCCATTCCTCTTGCGTTGGATTAGAGGGGACTAATGTGGTAGGGAAGCAGAAGGGACACTGTTTTTGAAGCCTGGTTCAGATTTTGCTGCTGCAGCTGGGGAGGAAGAAGGGGAGCAATATGTACTGTTCAACTTGCTTACTTTCAATATGTTTCAGATTTATATTTAGAATGAGAAGATAGTGAATGGACATCTGCAGCCTAACCTGGTGGACCTTTGTGCTGCTGTTGCAGAACTGGATGATAAGGTACTGCCAGTGAGTTAACATAAGGAAATGCACTTAATCTGGTTTCAGCTGTGATTAACAGCCTGCTGACATCAGTGGAAAAATACTGATATTGCCAAAAAAAATTGCATGGCTTCACAGAAAACACAGAGCCAATACCGGAATTGTCTCTAGTACAGCAGGACCCACCTATGATGTACTTGGTCATGGAGAAAATTTCTTAACACAGTGAAAAAGAAAAGATCCTGGTTTCACTGCAGTGTCCCATCATGAGCGATGAGCTGTTGGGAAAAAAAAAAAAATATTGCTTTTCATTTTAAATGGGTTCTGTTGTATTTGGTTTTCAAAATGTGATCTCTTAATACCTTTTGAATGTATTTTAGTTGTAGGTGAAGGGTCTTCAATTAGACCCTGCTAGAGCTGAAATAGGCTCCCTTATCAAAGTGTAAAGCCCCTAGGATTGACTTTAAACCAATGATCTGCCCGCTTTTTTCCACTCCTTTAATTGCATTGTTTTGATCCACTCCAAAACAAACCCCAAAATGCACAAACCTGGCCACCTTTGACAAATGTCTGGAGGAGAATACTGCAGGAGGGTCAAGTCATGAAAAAACTTAGCAAATGTGGAAAGCAAAAAGCTGTTCAGAAGCTGAGGGGAAAATGCTTCAATCAGATCTGAATTACAGATGTGCATCTTTGCTTTGAACAGCTGTGTTCATTTTTCTGGGGACAAGATGGTGAGTTTGAGTGTTCTTGCTGCTTTGAAGCACTGAGATCAAACACCTGCCCTTGCTGAAGCTAACAGTGCTACTTGTCAGTTTTGCTGTTGCAGCAGGGATGCCCTAGTCCTGCAGACACTGATAAGATCTTGTCCTTGTAAATGAGCAGACCTGGATGGCTTTCAACCTTTTTTCAAAACTGAGTCTTTTCCCAAGTGATCAGTGTCCTTTAGATATTTCTTTGTGCACTTAATAGCACAGCTTTCCAATGGCAGCCAGAGAAATTGCTTACTTGAAAAGCTGATGCTACTGTGGTATTTATTGAGTAGGAATTCTGAACTGGAAATGGGCAAGGAGGCTGAGCACCAAGTACACAGCCTAGGTTTGGAAATCAGTGTTGATCCTGGGTGACAGTGGCAGGTTGACGTGGTTTAAACCCAGCCGGTAACTCAGAACCACGCAGCCGCTCGCTCACTCCCCTTCTTCTTCCCCCCTGCCCCGCTCCTAGAGGGATGCAGAGGAAAATTGAAAGAATGTAACTCTCATGGGTTGAGATAAGAACAGTCCAATAAATAAAGTATAATACAAAACTGCTACTACTACCACTAATAATAACAAGGGAAAAAACAAGGGGAGAGAATATAAAACTAAAAGGGGAACAGAAAAAACCAAGAATAAACACAAGTGATGCACAATACAATTGCTCACCACCCACCGACCAATACCCAGCCCGACCCGAACAGCAATCTGGGCCTTACAGCTAACTCCCCCCATTTGATATACTGGTCATGACGTACTGTGGTATGGAATACCCCTTTGGCTAGTTTGGGTCAGGTGTCCTGTCTCTGCTTCCTCCTGGCTTCCCGTGCCCCTCCTCACTGGCAGAGCATGAGACTAAAAGTCCTTGATTGGAGTAAACTTTACTTAGCAACAACTAAAAACATCTGTGTGTTATCAGCATTGTTCTCAGACTAAAGACAAAAACACAACACTGCACCAGCTACTAAGAAGGAGAAAAATAACTGTTATACCTGAACCCAGGACAGTATCTACCCCTCATTCACGTCATGCTCAGATCCCATATTTTCTTCAATATACGCATGACATCCTAGTCTCTAAATTGGAGAGACATCAATTTGATAGATGGACCACTCGGTGGATCAAGAACTGGCTCGATGGCCGCACACAAAGAGTTGTGGTAAATGGCTCGATGTCCAGTTGGAAACCTGTAACGAGTGGTGTCCCTCAGGGATCGGTGTTGGGACCGGTCCTGTTCAACATCTTTGTCGGCGACATGGACAGTGGGATTGAGTGCGCCCTCAGCAAGTTTGCCGACGACACCAAGCTGTGTGGTTCGGTTGATACGCTGGAGGGAAGGGATGCCATCCAGAGGGACCTTGACACGCTTGTGAGGTGGGCTGATGCCAACCTTATGAAGTTCAACCAAGCCAACTGCAAGGTCCTACACCTGGGTGGGGGCAATCCCAGGCACAGCTACAGGTTGGGTGGAGAAGAGATTCAGAGCAGCCCTGCAGAGAAGGACTTGGGGGTGTTGGTTGACGAGAAGCTTAACATGAGCCAGCAGTGTGCGCTTGCAGCCCAGAAAGCCAACCGTATCCTGGGCTGCATCAAAAGAAGCATGACCAGCAGGTCAAAGGAGGTGATCCTGCCCCTCTACTCTGCTCTTGTGAGACCTCACTTGGAGTACTGCGTACAGTTCTGGTGTCCTCAACATAAAAAGGACATGGAGCTGTAGGAGCAAGTCCAGAGGAGGGCCATGAGGATGATAAGGGGGCTGGAGCACCTCCCTTATGAAGACAGGCTGAGAGAGTTGGGGCTGTTCAGCCTGGAGAAGAGAAGGCTGCATGGAGACCTCATAGCAGCCTTCCAGTATCTGAAGGGGGCCTACAAGGATGCTGGGGAGGGACTCTTCCTTAGGGACTGTAGTGGTAGGACAAGGGGTAATGGCTTCAAACTTCAACAGGGGAAGTTTAGATTAGATATAAGGATATAAGGAAGAAGTTCTTTACAGTGAGGGTGGTGAAGCACTGGAATGGGTTGCCCAGGGAGGTTGTGGATGCTCCATCCCTGGCGGTGTTCAGGGCCAGGTTGGACAGAGCCTCGGGCGACATGGTTTAGTGTGAGGTGTCCCTGCCCATGGCAGGGGTGTTGGAACTAGATGATCTTAAGGTCCTTTCCAACCCTTAATATTCAATGATTCTACACCATCACTTTTTGTCTCATATATATATATATACGCACGCACACAAACACATGAAGAGACAAATGTCATTCCTTAGTCCATGGACCATCCCTATAAAGTTTGCTGAGTTCAGTATGTAGTGTCAGGCTTCATCTGTTGTAACAGTCTTTCAGGGCAGGAGAGATGGTGTCTAGTGCTGGATCGTTACCTGCTCACGCCACCGCTGAACTCGTCTGGTCACTGCTGAGCTCATCTGGTTTCATCAAAGTTCATTCTTTGCTGGGGCAATGATCGGAAGGAAGTCAGTGTCAGTCGATGGCGACCTGAGGACAGTTCTGCTGCTGCTGGCTTTTCCCATGACTTTATTCTCTGATGATGATCATGACAGCACATATCTTCTTTTCAAAGCCCAGAGTGGTAGAGATGGGCATCTAGCTGATGGCTATAGAAGTGTTACACAGCAGGCAACAGCATATAATTGAGTTCATTGGCTGATGGTAGGGCTGTTTTTCCACCCCTGAGGCAGTCAGTTCCAAGTGTACTGGACGCCCCTCCAAGTGAAAGCGAACTCTGGCCTGTGCTCTACTGCCAAATGAGAAAAATGCATTGGCAATATCATTTGTGGCATCCCACTTGGCTGCCTTTGACTCCAGTTCATATTGAAGTTCTAGCTTGTCTAGTACGGCAGCACTCAGTGGTCATGTGACTTCATTCAGGCCACAATAGTCTACTGTTAGTCTCCACTCTCCATTAGACTTTTGCACTGGCCATATGGGGCTATTAAAGGGAGAGTGGGTCCTGCTGATCACTCCTTGGCTCTCCAGTCTACGGATCAGCTTATGGATGGGAATCAAGGAGTCTCGGTTGGTGCGATATTGCCACAGGTGCACTGTTGTGGTCACGATTGGCACTTGCTGTCCTTCGACCTTCAGCAACCCCACAACAGAAAGATCCTCTGAGAGACCAGGCAAGGTGGACAGGTGCTTCATTTCCTCTGTCTCCAAGGCAGCGATACCCAAAGCCCATTGGTACCCTTTTGGGTCTTTGAAGTACCCTCTCCTGAGACAGTCTATGCCAAGGATGCATGGAGACTCTGAACCAGTCACAATAGGTTGCTTTTGCCACTCCTTCCCAGTCAGGCTGATTTCAGCCTCCAGTACAGTTAACTCTTGGGATCCTCCTGTCACTCCAGAAATACAAATGGATTACACCCCTTGATACCTTGATGGCATCAGGGTACACTGTGCACCAGTATCTACTCAAGCCTTATACTTCTGTGGGACTGATGTGCCAGGCCATCTGATCCACACAGTGCAGTAAACCTAATTGTCCCTCTCCTCCACCTGGCTGGAGGCAGGGCCCCTCTAATAGTGATCATAAGATTGTCCTCTTATGTGTTGTAGAAAGGGATTAATATTCCTTATCACAGGAGCTGGAGTAAAATCAGCTCTTCCACTCCATCTGGGAAGCTGCTCCACCAAAGACTGGAGCAGCAGCTTTCATGGGAGGATCATCCTTGACCATTGTTCTCCTCTTCAATTCACACACCCTTTCCTCCAGAACTGCGGTAGGTTTTCTATCTCACCTTCTCATGTCTTGTCTGTGATCCTGCAGGTAAAACCATAGGGTGGCCCATGTTGTCTACCTCCTATATCTTCTCTCTCAAGCAATAGGGTGCCTTCTGTTAATAGCTGAGACGCGGGTTGGTACACGTGAGTAGCTGGATAGATCGTCTCTCAATTGTTTGAACTCCTGGGACAGTTTTTCCACAGCTGAAATGATGGAAGGGGTGAGATTTTCTTCAAACTCTCGGAGTTGATGAGTCAGTTCATCCACTGTTGGTGCTGCTGCCTCACTCCAGGTCATTGATGCCAATGAGTGGGCATATGATGATGGTGCACTCCGTGTAAGTTTCCGCCACATGGGTCGTGTACATTCGACTTCATCTGGATCTACAGGTGCATTCCCGGCTTCTGGCCTGTGACAGATCATCTCTAGAATGGCTGATTCCCTCAGGAACTGGATGCCTCTCTCTATCGTGGTCCACTTGGCTGAGCGACACATAATATCATCCTTTTAGGGACGCCTTTTCTTCACAGCTGCCAAGATCCACCTCCAAAGGCTGAGGGCTTGTTTCTCTTTTGCAGTCGCTTTGTCAATTCCTCCTTCCCTAGCAAGTGATCCCAGCTGCTTGGCTTCCCTACCTTCTAGTGTCCCAGCATTGGAGCAACCAGGTGATGATGTGCTCCCCTGGAAGATGGCAGAAATCTTTTCCCTTGTTCTGCAGCTCGGTCAAGGTATGGAGTCGAGAAGTCACCTCTTCTTCTTCCTCTTCCCCTGATTCCTTTAGTAATAACTCTCGTTCAGATGCTGTCCCCTGTAGTACACGCGTTGGGTCTTCATCGTCCCTCATTACAGGAGTTGTTCCTTGTGCCTCTCGTTTGCTTTTCCCCTTGCTTTTAGGGGCAACCGATATTGGCACAGATTGGTCCTTTGGATCAGCTTCAGTGTCTATCACTGTGGTTGGAGTTGCTGCAGTGTTTGTCACTGGAGTTGGTGTGGGTGCAGTGTCTTTTAGCGGGGTTTGAGTAGCTGCTGTGCTTGTCACTGGGGTTGGGGTAGCTGCTGTGCTTGTTTCTTTGGATCTATCTGCTGCGTTGTCTGTTGCTTTGCCATCAGATCCAGAGACATCTTTCTCCTGCTCCTTATAGATCAAGGCTCTGTAGGCATAGGCCAAACCCCAGCATGTTGCAGTCAGTTGTCCGTCTCTGGTATTGCCCAGATGACAGCACACCTTGTCTAAGTGTTCTACTAATTTTTCCCGATTTTGCACTTGTTAAGGGATTAAGTTCCAAAGCACTGGAGGGGCTCACTGGCTTAAGTGCTTGCCCATACAATCCCACACACCCTGCCACTCATGACTGTCCAGCCTCAGGGAAAATCTCTTGGTGGTTCTCTTAGATCGTCTTTTAACCTTAGACAAGACCTGAGCCCGACCCTGCTTAGCTTCCAAGATCAGATGAGATCAGGCAATCTCAGGGTGGTACGGCCATGGGTAAAGCACATGCAGTATATGCGGCAACATGCTGATTCCCAGCAAAAGGAGCAGGCAGGTTTGAAGGCTATCCAAAGGATATTCGAAACCTTTAGAATTCTCAAATGCTGCTGTAAATAGCCTGGTGGGGGAGCGGAGGGTGTGAGGGGATGTCCCCTTCCTAGGTTGACCCTCAGAGGGGGGAAAAAAGTGTAATTGTTAACAGTTCCCATTACATGCCCTCAAAGTATAGAGGTGATGACCATGCTGAGAATGCATACCAGACCGGTTTCAAGATCAATGAGTCAATTGTATTACAAGTCAATACCATAAAGCACAATGAAACAAGAACCTTAGTCCAGGCCCCGAAGTTGATAAACAATAAAACAGCAAATACTGGCTGCAAGTAAGGTGTGACATGCTGAAACTCCGATATCAAGCACAACAACTCTGAGAGCAAATAAATCAACATTGTGATGAGTGACCGTTAATCTGAAACAATGAGTGCTTATCACAAATATGATTAGACACACTCTGGTCAGATCTGTCATTATCTCACTGTCATGTTTTAAGCCCAGCCAGCAACTCAGAATCACACAGCCACTCATTCACTCCCCCTCTTCTTCCTCCCCACTCCTGAGGAATGGGGAGTAGAATTGAAAGAATGTAAATCCCACGGGTTGAGATAAAAACAGTCCAATAACTAAAGTACAATACAAAACTACTACTACTATCACTAATAATAATGATGATAAGGGAAATATCAAGGGGAGAGAATATAAAACTACAAGGGGAAAGGGAAAAAAAAAAATAAATCCAAGTGATGCTCAATACAATTGTTCACCACCTGCCGACCAATATCCATCCCAACCCGAGCAGCGATCTGGGCCTTCCGGGTAATTCCCCACAGTTTCTATACTGGGCATGACGTGCTGTGGTATGGAATACCCCTTTGGCTACTTTGGGTCAGGTGTCCTGTCTTTGCTTCCTCCCAGCTTCTTGTGCCCCTCCTAACTGGCAGAGCATGAGAGACTGAAAAGTCCTTGTTTGGGGTAAGCATTACTTAGCAACAACTAAAATATTGGTGTGTTGTGAGCTTTGTTCTTAGACTAAGGTCGAAAACGCAGCACTGCGCCAGCTACTAGGAAGGAGAAAAATAACTGTTACAGCTGAACCTAGGACATTATTATAACAAGATTGTTCCAGAAACTTTAGTGAAGGCACTGTCATTTTCATTACAAACATTTTAATGATACACAGTATAATTGACTTATGTGGGTTTTATTACAGCTGTTAAAAGGTACTGTGCCTGCAGATTTGACAAACAATGTGAAAAAAACAAAGTCTAGGAGAATGCTTTATTGATTCAGTTCTGTAAAATTCTCTACAAGAGGGTACAAGAAATAGAATGACAGATAACATTATAACAGTACTTCATGATAAAGATGAAAGTGTCTATCCTGAAAGACTCCATGGTACAACAACCTGCTCACTTTTTAGTTATTCACCCAAAGTGTTCCTAAGACTTTGTGAGCTCTCTTTTTCTGAAGTGAAGAAGTAGCAGTCAGACAAAAATGGCTCATCTACCACAGTATTTACACACCCCTAAAGAGGCTGTCATCCTGCACTTTAATTACACGTTTAAATTCACGTGTGCAAAATCTTGACCTAGAGATGTAAATAGAAAGTGCAAGAAATATCAGCCAGTGCTTACTGTCACTATGCTTTTACTGTGAATGTGCACCTATTTAAATTGATTTGTGTCCAGCTTTCCTCATGCAGGTTTCATGTCTTTTCTGTCAATGTTTTTTTTACTTTTTTTTCCCCTTAGACTGTCTCCTGCTGTTACCATAAAAGTCGGTCGGAGAAACTCTCTAAGACTCAATTTGGAGTTTTAGAAAGCAGCATTCTTTATTGCAGCGCTGGGCGCACACACAAATCATTTCGCAAAGCTGAGCGCACCCACTCCTTGCCGGCAGCAGCTGTATATTTAGCATACTCATGCATATTCACAGCTTTTCCAGGAAACTATTTACATATTCATGAGATTTCTGTGAACTAAATATAATATTTGCATTCTAATTACGTATGTGCTTTCTTGCTGAGTGGGGTTCTCTGGTGGTCGCCGATAGTCTTCCTCACTGTGTTTACTGAATGACCTCAGTGCTTGTGCATGCTCGCAAGGTCCTAGTGCTGAGTTAGCAGTTGTCCTTGCTTCTATTCTGTTCCAGTCTCTGCTATCTTGAAGGCTGGCATCCTTGGTCTTATTTACTGTCTCCTTAGTTGTTATCAGTCCTGTGATATTCCTTCCCCCATCAGCCAAACATTCCTTTCTCTCTACGTGTTAGCAAGTTAGAACAGTTTGCTGTATTCTATGTTAGTTTAAAGCCACACACACTATTGTTAGTTAAAACCTATGATTTAAGCCTACACCGTCACAGAAAATAAACTGCATCTTCACCACAGATGAGCTCTGAGAAATAACAGACCCCTACAAAAGGGCTGTTTACTGTATTATTTGCCGTTGTGACATTACAGATAACCAGAGTGAATTTGCTGATAAAACAGAAGATTATCTTTGGCTAAAATTAAGTGTGGTGTTGGGGTTGTGTTGGTGTTTGTTATTTTCTTTAAGAACAGGTCTAAATGGTATTGCATTTCTGCAGTGCTCTGCTAACCTCCCTGCTTCTAGGTGGGGTGTTCTGCATCAGTGTAATGCATACAACTTGACCTTGGGGATAGTGAAAAGCTGGGAACCTGAGTCCCAGGGCTGCTCCATTGCCCTCTGTGCTCTCAGGTGTTAATTTGGGGACATTTGTCTTTGGAAGTGTCATGTTCTACATTTGACACTGATCTTTGTCAGCTGTTTTTACAAGTAGTGGTATCTTACTGAGTTGAGGATCCTTTTGAATTTTCTTTTCTGGATGGATTATGGCTGAAATGTTGGTGTCCATTGGAAGAAAACACTGTCAATGTCTACTGCAGTCCAAAGTCCTTACAGTTTTGGTGGGGGCATGATAGGTACTGGTCAGTACCCATTTCTCCCCTTTATCCGAAAGAGGGAGTAGAATGATGTATTTGTTAAGACTGGGTAAAAAAAAATGCTGCTTTTAATTACTGCTTGAGTATTCAGAGTCCCAGCATCGGAGTTTGATGGCATGGACAGATAGAGAAGGACCCCTGGGTTATATCTGCATGGATTTCTGCTCTTGCTACGTTAGAGATCTTTGCTTCCCAGCAGTGGATCAACCTGATGTTGTGACTAGAAGTAGTTTCTGACTAGTTGGTCAAATCTTAGGAGGGGCTTCAGATGGAACAAATATCTTCCAAGTGCATCCCTTGTGCAGGGTGAAGTTGAAATATCTGTGCTTTTTTTTTTTTTTATGGCTTTTTTAGCTGAATCAGGTGTGTTTTGATGATGATGGTGCAAGTTCTCCACAAGACTGACTAACATTATCACAGTTCCAGAAGCAGCTGCTAGAAGACTATGGTAAGAAACCAGAGAGATGTATTACTTGGGGCTCTGCTTTTCTGCTTAGGGCTCTTTCCAATTTCTTGCTTCCCTAAAGCAATGGCAGATTTCAGGAAGACATGATGAATGAGTTCTGTCTGTTCCCAGCAATCCAGAGTGAATATTCATCTGTGAACAACACTGCTGCTGTTTGTACTTTATCTGTACTAAATTATGGATTGATTTCTCTCACCATAAATATGCTAAGGTCTTTTAGGAAAACTCCCAGCTTCTGGAATACAGAATGGAAAAGCAATCATTACCTAATGTAGGCATTTCCAAGGCTTTTCTCCATGTGCATCTTGTTCATTGTTTCCCTTAAATTCAAGTAATTTTGGGGGGACCCAAATCTCAGTTCCTTCCACTTCAGAAAGTTTTAGGAACATCCACAGCCCAAGAGAGTACCTTTTCCCATAATCATCTTCTAATTAATCAAAATGAGCTCACTTGGACTATCCAAAACATACAGAATTTGATTCCCCACAGACTTCTAGTTTGGAGCATCACTCACACCCAGATAAAAAAGTGTGGAAAAGAAATACAATAAGCTACTATTGATGTCACTGAATAGGAAAATCCAGGTTTTTAACATTATTTGTACCTCTTGGCATAAGTATAAATGAAGATAAAAACTTGTGGTCTTTAGAGAATCTATTGCATCTATCAGAGTTGATGGTTTGTTGTCTTAAAGAACAAAGGAGCTTTTTTGAGTAACTGTTTATTCTCTTTCACTTCCTCAGTATGTCTTTATGCTGTGGTCTTTCATGATCTATTTGCAGTGGAACAGTTATAGATAAGGCACTGGTGTGTGATTAAATATTCACTTTTGTCTAGGGTGTTTATTTCAGTTGGCACTAAATAAACAATAATGATGCACCATGACAGGAAGCATTCCCTGTCAGTGATCTCTTATTGCAAAATCATTTTCACTTATGCTCTGTGTGTATTGTGGGATTGTTTTGGGTTTTTTTTCAGGTGAATCACATTTTGCAGTGAACCAGCAGCCTTTTCTCTACTTCCAAGTATTGTTCTTGACAGCATAGTTTGAAGCTGCAATTGCTTTTCTCTTCTGGATGGAGTGCTTGCATTGTCATGCTGTTCATGTTGCCTTGGTCCTGTTTGAGTTAAAATTGCTCCTGAAATCTTCTGGGCAGAGCACGCAGCTATGTAAGTCCTGCATGTTTACTTGACAATAAAGGAATATTTTCTGAGCCATTAGAGTACCCTGTAGACACTGCAGGTCTATATAATTGATCAAACAAACAGTGTTTATCAGCACAATCTCCTAAAAGTTAATTGTTTTAGTTGCATTAGAGCTCTGGATCATGGCTCTGGCTAATTTGAGGTGAAGATAAGAGAAATGATACCTGGCATTAGATTCTCTGATGGTGTTGTTTCTGACATTGCAGTAAGCCACAAAGCTGGTGACCCTCCTGGTGTCAGGCGTCTGAATTTTGTGCAGCTTTTGATGCTTTACACCTGTAAGTTTGATTCAAAGGATCCAAGGGAAGCTCTGCAGTATTTTTACTTTCTCAGGTAGGAGCTAATATATGTCTCTAGATTTTCTCCTAGCTATTGAGAATAATTAAATATCTGAGAAGTCCTCCAAAACAGGAGTACCTTCCTCCTTCCCTTTCTTTTATAGGAATGAGAAGGACAACCAAGGAGAGAACATGTTCTTGCGTTGCGTTAGTGAAATAGTAATTGAAAGCAGAGAGGTATGTTTGGCCATGTTTTGCCTTCCTCACTTAAACTGGCATTCATTTCTTCATTGAAATCTTTATCAGGCAGGACAGTCTGAAACAGATTTTACTCTTTCTGCCTGATGCAGATGTAGATGATGGGAGATCTCACAATGACCATGTGTTTAAGATATTTAATAACTTTCTTTTTCCTGTTGTTAATATATAAATAGTCTTGACATCAATCACTTTTTTATTCATCCATGACTGCATCTTTGTACTTAGTAAATATATTGTGAAATATGTGCAATTCATTCCTCTGTTTTTGTTTCCTTTTTCTTTACATCTGTGTGGATATAGTTTGATATGATTCTTGGAAAGCTGGAAAATGATGGGAGTAAGAAGGTGAGTTGACAATTTAAATTTTATATAAAAAGTACAAACTGTGTGTGATTTCCAAGGTAGTCATGAGGCTATCTTGCTTTTATTTTTCACTAGCCAAATTATTACTGTGTTTGAATACATACAAGTTCTCCAAGAATGAGAACCTTTTACAGGATAATCTATGACCTGCCCAACAGAAGGCAGATCAGGAACTGCAGGGCAAAGAGTGTCCCTGCAGACAGCCAGTGTAACTAAAGAAACAAATGGCATCAGGTAACTTCAGCGAGGTCAGAATTTAATTTTTACAGTAGGAAATGGAATTTAGTACACAGTAGTAAAAAGTAATTAGTAAAAATGGCTTGCTTGCGGGTGGGAGATTGTTCTGTTAACTGAGGTGTGCATATGAAAACTATCTATGTGACATTATCCTTATTCACCTCAGAGGAGAAATGTACTGCATCTCATTACAAATTCTTGTAGGGAAGGGAGCAAGGGCTAACAGACTCCAGACATAGCCACAACTGATCTGTCCTCTCCATATAGATGAGGGCGAGTATTGGATCAAATAGCAGCCATTTTTAGCAGTGATGGGCTTTACTTCTGCTGTAAAAGCAGTAATCTAAAAGTAAAATATAAGCTTACATGGTCAGAAGATAAAGGAAACCTTAAGGTTTCACCTGAAAAGAGGAGAGCACGTGAATTTTAGATAATCAGTGAAGGCTTCCTGTTTGCTGTGGCAACTTTGGGAGCTTTCTGTGTAAAGCAGACTCCAGAATTGTTTAAATCTTAATTTTAAGATTAGGGCTCATGCTGCAAACATTGTGACTGTCAAAAAAAAAAAAAAAAAGGGATACACACACGAAAGTTATTTATGGCACAATTTTCTTTTAGATGTTTTTGTTGTGTCAGTTTAAAAGCAGTGAGATTGCACACATGAGAGCAAGGTAACTCGGTCGTCTTTATAAATATTTTTTCATTTTACAGTTCTTTGTAAAGTAGTTTTTAGATTATACCATTCACTAACGAATCCTGTTTTCTTGACTTTACTCAATTCCCTTTAAATGTAAATGTATTCTTGTGGTATGAAACCAGCAATCTTAGTTATAAAATAAATTCTTCTAGATGATATAGTCTTATTTTTACATCCTCGACTACAGGAAAATCCTTTCCAGATATCCTTGACTCTTTCTTTTATTCTACTTGTGCTTATTGTTTCTTTTAAAATTCTTGTCACCCTTTCATTTATCCATGTAAGATTTCACTTACAACCTGTCTTGCCGATATACACAAGCAGCATCCCTGGAGACCCTGGCACATTATATACTGAAGTCTTTTGTGCTTTCTTCTCCTCTTAATGTGTCATCAGCAATTAAAGTAATTTAGAATTTGACCCATTATCAGGGTCATTTTGAATGAATGAGAATCTGCAGATGTCTCAGTGCTGACTCTGGGAGAAAGTCTCTCACAAGAGCTCTTTCTGTTTTTGACATGTCCCTTTTGCGTGTTCCCATGGAAATGTACAGGCCATTCTAATCATAATCCAACATGTAAAATATTCATTGCCTTGACAGAATATTAAGGAGGTTTTAGACATTCTGATTTCTCTTCTCTCCTTTTGTTTTTGTCTCACCTCTTTAGCCTGGAGCGATAGGCAAGTTTACAAGTGACACAAACCCCATTATCAACAAAGTGGCTTCTGTAGCAGAAAATAAAGGATTGTTTGAAGATGCTGCAAAACTCTATGACCTTGCAAAGGTAAATATCTTCTGTGTGCTGCCTTAAATATGTACCTGGTTCACAATTTTTTTCCCAAACATTTTCCCTGTGATTAGGAGGTTAAATTTAATCTCAGAGATTGAATTGCCTTTACTCCATCCCTGGCAATGTTCAAGGCCAGGTTAGACAGGGCTTTGAGCAACCTGGTCTAGTGGAAGGTGTCCCTGCCCATGGCAGGGGGGATGGAACTAGATGATCTTAAGGTCCTTTCCAACCCAAACCATTCTATGATTCAAGCAGATTTTTTCTGCTGCTGTTAAAGCAGAGCCATTGGCTGCATGGAGCAGGGTTTTGGTGAGCAATCCCAGATGGTTTGCGCTCCAACCTATTCTGATTTAAGACATCCTGGTTCTTGAAAGTTGTGGCCTTTTGAAGAGATTGCCCCATGCATGATTTTATTCTGGCTAGTGAAGTTATTTACCTGGAGTGTGCTTTTCCAATTTCATAGATGTTGAATTGAAGTCTAAAATAGCTGGGCTTTATAGTGAGTACTCTTCTTTCCTTTTGAAATATATTTGAAATAAAAATGGATACAACCATAGCTACTGTTTTAGAGGAAAATTAGGGGAAAACACTTTTCCACATGGGCCAGCAGCATTATGTTGCTCATAGCTAGTATGATCTTGACCCTTTATGGGAGGGAGTCATCTCTGAGCTTGCACTAGGCACCGCTGGCATGAGACCTTTCTGCTTTTTCAGTGAGATTAAAACACCAAGTCCCATCATGTTCCTTTTATCTGTGTGTAACTTTGATACCAACAGAACCCTGACAAAGTTTTAGAACTGATGAACAAGCTCCTCAATCCCATCATTCCCCAGATCAGCACTCCCCAGTTGAACAAGGAGCGGTTGAAGAACATGGCCCATTCCATTGCTGAGAGGTAAGACAAGGTGGGGGTATTAGTTCCTGACTTTTTGCTGCCAGGACTGTTGCATCCCCAGCCATGTATTTGGGAAGACAGAGAAGAGGTCAGAATTTACCCTGTCCTGCTCATTACAGCTTGCAGTACTGAAACCAGAAACATAATCTTCAGGGCCAGGGTAGGTAAATTCAGCAAGAAGCTTTATCTGTAGGTGAATCAGGAAAAGGGAATTGCAGGATTGCCAGCTGGAGACAGTCTATTAAGGAGCCATAAATATAGTGAATTGTATGTTTCAGATTATTTTTAAAGTTAAATATCATAACAGTTGCAGAATCATGGCACACAATTCACTTGTTTGAAATAGTATTAAGAAAGAGCTACAAAGTTCTGATCTACAACAGCAGAGCGGTGAGTTCAGTAGATGAACTTTATTTCAGTGCTGCTTTAATGAAAGCTAAAACAGGAATCTTAGAATCATAAAAAAGGACCTTAAGATCATTTAGTTCCAACCCTCCTGCCATGGGCAGGGACACCTCACACTAGACTATGTTACCCAAGGCTCTGTCCAACCTGGCCTTGAACACCGCCAGGGATGGAGCGTTCACCACTTATTTGGCCAACCTGTTCCAGTGCCTCACCACCCTCACAATAAAGAACTTCTACCTTATATCTAACCTGAACTTGCCCTGTTTAAGTTTAAACCCATTACCCCTTGTCCTATCGCTACAGGCCCTGATGAAAAGTCCTTCTCTGGTACCCTTGTAGGCCCCCTTCAGATACTGGAAGGCTGCTACGAGGTCTCCATGCAGCCTTCTCCAGGCTGAACAGCCCCAGCTTTCTCAGCCTGTCTTCATATAGGAGGTGCTTCAGCCCCCTGATCATCTTCGTGGCCCTCCTCTGGACTTGCTCCAATAAATGTTTAAACTGAGCTGGGTGTATGGCTAGTGTAACCAGTGGACCTCATTTCCACAGCCTGTTACTTCAGGAAAGTGCCATGTGGTGTTTAGAAAAGAGAGAGGAATGGAAGTGACCAAAAGGAATGTCACCTGCAGTGTCTGTGTGCTAATTAGGATATGTGTTTGAGACACACCAGTGCTGAAGATTCATTAGCAGCTAAAAGTTAAGAACAACCTGTTTTTAAAAGGATGTAATTGCAAAATAGCTTTGGGATTTTTAAAATCATCATCTTTTGGTGCAGTGACTGCCATGGACAATTCCTATATTTTACTAGAGCAAAATGTGGATATCTGTGGAAAATGTCTTACAGCTTTCCCTCAACCGTTCTGGTGTGAGAGAATAAAAATAAACCAAGCAGGCTTGCTGGCCCTTCAAAATTAGGAAGGCAAATACAGAAATGTATTGATTTCAGTCAAAGGCCTTTGCCTTTCTTCTTTTGACGAGTGGCATTTGCCAGTCATTCAGTCAGCCCTTGGTTCATATAGTCAGGCTGCTGACTGAGTGAAAAGTGGTGCCTTATTGACTTAGCAAGAACCTCATTTGGTAGCAGACATTAAGGAGAATTAAACCTATGGCTTGAGGTTAAGCTTCAGCAAAGGCTGTAATGGGCTTCATTTTGCTACTTGCTTTGATCTTGATGAGAGAGCTAAATATTACTGTTCAATAATGCCACTTTACAGCTGCAAACCTTCATGATTCTATGATTGCAAAGCTGGAACGGTTCTGATTAGCTCATCTTCTTGCCAATAAAATGCAATACAGGGCTCCTCATGTACTGTAGTACAGCACTGTAGCAGTGCAGCTTTCCTTCTGTGATGATTTTGGAATAGGGGAGACACCCAATAGAAAAGGCCAAGAGGCTGTGGCTTCCTCCTCTGTGTACTTGACCACTCTTGCCATTACCTTGAGGAAGGAGCTCCTTGTTGACCTTGTGCTGTCAGGAGTGAGAGCAGACAGCCCTCCATTTCATCCCCTAGCAAGTGCAGCTCAAGAGAGCACGCAGAAGCATCTAATCCAGTTTTAAGTCTTAACTTCTTGCCTGAAGCAGGTAGTTCTACTGGGGAATTGTCTGCTGTAAACCGGCATGTTAAATATGCTTGTACAGCGCTTGCCTTGCAGGTCTCTGGTTCCTGTTGCTGTTTTCCCCATGAATATGGAAAGTGTAAACATTTAAAAGGAAACAAATGCTGGATTAGATGGAAAACTAAAGTGAGTAAAAGTATTTTTTAAAAGCCACAGCCTGTGAAAATTCTGCCTCCTGGTTAAGGAACATTAAAGCTGTCCTTTGTTAGATGCCTTCTGTCCTTGTGCTGTATGTCTCTGCTTCCAGGAATTGCACGAGCACATTTATAAATTGTTGCCATGTTGCACAATAAAATTGTAAACCAATTTCTTTCAGGTACAAAGTTCAGGGGATAAGTGCAAAGAAATCCATTGACTCCACATTCTACCTTCTGCTAGGCTTAATCACGTTTTTTGATGAATACCATGCTGGTCACATTGACAGGACCTTTGATGTAAGTTTCAAGAGTTTTGTTTGAAGTGCAGCCTTCCTAATGCCCTTGAAAGCCCAGAATGTCTCAAATAAATAACATCACTTACTTAAAAGAAAAAACTATATTTAATGAGTGTCCACGACAATGAGTTAGAAGGTGCTGCAGTGCTATAGGAATTTAAAAAATGTGTTTCTCTCCTGTTGCTTAATAATCAGGAAGATCTTTCTGGAGCTATTTTGTAGATATTGAACAAAATATTCCTGCTGCTCAACAAAGTAAGGAGATAATAAATAACATTGAAATTATTTCTCTTGAATGGAATCAGGAACATTTCATTAACACTTCAAAACCATACTTCATTAATGTATGGTACATAGAACATTGATTATCTACCCTGATTCCTGCTTTTATTTTTGAAGATTATTGAACACCTAAAGCTCGTACCTCTTAGCCAAGATTGTGTAGAGGAGAGAGTTGCTGCCTTCTGGAATTTCAGCGATGAAGTAAGTAATGTCTCTTGGTTTTAGCTTCCAAAAACCTTTTGCTTTGTTAAAAGGATCTTAAAACCTGGTCAACCTTGTCATCTCATCATTCTTACGCTTTAGCAGGGACATAGGATGGGAATAATCTGCATTCATACAAGTTGGCTTGCAACTTTTTCTCCTTAGTGCTGCTTTTTGGAGCACTAGAATTCCCTACCCAGAAATCCTGTCTCCATTTGGCAGAAGGCATCCACAAATCTGAATCTCTCTAAACTTGCTGAGTTTGATTCAAGAATTTGGCATATTAAAAACTTTCAACTGTGCTGCTGACTTAGTTTTCTGTGCTCTTAATGGTCATCGAGCATTTGTATAGGGTCTGTGCTTCCTTCCCTCCAAATTTGAGCAATTCATGTATCTGGGTATTAGCAGATGTCTCAAAACTCTGGGTAACTTTTTTTACTAGGTGGTGCAGTCACAGCAGGGGTAACTATTAAATGTATGGATGTTCTATGAATAAATATCAACCATAGTTATCAGTGCTTGGTTTTCTGATGTTGTGTAGCAGAGGTAATGATTCTGTCAACCTACTCTTCATTACAATATGTCTTTATTTTTCTGCTTCCTTGTGAAGATCATGCACAATTTATCTGAGGTCCTGCTTGCAACCATGAATATTTTATTCACCCAGTATAAGAGGATGAAAGGCACAAGCCCAGCTACTCCTGCCAGACCCCAGCGGGTAATGGAAGACAGAGATTCAGTAAGATTATAATCCTCACTGTCTGACAAGTTTTCTACTTCCTTTTTCCCCTGGTTTCAAGGGATTGGGCTTCAAATAACTGTGAATCTCTAATGGTCTTGAATTTTTACTTGCTCAGTTACTTAGTCTTTGACTACTCAGTTTGCTTGGTTATTTATGAAAGAGTAGTCTCGAGACTAACTTCGGCTTTGTGTTAAGACAGGATATTGCTCTAAATGGCAGTGAGCTAATTAAGATATATTACACTATATATCCATCTCCTAGCAAGAGAAAACACGCATTCAGTTTGCTTCTTGGTGGGATCTTAAATGGTTAATGGATGTGGACAGTGCAGGGTCTCTAGGATGGTTGGTATTGTTGCCTTGACAACTGAACTGCTGTTTTTCCAGAACCTGGTTTCCACTCCTTTCACTTGAGTTAGTGCCTTGATCGTGCATAACTGATTTGTGGTGGAAAGGCTTCTTTGACTCCTCTCCTTGGCTTGCTTCTGTAGTGATGTGGGCTGATATTTTCAGAGTGTCCTTGGGCAATACACCCAGATGCTCAAGTACAGTCACTTGATGTGAATGGCTGTAGCAGTTTGCCTGTGGTGGTCTGCTGCTCTGCAGCTTCCAGGTGCAATGGTGTGTGATCCAGCTGCCTGGTTTAAATGGCTGACAACAGTGAGTTTGATGACACTAGCGCTAGAGTGCTGAAGCATCTCCCCCACCCACTGATAGGAGCCTGTGCCTTCATCAAGCCTCAAAATAGGCATCACTTAAAAGGCACAGCCAGATTTGCAGGCACTGGCTTGTCAACATGCTGTGTTGAGCAGAAGGGTTCTCAGCTTAGCTGCCCTCAGGTTTGGGCTTGTAGCTCTTGTTCAGTTGAAGCTGCCACAGGCACTTGAACACCAAGGCCAAACCACTCATCCCATTTTACAGATTAGGAAATAAATATCAACTTTTGAGAATGAAAACCAACTTGGGCCACAGACAGCTTTATTCCAGGCTTTGGTCATCTGCAAAAGTGCCTTTGATCTGTATATTGCAATATTGGTAAAAGTCTTAGCAGCATTTGTAAATTATATCAGAAAATGAAAGGCTCAAGTAATGATGCAGCTTTTGTCTTTGGGGTACAGTCTGTGTGAGAGCTACCGGATCCTGCCTGGCAACTGTGCTGGTACTCTAGATCAGCAACATTGGAGAGGGATGCATGCTGCTTGGGCTTCTCCCACCTTAAATTGTGCACGTGTGAAGAAGTCCCAGGCTAATGCAGCCTGTTACCTGCTCAGTGTGTTCACAAGGTTGGCGCTGAGCAAACAGCCTTAGCTCCCTGCTTTCCAAGTGAGCTGTTTATTTTGGTTTGGTGATTTCAGTCTTGTGCCTTACATAGAAGCATTTACCATCTCCATAGGGGTGGAATGCTGTCAGTTGTCATCTTGGTAGGAATACCAGGACCAAAGATTGCTGAGCTGATTTGCGATGGGATCAGCAGTGTTGCTGGCAGGAGTTTGTGTAGAAGGAAGCCACCATGGCATAGTATCATATCAACAGTGTGCCTGTCACCAGCATGCTCAGTGTGAGCGTGCTTCATAAACATGCTCTGTGCTCTCATGCTGTACATTTGTGGAGCTCAGCTGATGATGTGGCTTGCTAAAAACCCTTGAAAGTTTTCTTTTTTCAGGCTTCATGTTTTGTTAATCAAGCTTCTAACCTTGTGGTGGGATCTCATGGCAGCAAGGTATCAGTGGTGCTGGAGGCACAGGGCTTCTGAGTTGTGGGTCTCTGGTTGCCACGTGCAATAAAAGCTGCGCTTAACCGTCGAGAGGGGATAAGCACCTGCTGTCTGCAGCCAGGGGGGTGATAAGAGAATAGTGATGTGGCTGTAATGTCAGAAGGGAGCATAAATCTGCTAATGTAGAGTGTAGGGTTAGCTGGAGAGAAAAAATCTACAGCCCTGTAGCTCCCTGCTGCCTAAAGATTTTTAAATACCAGGCATGGGCACATGGAAGGTAGGGTAAGAATAGCTTTAGCATGTTCCCCTTTTTTCTTACCCTGAAGAATTTCCCCCAAGACTGCAGGAGCAGGGAATCTAGATCACTTCAGTGTCCCTGTCTGAGAAGCAAGTCAGGGGATTTTAGTGGTGGGACAAAATGAGGGCATTTTGAGTGTGAGAAGAGAGGTATTTTGTGGAGTATTGAAGGCACGGACTCAGGTCGGTGAGGATGCTGAGACAAACTTTATTACAATCAAACCCCTTTCATACCCTCATTTGGTACTTTCCTAACATGCCTGGGCATGCCACACTTAATCCCATTGGATTCTGTGAAAATCCCATAGATTAAACACGCGTACAATAGTCCAATCACAATGCTGATCACGCGCTGTTCACACGGCGACAGTTCAGTCTTCTTTCTTCACATCTGGCCTTCAATTAAAATTCCTTGTTACACTCCCTATTTTCAACATCCTGGCTTATCTGTTTCCCAAGGCTTATTTGGTATCAGGGCCTCATAGCTTGTATTCAGAGTGTTACTCAAGCTCATCATGCAGATCCCGTTGCCTTCACCTCCCACAGTATTTCTTCAACAAAATCTCCTCATTCACCTCAAGCAGATCCAAGCTTCTGCAGGCTGTGCTTGGTAAGAATTTTTCTTTAGACCTTCCCTGGAACACAAAGGCAGCTTTTCCTTTTTCCATTGGGAAGCAAATTTTAGGGGAAATTGGGCTCTTCCAGAAGTTTAACAATCATCTCAGCACATTGCCCAGTAGGCAGTGCAAGTGAAAAATGACCTTTTCTTGAATAGGTCTTTGAAATCCTGGGTTTTCTCTAGATCCATTGGAGAAGAGAGATTCAAATCCCTCTGTTCATCAGAAGAATTTGAAAAAATGAGGTAGTAGCTGTTTCTGAGTTTGAGGCTTATTCCATGTAGCAGGTAAGAGTCCCCCAGATTAGGAATACACGGCTCTCAAGTTTGCCCTCTGGAGTGAAGCACTGGTCTGCTGACCACCCTAAGAAGTGGGATCCTACTGTGATGGGCAGGGACTAGAGGAGCTTCAGCAGGAGCAGTGTGGACCCAGCACCAAGGGCAGGATGGAGAGGAATAGTACTGCTGGAGCCCCCTGAACCAGTAATGCTCTCTGCTAGAACAACTCCTGTCCCACTTCAGAGATGAAATGGGATTTATTTAGAAATGATCAGGCTTGGAGTCAGAGCTGGCATTTGATGCATTTTGTTTATTTCAAAATGAAGTTGCCTAAGCTATACTTTGAGTCTTTTTTTTTTTTTTTTTAATGTATATACATTAATTAGTTTTGGGAATGAGGGAGCAAAGTCCTGTCCCACTTGGCCTGATCCATTTTGTCATATTTCATATATCATATCTCATTTGTCCATATTTCAAGCAGAGATAGCAGCGAGCCCAGATTGCAGTGCTGGAAACCATGGCTGCAGCGACAGCCCTGACCCAGATGCCGTGAGTGCTTGACAGCAATGTCATCTGCTCCCTGCCCCGATCCGGGGTGGCAAACTCTCTGGAGCAGCCCAAGGGCATTATCTGAGTGGCAAAATTAGGTCATGAAAGGAATGAAATTCTTTTTATTTGTGGTTTTATTTTAAATCACAAGGGATTCAAACATTCATGAAGTAATTACAGCCAATAGAACATCTAGACCTCCAGGCCACTCTTAACCTCGGCAAACCTCTGTTTGTTCTTTCTCAAGTATTGTTTTGATTTTTAGTATCTTTGCTTTAGTATCATTGCTGCCACAAAGATAAAGGGAATGGTAACTCGGGCTGCTCCTGAGCCTGCCTTAGTCACAGTGGGAGGTTTTGCCTCTTAACATTTTAATTCCAAAGAGCTGGACACCTTGACATTTCTTTTTTTCCCCATCTACTACCTGTTTGACCTTGTTAACTAGGTGGTAATTTGCAGCTGGGAAACTGTCCTGGGAGCTTTGAGCAATTGGGTCAGTCTCAGGTTTGCTGCTTACTCCAGAGGCACTGCTGGTGTGCTATGCTGCCTCCTGGCATTCCTCAGCTGCAGCGCTTAAGGAAGGGAGGAGTGTCTCCCACTGCATTGCTCCTCTGCAGCTCCAGGTATCCATCCCTCCATCCACCCATCTTTGGCCAGACAGGAATACAGTGCAAGATGGGAACTCTGCTCTGTATTTCAGCCAGGCCACTGGGCTTTGTAGACAGTCACAGCTTTCCTTCAGATAGATAACGAAAATGGAACATTAAATGGCTGTGAGCTCAGTGATAAAGAAAACTTAATTTCTTGCCCCATGTGTGAAGTTGAAGGTTTTTTGCCTAGCTGAAGCAGTTGCATTTAGACAGTGTCTTGAAACAAGCAGATGAGCATCCCAGTTTTTCCACTGTCAGCCTCCAAAGCTCCTCCGTTGCTATTGCATAACCGACTGGTTTAACATCACCCTGGAAAAGGAGTAGAATTGCCCAGATGGGCCTCAGGGATGGTGTTTATAACTGTGGCCAACCATGTCATGGGCTTTGGTCACTTCTCAGTTTGTAAACTCCTGCTGTCAGATTTACCATCCGCACGCCTGTAGCACCCAAAGCTGCTCTAGCTTTCCCTGCAGTCGGTAGATTAAAGGAAGGTTTGACCAGCAGGATCTTCTAGTGCAGTAATTTAGAGATGCTTAATATTTAAGAAGAAAACACTGTGAGCAATCAAAACAGTCTGCACAGTTTTCCTTAGGGATGCAGGCTTTTTGTGTTCTCCTGACCTCTACCAGTTACAGGAATTATTTTCCTTTTAATTTACTAATGGTTTTAACAAACTAACCAATTATCCCTGAATTCCTTCAGCTGTTACATAGCCTTCTCAAGAAGGGATTTGGTTACTTTAGGCAAAGGTCTTTGGGTGTACTTGGTACATCTGCTTTCATCATGTTCTGGAATGAAGAGCCTTTAAAGATGTTGGCATGTTGTTGGGATGCTGGAGACCTCTGGGCACATGTGGAACCACTGGTTTGTTTCTAGCTTCTGTTTTGAGAGTGTTAATGCTGCCTTTCAGCAGGGTCAGCTTTAGACTTTGCAAGGTGGGAAGGAGTCCTCTTGCCTTGGGAAAGCCCACTTCATACAGAAATGACAAGATTGCTGTAGTACAGCAATGCCCCACATTGTCAAAATGTTTTTTCCTGGGTAATTTTAAATCCAAACGTGGAGGTACATTATCCAGAGAGCAGCTCTAAGAAATAAAGATTACATTTGCTTGTTTGAAAAGGCAAGTGTTTAACTCATGTCTAACTCAGCTTTCCTTGTGGGTTTTTGATGCTAAAGTAACCAGACTATTTTTCTGGTTTTTAGCAACTTCGATCTCAAGCCTGCACACTGATCACATTTGCTGGAATGATCCCTTACAGGGTGTCAGGAGACACAAACGTGAGACTGGTGCAAATGGAGGTCCTTATGAATTAGCAGAGAAGCTTTTGCTCAGGGTTGCAGCAGCCTGTGCCTGTCTTTAGTACTGGTGGGACCAGTATCATTTTGTATTCTGTATTTTTTTGATGGAAATAAATTTCTTTGATTTATATTTGGTTTTGACATTTTCATTTTCACTGATTTTTTTGTGTGTGTGTGGTTTTATGCTTTTATTAATTTTATTTTAGATTGGTTTCTATTTAGAAAATTATTCTTGCTTATTAATGGACTATGCAGAGGAAGAAGTCATAGATCTGCAGCAAGGAGTTGAAAGAGCAATTTTGTAGCAGAAGAGAAAGTCGAGAAGAAAACTTTGATTTAATGCTTGCTGAACATACGGCTTGGAAATTAGGGGGGTTTTGTTCTTTTAATGCATGTTAAATGTTGAAAACCTGTTTCTGATACACCACATGCTGTCAGTCCATGACATTGTCGTGTGGTGTATGTGTTCATGTGGTGCAGATGAGCTCTGTGTGCTGCAGAAATCCTTTATGCTTAACAGAGTTTAAACTCTCAGGTCAGTGTCTCAGATGTGCACAGCTCTGTGTATCCTGGAGCTCAGCCAAAGCTTTTCATAGAATCATAGAATCAACTAGGTTGGAAAATACCTTTAAGATCATCAAGTCCAACCATTAAAGTTAGACCTTAAACCATGAAGTCCTCTGTTTTGGAGGAGCAGCTGGGATTGGAAACAGGTATATTGGGTAGGAGAGATTTCGGCGGTTGACACGTGAGTTTTTAGCCAGTTGCATTCAAAATTATCCCATGTGGAGTTCACCAGGAGAAGGAAGAAAGTTCACCAGAGAAGTCCAAGTGTGGATGCACTGGGCATGGGTGGATATTACTTTTGGTTTAGTGGGAAACCTGAGTCCCACTGAAGTGAGTGGCATTAAAAAAAGGTTAGCTTCAAATGTTTTGAGCTACCATAAATCCATGTGAAAGCCCAGGGAGCATGTTGTGGTGTGAGCTTTCCTCTTTAATATATGTGCCTATCTTTGAAATTAAATAGGAGGAATGTTGGTCGTTTCTCCCACTGCTCCCTATGGATGCGCCCTTTGTGCTGCCGCTGTCTTGCCTGTGTGCTCTTTGCCTTCCTGGGATGTGAGAACACGTGTGGTTCTGGGTGCAGAACAGGCAACAAAACACGGGCTGATTTCAGCCTGTGCATGTTAATAGCTATTGTGGGAGAGAATTCATCACCATTTTGCTGTGTCTGAGTTTAAGAGCATAGAGGGATATTTGAGTGACTTGATGACAATTTCCTAATTACTTTTTTCTGCCAGAAATGTTGTAGCATAAATTTTGTCAACCTTTTTGGACAGGAAGCAAAGGGATGGCTTCCTAAGCCACCCACAGCCATGTCCCTCGGCATTAGCAAACGCTGCTGGAGCTACCAGCAGCAGAGCCAGGGACTGTGTGTGGCACCAAGTCCTCCTCTGGCATGGTCAAGGTGGTTTCCACTGGAGGCTGAAAGAGACCTGGACAGCACCCTGCAAGTGAAGGGTATTTGGTGAGTTACCAAAGAGTTATTTGGGGTGGGGGAATTGAATTGCCTAACAAAATGTCAACAGGTGAGTGTGGAAAGGCTTTATTAGCCATTAACATTTCTGGCATATTGGTGTAGGAATGCTGCTTGGTATGTCTCCGTTGCCAAGTCATCCAATCCCCCAGAGAACAGGTTACCAAAAACTAGGTGGTGGAACAGGACATCTTTTGTAATGGTTGCAGACAGTCCTGGTTGTGCCAGGGTTGCCCCAGGTATGGGCCTGTGGGATAAACCCTGCTCCTGTGGTGGTTTTCCTTGCTGGCACTTGGCCCCTGTCCCTGAGTTACTCCTGGCATCAAACCACCCCACGTACAGAGAGGCTGGCGAGGCTGTACCTGGCCTCAGGCAACCGCTGACCTGAGCAGGAGAGGGACAGTGTCTGTGGAGTCTATTCAGGAAGGGTAAAGGCCACCTTTCCCTGCTGTAATTCCCTCCCCCCCTCCACCCTTTGTGCAGGGACAGAGAGGTCCTTTGGGGCTCAGCTCTTGCCACGGCCGTTTGCAGGGCCTCGTTCTTCTGTCTTTTGCCTATCCCCTGCTCAGTGGAGCTATCATGCTGCCTCACCAGCACGTTTCTGATGTCAAACCTTGAACCTGGGGACCTTTTCAAAACAGCACGTTGCCCTTTGTCTGCCCCTTGAGGATGGCTGTAGCAGATGCTTCCTGGTGCTTCTCAGCCTTCATGGGTGTTAGTAAAAGAGAAAATTGATGGCTGCATGCTGCTTGCTCCCTTTGTGCTCAGTGGTTGTAACTCCAGCCTCTGCTCCCTTCTAAGCTAAGCAGAAACTGCATCATTTCATGCTTCCAAAAGCCAAGATGGTCCTTCTGTGATGGACGGACAGAGGAAATAAACCCCAGGGAGTCAAAGCCTGAGACTAACCCTGGAAAGGTAAGACCCAGCCCCGTTTGAGACAAGATGTGAGAGGTTGTGGGTATAGCAGAAGCTGCCACAGATAGTTGGAATTAAATAATTTCTTGTTGATTGCCCTGTGATTTATTCTTGGGTCCCTGAAGGTATTAAACATTCCAGCCCATTGTCTTCCCACGTTCCTCAGAGCAGCAGGTTCCAGCTCTGCACCTAGGCCTGGCTTTTGCAAACCTGGCTCTCCTCTGCATGACTCTAAGGGCTTTGCTGCATTGAGGTAGATGCTGACACACACACTGGTGCTTTGCTGAATAAGGCACCCCTGTGGTTTTCCAGATGTCACTCTTTTCTCTCTACCCCACGCTTAATCTGCTGGAGAGAAAAACCTGGTTCTATTCCCTCAGGGTTATGACCTGCTGCTGGAGTGATGTTTGTGAACCCGTTGGACCGTCACGCTCTGACTGTGCTAACGTGCAGCCTTAGACTTGGTTTTCTAAACAAACAGCTCACCTGCTAGAAGGGTTTTTTGGGGTGTCACTAAATTCATCACAAAACCATGATAGTGGCCAGCAACATCTGAGCAGGTCAGTGTTGTTGTAGTTTGCCAGGCACAGCCTGCAGCAGAGCTGTGGATATTTATCTGAGCTGAATTTATTCTTAGTATAAGCTGACAAATAAGTCAGTGGAGCTCTGCCCCTTTATACGAGAAAAAAGTACAGAAGGATGCCGAAGGTTAAATTTAGGATAATTCCATCTGCTTTCTCCTACTCCAGGACTAATCCTCAGCAGTAAAGATCCTCCAGGTAGCTGAGATGCAGGTAGCTTGAGTCAGATGCAGCTCACGCTTGTATTGCTGGAGGAGATCTGAGGAAAAAGTGAGAAGGTGTTTGCTTTGAGAGCATGGGATGTCCTGTCCCGGTACGGACACAACAGAGACACGCAGAGTCTCCAGGTCGGTTTTTCATGGCTTGTATGGCTCATCAGTCATGAAACATCCCCAAGTGCTTCAGTATCAGCATGGCAGCTCTGAAAGCTTTACAGTCTGCACATCCTTTGAACAAGGTCTGAGTTGGTGGGGTTTGGATTTACGAGGGAGGTGCAGGGTGTCATGGGAATCTGGAAATACTCACTGTAAACTTCTGCCCTATGTTACCTGTTCAGTTGGGAAGAAAAAACAACATTAAAGCTCTGCCCAGGGGTTAACCATGGGCTACTTGTAACAAATCAACTGAGCTAAGGGAAGACAACCAGTTCATGTTGACTTAGAGGGGAAAAAAGAAGCTTATAGAAGGTGGAAGCGAGGACAGGCGGCCTGGGAAGAATATAGGAACATTGTCTGGGAAGCTAGGGACCAGGTTAGGAAAGCTAAGGCCCAGTTAGAATTAAATCTGGCAAGAGATGTGAAAGATAACAGGAAAGGCTTCTATAGGTATGTAGCAAATAAAAGACAGACTAGGGACAACATGGGCCCTCTCCGGACGCTATCAGGAGAACTGGCTACCGTGGATTTGGAGAAGGCTGAGGTTCTTAATGACTTCTTTGCCTCAGTCTTCACTAGCAAATGCTCTGACCACACCACCCAAGTCTTGGAAAGCAGATGCAGGGACTGTGAGAATGAAGACCTTAGGCCCACTGTACACATTGACATGAATTCTAAAAAACTTTTTTTTTGAAAGGTGAAAAGAGTTTCAGTTTACTATTAATTACATGCATAAGTGATTTCTACAGTCATAGATGGTGTTCAGGATCTCTTTTTGACAAAAAAATCCCTGTAGCAGACAAGTGAGTACACTTCTAAGAAGCCAGGCTAAATTTCTGTATTTTCCAATTGCTTTTTAACTCCAGGCAGATATTTTCAGGCTTTACCTACTGTATCTTCTTATGCACTGCACTCATAGATCTGTATTTTCCCCACCTCTCTGTAGAAAACAATATTTAACTATGTTTATTTTTTATTTCTACTCACCTGATGAGCATACGCCATCTCCACACTGTCCAAAGAGCTGTGACCTGGAGGACCCAACTCACCGGTGTAGCTAGGCTGTTTAATGGGAAGCGCATAAGGAGGTATAAAATTACTGCAACGTATTTTACCAGTATATCTACTCCTAAAGACCAACAGCAAAACCATGTTCCTGACAGAACTAAGGACAGGGTTTTGAACTATCTACAGAGCAAAATGCACAGTCTCACTGCAATACCCCATTATCTTCCCAATATAGCTTAAACTTTCTGAAGTGACAGAAATCCTCCTTATTCAGTGCACAAACCAACCATTAGCTCTCTAGAATTAGGACATTGGTGTCTCTTGATAGCATCTTGTAATTTTAATTCTTTCCTTTTGTTTCTTGAAAGGTTGCTTATTGTCACATCAGTCTTTCTTGAACCTCCATCACAGCAAGGACACAGAATTCAATGGACCAGCTCAAATGGATCCAGTCTAGTAAATCTGACACCCACTCCGGTTTTGTGCCAGCACCATGGCACATACATATACAAAATGGGACTGCAGCATTCAGTTATGCGCTGAGAAGCACCCCATTGCTGGTCTGCTGCAGGAGGAAGGATGCTGGTAATATCTCGACCTGAAAAAAATCATCATTCTACCCACAGAGACAATGCTAGGATTGAGGTATTTTCAGTGAAGATGGGGAGGGACAGCTGATGGAGTCATGGCATGGAAAAATTGTACTCTTTTATAAAACTTAACATGCCATAATAGTCTAATATTGCATAAAGCTGTTCTTGTGTTTACTACAAATCACAGGTGTTTTCAGTGTAGCCACCACTGAACATGGATGTTCAACACTGCGGAGGAAAGAATACTCCCAATTAAGTAAGCAATGCTCTCCAATGTTTCCTATTTCCTAAAAATGGAATTCTTCATTTCAGCATCAGCTTTGCAAGTCTTGGGTTTGAAAAGACAGACCCCTTTGAGGTAAGCAGCCCTTTAATATCAGCTGCTTCATAAGCACTGCTACAGCCCTGATGGTCTGAAGATAAAAGACAAGCTTGGTATAAAAGCATAATATTTATTATGAAGCCAACCGACATAGTTGGGGCAAAGAGAAATAGAGAAGATTTCAGAAAAGCAAGCATGTTTTCAGGTTTGTTACTGTATAACTCAAGCCTACTGATATTCCTCTAAACTGGAATCAGTAACTTTTTCCAAGAAAAAGCAGGTACATCTGCAGTTTTCAAATTAAGCTTTTTACCATCCAAGTCTGTTACAGCTGGCTGCACACCCTCATTAGCTGTTACACTGTACCTCAGCAATACTGGCAGATAGCTTTGCTAGGGTAGCATCAGCTACCCAGAATGTCAGTACTTTACTGGGTAGACAGGATCACCTTCGAGTATTGGAAGAGCTCAGTTAAATGTGACCAACTTGCTGCCTGGACAAACAACAGAAAGCACAAATGCAATGGAAAAATCATTGTTTTCACTTTCAGTTTAATCAGCTTTACAGTTCAGCTTTGCTGATGCTGTCAGGTCACAGCACAGCAGGACCAATGTTCCTGCCATGTCCTGGCTTGTGTGGATTCCAGGAAAAGAGCTGAGAAGTGGGAGCTTTTCTCCAGATGGTATCATCATTCCATTTCTTGTTTCAAATGAGGATGAAATGCTGACAGGGTCTTCAAAAGAATCTCTCTTTTTTGGAAACTGTATCCCAACTTTGAAATTAAATAATACAAACATATGAACTTCCAGACATGTTCTTGTCAGTCTATGCACTGAACAGTCTCTCAGTCATTCCCAAATGCTTATCAACTTAATTTGATATCAGTTTAACCCAGGTTATCTTCTACTGTGTAGGACCTCCCTTACACTCATGAGCATGTGTTCTTGCAGACAACAGCTATCCACTGCCCCAGTCCAGGAGTTTTTGATCAGGAAAAATTTCACAATTTAAAATTTAAAGACAAATAAAGTGACACAACTACAATGGCCAAGAAGCTGTTCTGAGTTAGCCAGGAATTTATGTGAAGATAAGAGCAACGACCTCTATTGAGAAATTTTATAAGAGCTTTGTGATATTTGTGATTACTACTCTCTGCAGGCAACATGGGCCCTCTCCGGAAGCTATCAGGAGAACTGGCTACCGTGGATTTGGAGAAGGCTGAGGTTCTTAATGACTTCCTTGCCTCAGTCTTCACTAGCGAATGCTCTGACCACACCACCCAAGTCTTGGAAAGCAGATGCAGGGGCTGTGAGAATGAAGACCTTAGGCCCACTGTAGGAGAGGATCAGGTTCGAGACCATCTTAAGAACCTGAACGTGCACAAGTCCATGGGACCTGATGAAATCCATCCACAGGTCCTGAGGGAGCTGGCGAATGAAGTTGCTAAGCCACTGTCCATCATATTTGAAAAATCATGGCAGTCAGGTGAAGTTCCTGATGACTGGAAGAAGGGTAATGTAACCCCCATTTTCAAGAAGGGGAAGGTGGAAGACCCGGGGAACTACAGACCAGTCAGTCTCACCTCTGTGCCTGGCAAAATCTTGGAGCAGATTCTCCTGGAAAGCATGCTAAGGCACATGAGAAACAACAAGGTGGTTGGTGACAGCCAACATGGCTTCACTAAGGGGAAATCCTGCCTGACCAATTTGGTGGCCTTCTATGATGGAGCCACGGAATTGATGGACAGGGGCAAAGCAGTTGACGTCATCTACCTGGACGTGTGCAAAGCATTCGACACTGTCCCGCACGACATCCTTGTCTCTAAATTGGAGAGACATCAATTTGATAGATGGACCACTCGGTGGATCAAAAACTGGCTCGATGGCCGCACGCAAAGAGTCGTGGTAAATGGCTCGATGTCCCGTTGGAAAACTGTAACGAGTGGTGTCCCTCAGGGATCGGTGTTGGGACTGGTCCTGTTCAACATCTTTGTCGGCGACATGGACAGTGGGATTGAGTGAGCCCTCAGCAAGTTTGCCGACGACACCAAGCTGTGTGGTTCGGTTGATACGCTGGAGGGAAGGGATGCCATCCAGAGGGACCTTGACACGCTTGTGAGGTGGGCTGATGCCAACCTTATGAAGTTCAACCAAGCCAAGTGCAAGATCCTACACCTGGGTGGGGGCAATCCCAGGCACAGCTACAGGTTGGGTGGAGAAGAGATTCAGAGCAGCCCTGCAGAGAAGGACTTGGGGGTGTTGGTTGATGAGAAGCTTAACATGAGCCAGCAGTGTGCGCTTGCAGCCCAGAAAGCCAACCGTATCCTGGGCTGCATCAAAAGAAGCGTGACCAGCAGGTCAAAGGAGGTGATCCTGCCCCTCTACTCTGCTCTCGTGACACCTCACTTGGAGTATTGTGTACAGTTCTGGTGTCCTCAACATAAGAAGGACATGGAGCTGTAGGAGCAAGTCCAGAGGAGGGCCACGAGGATGATCAGGGGGCTGGAGCACCTCCCGTATGAAGACAGGCTGAGAGAGTTGGGGCTGTTCAGCCTGGAGAAGAGAAGGCTGTGTGGAGACCTCATAGCAGCCTTCCAGTATCTGAAGGGAGCCTATAAGGATGCTGGGGAGGGACTCTTCGTTAGGGACTGTAGTGGTAGGACAAGAGGCAGTGGCTTCAAACTTAGACAGGGGAAGTTTAGATTAGATATAAGGAAGAAGTTCTTCACAGTGAGGGTGGTGAAGCACTGGAATGGGTTGCCCAAGGAAGTTGTGAATGCTCCATCCCTGGCGGTGTTCAAGGCCAGGTTGGACAGAGCCTTGGGCGACATGATTTAGTGTGAGGTGTCCCTGCCCATGGCAGGGGGGTTGGAACTAGATGATCTTAAGGTCCTTTCCAACCCTAACTATTCTCTGATTCTATGATTCTATGTGAGAATTAACAGGTTTTCTGCCAACAAGCAGGAAACTGATGAAAAGTGCCTCAAGGACCCCTCCTAAACTCTGCTGCAGAGCTGGTGTCGGTGGGTCTTGTCTTCTCAGATTGGTGTCTTTGGGGGTTTTGATTTTGGGTTTTTTTTTTATCCCCACAGCATTAATTCTAACTATTTTCACCACGGTGCCCACACTGCTACCCTGGTGTACGCGTGGCTCCACCGGCTGCACAGTTCAGGTTACTGCCTACACCCTGTGTAAGATTTTCCTGCTCCTCGGCCTTGTCTTGGATTTCCCTGCTGGCAGCAGATTCTGCATCTCAATCCTGATTGTTTTGTTGTGTTTTCCAGACCCCCTGGCTGAAGCAGACCTGCTGAATGAGGGGGCTCCTCTCTTCTCACCCATGGTCTCCCACCACCTGCTGTCTAAGACAGCACTTGGACCTTTTTCCTTGCAGGAGCTGAAGGAATTGTATTCAGAAAAAATGAATTTTATGAATTTTTTTTGTTCTTGTTACCTTCTCAACACTCGTCTCCTCAACTTTAATGAACCCCAGCCTCTCAAGGAAGCAAGCTGTTTTCCTTCCAGCCTGGAGGGAAGAAGGGGATATTGATAACTCCAGTTCTGTGTCCCTGGGGTATGACAGCGCTTAAATACTGCTGCTGTTCATGTCCCTGTACCAGCATTTTTGCCCTGTTTCTGTCTGGGTCTGAAGCTTGAAGGATGGAAATGGTGCCTGGAAGAGGATGGGAAATGATCCTTTTGTCCCCATCAGGTGAGGTGGCCAGCAGTTGCCTGAATAACCATCTATTTTCTCTTCCCAGGCTTCCTTCCCTGCAGTGCTGAGAAATGGAGCCCTGCTCTCTGCGGTGGGTTTGCAGTGCCAAGCCCCTGCATCATTTGTGTGGCCTGTGATATCCAGGGTGGTAGGTTCCCTCTTCCATGGGGATGGAAACAGGACCATTAAAACTTCATTAAAGGCCTGTTGGAACATAGCACTTTGGCAAACATTGAAAGAAGCTGCATGTAAAGCATTGCACCATGCTCTGCCTAACTCGATTCAGGTTCATTTTGATCCATTTAATAGCCAGAACGAACCGGGGGGTTGGCTGGAAGCGAGGAGAGGCCCTGCAGAAGCAACTTGGCACCTCTTCACTGCATGAGTGGAGGGGCTGGCGGGATGTGCCACAGAGCATTCCCCTCCTGCTCCCCGCACCGCAGGACCCGGTATTGGTGCTGCAGCTGGTGTTGTGAATCAGGCCGACGACAAGCGCATCCTACTATCCGGCTATTTCATTACACCAGGGTGGCATCATACCACTCGCTTCACTCTTTGCCTGGCGTCTGGAGAACTCCTGTCTCTGCTGGAACATCTTTGACCATGCTGTGTTTAACAGACACCCATCCCCAGTTTAAGAGACTGTGATTTGTGCTGGTTTGGGCAAGTTAGCGTTTTTGATGGAATGCAAGGCTCTAAAATAAAGCCATTTCTTCTGGGCATGAGTCTGCTGCTGCATCTGTTGTTGCAAGAGGAATCATAGAATCAACTGGTTTGGAAAAGACTTTTAAGATCATCAGGTCCAACAGTTCCCCCAGCACTGCCAAGTCCACCACTAAACCATGTCACTGAGGGCCTTGTCTACATGGTTTGTGAACACTTCCAGGGATGGTGATTCCACCACTGCCCTGGGCAGCCTGTTCCAATGCCTGATCACCCTCTCTGTGAAGAAATTGTTCCTAATATCCAATCTAAACCTCCCCTGGTGCAGCTTGAGGCTGTTTCCTCTTGTCCTATCCCTTGTTCCTTGGGAGAAGAGACCAGCCACCTCCTCCCTCCATCCTCCTTTCAGGTAGTTGTAGACTAAACTCCCCCAGTTACCTCAGCCATTCCTCATCAGACTTGTGCTCTGGGTCCTTTGCCAGCTCTGTTGCTCTTAGAAGCAGGTGCTGCTCTTCAGGAAGCTGGTGTCCACCTCACCTTGCAGGAGGTGTTGCAGGAGATGCTGGAGCAAGGCTTTTTCCTTGTCCCCATCTCACCCTTCTTCCTGTTCCAAGGCTGGGGGTCGGAAGGGCAGTGTTGGGATGTTCTGCACTGGGATACTGGGGTGCTGTGAGGGCTGAGCCATGCTGCAGGCAGGGCTGCCTGTCCTCATCTCCCTGGGTAATGAGTCCATGCTGGCCCATGTGGGGCTTGTGCAGTTATGGATGGTGTCTGCTCACACACAAACAATCAAGGGGGCTGGAGCGAGTCCTCAAAAAGCAGGTTAGTGTTTGTGCATGAGTGCAGAAGACAGCCAGGGGCAACCTGAATTTTCCATTCACTTGCAAAGCCACACAGGGCTGAAACTCAAATGGGCTGCCCTCACATTTTATTGCCTGACTTATTTGCTGTCTTTGCTGATGTTATCTGTAACTATCCCATCCTTCCCCCAGCCTCACATCCTGGTGGCTGCAGGGTGGACACTGAGTGGCAGTTTGGCCTTGGCTCATGTTTTCTGTGATGCGGGGAAGGGTTTAAGTGGTTTATTAAGTCAAGGATGGGGTTTGGGGCAGTTTTGAACCCTGGGTGCTCAGCAGTTCCTCCTCCCTGGGCTCAGGAGAAGGGGGCTGTGGGACGTGGGTATCTGCTGCCTGGCACCAGAGAGCTGCCAACTCCCAGCCCTGGGCAGTCATGGAGGGACTCTGTGGCTGTCACTGCTCCATGTTCTCCAGCCTCTCCATCCCCCTTCCAGCCCCCTGGCATCTGAGCCCTAGTGGGGGCATCCCTTGATATCACACTCCCCACTTTCCCCTGGTTTCACTCTGCGATAAAGGGGCCATTTCCCTCCCCATGTCTGGAACAGCTCAGTGCCACAAGACCAGCCAAGATGATTTACGGGATCTGCCGGGTCTGGGGCAGTATCCCAGGGAAGGGTGAGGGTGCATGGGAGTCTTGCTCCCATTTTCCATAATAAATCCCAGTAGGAACTGAATGTTCTCGGTCAGGGCTGGAGGCAAATTCCACACCACATTTCTCTCCCGCTCTGTCCTTGGGACTTAATCTCAAATCTGTTATCGCCACCCCATCGAGCACTGGGAGGCAGGGATACTGATTACTGCAGGTTTGATATCCCTTCCAGCTAGTTTTTTTTCCCCTGACCAGCTTGGGGTGGTTCAAGCCAATTCCTTTCCCCCCATTAGCAGCAGCGGTGGGTGGATGCTGGTTGCCTCACTCTGGTTTTGCTAGGTATAAAGCCTTGGAGAGCCCCTCTCTGCCCCATCCCTCTCCTGGCAGGTCCCTTGGGCCAGGGCAATGGCTGAGCTGCCCATCGCGGAGCTGCCTCCAGCCCACTGCAGCAGCTGCTTCACCATCAGCACCCTCCTGGGCACGGAGGAGGGTGGTTGTAGTTCCTACGTGCCCACCGAGGGCTCCAGTTGTGGCAGTACTCACCCAGCTCTTGGGCAGCACCCTCTGCACCAGGACCTTCAGCTACAACACGGTGGACATCATGCCCGCCTATGAGCACTATGCCAACAGCAAGAGGGTGGGAGACAATGGGAAGGGCAGGCCTTTGCTGGCAGACCTGCACTCCATCCTCAAGGTAAGGTGGGATTCAGCATCCCCTGGCCCATGCCACTGGTTCCTGTGATGTCTCTGTGGTTGTGGTGCTTCATCTCCTGCTTCTTGGTGCCATAACTGGTGCTGTGCCAATGCGCACATCTCCGGGAAGGCCCTAGGAGAAGGCAGAGGGATAACCAAGCTTTCTCCAGAGGTCTGCACCCCTGGGGACACCTGACTGCCTTCCCTCCCTCACCTGCCTCCCCCTTATCCCCACAGCTGGACCCAGGCCACCTCTGTGCACCTGTGTCTGACCTGCAGCAGAGCAACGGGCTGATGGAGGCCAGCCCAGAGGAGGCACCAGGGGAGATGGGCAGAGACCTTGTGCTGGAGCCCATCCACTTTGGATGGGTGAAGGGTGTGATGGTGAGTGCAACTGATCCCATGGGAGCAGCCTCTCCTAGGAGAGCCAGCATGGTCCCAGCGTCCGCAGGCTGATGGTCAGTGTCCCCTCTCTGTCCCCCCAGATTCACTGCATGCTGAACATCTGGGGAGTCATCCTCGACCTGCGCCTGCCCTGGATCACTGCCCAGGTGGGAATCGGTGGGTGCTGCGGCACAGCACAGGCAGGACAGCAGCACCGAGCTCCCTGTCACCCAAAGCACCGGGGGGCCAATGCCAGCAGCATCAAACATGGTGGGAGGCGGTGGATGGGGTCCTTGTGGGTCTCCGAGGGAAGGCAGGGGGGTCTATGGGGCTGGGGGGTGGATGGAGATGGACACAGGATCACAGCTGTGCCCTCTCCCTGCAGCCCTGACATGGCTCATCATCCTGATGTCCGTGACAGTGACCACCATCGCTGGCCTGTCCATCTCCGCCATATCCACCAACGGCAAAGTGAAGTCAGGTAGTGTGTGTGTGTGTCCTGGCACAGCCACCACTCCTGGCATGGGCTGCGAGGTGCAGGGGGGGCCCAAAAATGTGTTGGGGAGGCAGCAAATGCCACAGGGTGTTCCCACCGCTTCAGGGGGCACCTATTTCCTCATCTCGTGGAGCCTTGGGCCAGAGCTGGGTGGCTCCATCGGGCTGATCTTCACCTTCGCAAACGCAGTGGCCATGGCCATGCACATGGTGGGCTTTGCCAAAACTGCCCAGAACCTCCTGCAGGTAAGACAGTGGCTCTGTGTGTCCCCTGGGTCCCACCTCCGTGCACAAGCAACATTAATTACTAATATTTACATTAACATTGGACCACTGATAATCAACCAGTGGCTGCTAAAGTCATGGCAGTCCTGGTGGTTCAGTAAGAGCAAGGGTTATTTCCATGTTGTAGATGGTTCCCTCTCCCCAGGAGCACAACTCCCTCATCATGGACCCCACCAACGACATCCGCATCATTGGGGTGGTCACCGTGACAGTGCCGTTGGGCATCTCCCTGGCCAGCATTGAGTGGAAGGCCAAGGTAACCCTCACTTCTTCCACTCGCCTTATTCCCCTGGGTTGATAAGAGCCATCCCTGCTGCCCACCAGGCACCTGAGGAGCAGAGGATGCCCATAGCTCTACAAAAATGGGCTGGGGGTTCTCCAAACACATTCTTCTCCCTCTCGGTGCCCAAACCCCAACCCCTTAGCTAGCTCTTTCTGCTCTGGCAGGCACAGATACTGTTCTTCCTGGTCATCTTAGTTTCCTTCATAAACTACCTGGTGGGGATGGTGATCCCTGCCACCACTGAGAAGTAAGCAAAGGGCTTCTTCAGCTACCGAGGTGAGTCAGCAGTGCCAAGCGCGTGGCTGGAGCCTGGCTCTTTGCTGCTGTTGAGAGAGGTTTGCTATGGGAATGTGCTCCTCGCTGAGAGATGTCATCAAGAGCTTGGTGTCTTCCTCCCATGGATTACCTGCCATCAGCGGTGTGCCTCCAACCACCACTGAGATGCTTCAGCCAGGAGACAGACAGTTGGGACGCCCCAAATGCTTCTCCTCTGCTTCCTCCCCAGCCGACATCTTTGCCCAGAACTTCGTGCCCAACTGGCAGGGACCCAAGGGCTCCTTCTTCAGCTTGTTTTCCATTTTCTTCCCATCAGCAACCAGCATCCTGGCTGGAGCCAACATTTCAGGTGACCTGAAGGTGGGTTTGATTGCTGAGCCGGCATTTCTCAGGGATCAAGGCCTGTTTTTCCTGGGCCTTTGGTTTTGATCCAACTTTTATACCCTAGTTTATTTCTTCTGGAAGCTTTGGGGAAGGCTCAGCCAGGAGATGCTCTGTGGCTTTGTGTCACAGTGAATCAAAATTCCTCTTGTATAGCAGCCACAATTAAAACATCATTTTAGTGGTGCTACTGTAAAGCTGTCTTACATCTCTGGGACTTCCTTGGGCAGGATCCCACCATGGCCATCCCCAAGGGCACCTTGATGGCCATCTTCTGGACCACCATGTCTTACCTGGTGCTTTCTGCTACAATCAGTAAGTGGCACATCCTCAGGTGAGCTGGGTAGGACCCGCTCCCCTGAAATGGGTGGCCTGGGAGGATGCAGGTGGTGGGAGCTGGGAGCAAACCATGGACACCAGCACTGATACCCCAGGGTGAGTGCCACAGGTGCCAGACCTCATTCCTGTCCCCATGCAGTCCTGGGTGAGCAACACAGCTCATGGCATTGCTCATGGCAGCCCCAGGGCAGGGACTTGGGGGATGTCGCAGGCAAGAGGACATGTGGCACCTCCACGTGAGCAGGCACTGAGCAGCACTGTGTCCCTGCAGGCACCTGTGTGGTCTGGGATGCCTCAGGCAGCCTCAACAACAGTGTGGCACTGGGCTCGCTGGGCTGTGAGGGGCTGGCCTGTGCTTTCAGATGGAACTTCACTGCCTGTGCCCAGTGGCAGAGCTGCCAATATGGGCTCAGCAACTACTACCAGGTGCTCGCCTGCCCTGCTCCATGCTCCTGGCTGGGTTTGTGCTCCAAGGGATGGGTTTCTCAGGGTGGCCCCATGCCCAGCATCCTATTGAAGCACTCATGTAATGGGGATGTCTTCCTAGGGTTTTAGACATGGCTGGACTTCACTGCTGGGATAATGTTGATGGAAAAGCACTGAGGGTGGCAGGATGGGGCCTGGAAATCCCTTAGGGCCAGGGCAGAGGCTGATGTGCTGGGGGTGCTGGGTTTCCTGACTGCCTGGTTTTTGGGCAGAGCATGAGCATGGTGTCTGGATTTGGCCCCCTCATCACAGCAGGGATCTTTGGTGCTACCCTCTCCTTGGCACTGGCCTGCCTTGTCTCAGCCCCCAAAGTCTTCCAGGTGGGGGGGGTGTCCATGTCCCCCAGCTCCTGAGCCTGGCAGCAAAAGTGAACAATGCTCTTGGTCATGTCTCAGTGCTCTGTGGCCATGAGCAGCCCCAGGGTGAGGAGGATGCTGCCATTGGTGTAAGGCATGAGGCCAGTTCAGCCCTTGCTCTTAGGGGTGCAAGAGCCACCATGGTGCTGCCATCCCCAACACGTCTCTCCCCACAGTGTCTCTGCAGGGACCAGCTCTACCCTCTCATAAGCTTCTTCAGGAAGGGCTATGGGAGGAACAGCGAGCCCATCCGCGGCTACATGCTCACCTACGTCATCGCCGTTGGCTTCATCCTCATTGGTAGGTGCTGCCCACCCAGTGCCTGCTGCCAGCCAGGTGCCTCAGTCCCTGCCACCAACAGCTTGTCCTCCTCCTCCCCACAGCTGATCTCAACACCATCACCCCCATCATCTCCAACTTCTTCCTCTGCTCCTATGCCCTCATCAACTTCAGCTGCTTCCACGCCTCCATCACCAACTCCCCAGGTGGGCTGTGCCATGCTGTGCCGGGCCGTGGCAAGCAGCTCCCCGTGCAGCTCCCATCCCAGCAGCGCCACTCTGTGTTTGCTGCAGGCTGGCAACCCTCCTTTCAGTATTACAGCAAGTGGGCTGCGCTCTTTGGGGCTGCCATCTCAGTGGTGATCATGTTCCTGCTGACCTGGTGGGCAGCCTTCATTGCCTTCGGCATTGTCATCTTCCTCCTGGGATACATCCTCTACAAAAAGCCAGGTGCATGGCAGTAACCCAGCTCCAGTGATACCCCAGGAGGTGTCTGGACCTATGGCTAATCCATCTTCTCCATGTAGATGTCAACTGGGGCTCCTCCATGCAAGCCAGCTTGTACAACATGGCCCTCAACTACTCAGTGGGGCTGAGCCAAGTGGATGAGCACGTCAAGAATTACAGGCAAGGGGTCTCGGTGCGGTGCTGGGCACAGAGGGAGGGAGATGCAGAGCCAGCTGCTGCCAGCAAACCCAGGATGGCTTCACACTCATGGTCACATCCTCACCACCATCCTCAGTAACTGGGAGCCCCAGCAAAATGTGGCTGTCTCCAAAGTCCCACATCTTTGCCATGTGGACAGAGGTGGAAAGCAGGGCAAACCTTGCTTCCCTGTACGAGGCAGACATATTGGTCTTATCTGATATAAAAAGACCTTAAAGAGTGAGGCTGGACCCTCAGCTGGATTTTGTCTCATCCTAAAGATGCTCCCTATAGTTGCTGCTGGTCAGGCATGGGAGATGTGGCTCATTCCAGAGAGGCTCTGTGCCACCAAAGTACCAGCCTTCACCACCTTTTTCCTCCCTGCCCACAGACCGCAGTGCCTGGTGCTCACCGGCCCTCCCAATTTCCACCCGGACCTGGTGGACTTCGTGGGGACCTTCACCAAGAACCTCAGTCTGATGCTCTGCAGCAATGTGCTGATTGTGAATCAACTGCAAAAGCCAGTTGGTTCCTTGTCCTGGGGGCTCCGGCCACCCATGGGTGGTGGGCTGGGAAATCCAGATGTGTCCTGGTGGGCTCACAGGGTGGGGATTGAAGAGTGCTCGTTATGTGCCACCAGATGATATGTTTCATCTGGAAGCCTCTTTCCAGCTTGTTAAGCAATATTGATGAAGCACCAGGATGTCCCTGTGGGCTAATGGCTTCCCCTTGCCAATTAATTGACAAAGCAAAGACATAGTAGGACAAGGCGGTTGCTCAGAGGACAGGGGTGGTCCTGAAGCCTCAAGAGCAATTGAGGTGCAGCAAATGCCAACTCATCTGCAGCCATGGGACTGCTGGCACTGTGTGTGTTGGCTGCTGACTCCCAAAATTCACTGATTCTCTTGCTGTGATTGCAACCTCCCTCATGTGCAGTGGTTACATCCAGGTCTTGCCAATGATTTGGGAAGAGAGGAGCTGGAGGTCCTTGGAGGGAAGACCACCAGCTGGAAGGGCTGCCTGTGCCTGAGCCCTTGTCCCTGCTCCCTGCAGGGACTGTGGAAACAGAAGATGCCAGAGTCTCGGCTGACAGCAGACGGCCACACCAAGTGGCTTATGAAGAGGAAGATCAAGGCTTTCTATACGGATGTGGTAGCTGAGAATCTGAGAAGTGGTGTCCAAATGCTCATCCAGGTAGAGCCTGGGGGCTCTGACCCCCCCTCCCTAACCTCCAGGCACCCCCTTTGTATCTTCCCCTGCGGACTGACACTACCTGTGTCCATCTGTCCCTGCAGAGGGGTCTCATGGGGACATCTATCCATAGACTGCTGGCCTCGGGAAGATGAGACCCAACATCCCGGTGCTGGGCTACAAGAGGAACTGGCGGATGGTGTCCTCACAGAGCCTGGAGGACTATGTGGGCATCCTGCAGTACAGCCACACCAGCTCCTCCATCCCTTGGGGATGCTGGGACCTGGTGGTGGCCCTGTGGTTGGGTGTGGGGATGCTGTGGCCACATGCTGGCAGTGCCACCCGACATGAGATGGCCACTGTTAACCTCCTCCTCCCTCCTTCCAGCGATGCCTTTGATTTCAAGTATGGTGTGTGCTTGATGAGGATGAAGGAAGGTCTGAATGTTTCCTGAGTGCTTCAGGCACATGGTAAGTGCTTTTGGGCAGCCAGGGATGCTCAGAGATGTGCTGGAGCTGTAGGATGTGCCAGCAGGCAACATGTCCCCAGCCGAAGGTCACGGTCCTGGGGGGACATCACTCCTGGCTGGGACTGAAGGGGCTGGGGACAGCGGGGTGCTGCCTGCTGCCCATGCTCATCTCCTCCTTCCCCAGTTAACTCCATGTTTGAGGCAGCAGAGCAGCCCCGAGCATAGGTTGGTCCTGGCTCGGGGCCACTCAGAACATCCCTGGCTCCAAGGATTATTCTTGGGAAGCCAGGTTTATAGCAGGGCTGTGGGTTGGGAGTAGGGATGGGCCTTTAATCCATGGCTGGCAGTGCTCCTTGCCAACACCAGGCAGTGAATCCCACCACCTTGGCCAGCGAGCAGCAGGCAAGCACCATCTTCCAGAGAGAGCAGGGCAAGAAGACCATTGACATTTACTGGCTCTTCGACAGTGGAGGTAACCTTCACCTTTGGCTGCTGTGGCTCTTTGACATCCCTCTGTCCACCTAATGTGATCCCAGCACCCCCATTGCCCAGGAGGGCTCCATCCTTGCCAACTGTGCCTGGGCATCCCTGGCATCTGGTGTCAACAGTGCTAGTGAGCCCCCGGGGCTGCTGCCACCACCTCTACTGCTGGGTGTTTTGGGGCCAGGTCTCGCGCTGCTCATCCCCTACCTCCTGGGGCACAAGAAGTGGTGGGGAAAGTGCAAAATCGGTGTGTTTGTCAGCGGGCAGATCAACATGATGGATGAGGAGAAGAAGGTGTAAGTGCCCCACAGCCCCTCGTAGCCAGGCAGACACCACTGTTGTCCCCATGGGTGGGTGGCAGGAGCTGCTTCCCCCCTGACCCCCTAGGCTTTGCAGTAACAGCTGTGATCTATGGGCTTCTTGTGGTTTAAGCCCAGCTGGTAACTCAGACCCATGCAGCCGCTCGCTCACTCCTCCACTTCTTCCCCCTGCTCCCAGAAGGATGGGGAGGAGAATCAAAAGAATGTAAATCCCACAGGTTGAGATAAGAACAGTCCAGTAACTAAGGTACAATGCAAAACTACTATTGCTACCACCAATAATAATAATGATAAGGGAAATAACAAGGGGAGAGAATATAAAACTAAGAGGGGAAAGGAAAAAAAACAATAAACCCAAGTGATGCACAATACAGTTGCTCACCACCCGCCGACTGATACCCAGCCCGAAATGAGCAGCAATCTGGGCCTTCCAGCTAACTCCCCCCAGTTTATATACTAGGCATGACATGCTGTAGTATGGAATACCCCTTTGGCTAGTTTGGGTCAGGTGTCCTGTCTCTGCTTCCTCCCGGCTTCCTGTGTCCCTCCTCACGGGCAGAGCATGAGACTGAAAAGTCCTTGGTCAGAGTAAGCATTACTTAGCAACAACTAAAAACATTGGTGTGTTATCAGCATTTTCTTGGACTAGAGTCAAAACCACAGCACTGCACCAGCTACTAAGAAGGAGAAGAATAACTGTTACAGCTGAACCCAGGACAATATCCACCCCTTATTCCATACCATTCATGTCATGCTCAGATCCCACGTTTTTTTCAATATACCATCACTTTTTCTCTCATCTATATAAACACACACACAAACACACAATAGACAGACAAAGACACAACAGACACAAAGAGACAAATATCATTCCTTAGTCCATGGACAATCCCTATAAAGTTTGCTGAATTCATTCAGTCCATAATGTTAGGCTCCATCAGTCTTAACAGTCTTTCAGGGCAGGAGGGACGGTGTGTAGTGTTGGGTTGTTGCCTGCTGATGACACCACCAAACTCATCTGGTCACTGCTGAGCTCGTCTGGTTCATCAAAATTCGTTCTTTGTTGGGGTGATGATTGGAGGGAAGTCAGGGTCAGCCAATGGTGGCCTGAGAACAATTCTGGGAGACTCCTGCTGCTGCTGCTGGCTTTTCCCATGACTTTATTCTTTGATGATGATCATGAGAGCACATATCTTCTTTTCAAAGCCCAGAGTGGTGGAGATGGGCATCTAGCTGATGGCTATAAAAGTGTTATACAGCAGGCAACAGCATACAAGTGAGTTCATTGGCTGTTTTGCCCCAAAAATTAAATCCCATTAAGGTACACACCGGACTTCCCCATCTTCCCACATTACCGACCAAGTATATCCATGTCCCTGAGCAAAAGCATCCCCACGGGTGCGTTTGCCTTTACCTGAAGCAGGAATAACCCAGACTGTCTTCCCCAACAAATTCTTTATGATGTGCACCACAGGAACTTTATCCCCCCCTACAGTACGTAAAAGTTCTGATTGGGCTGGGCCAGCCCTGTTGGCAGATCCCCTTGTGTTGACCAACCAGGTGGCTTTCGCTAAATGTGTATCCCAATGTTTGAAAGTCCCACCACCCATTGCTCTCAGTGTAGTTTTTAACAGCCCATTGTACCGTTCGATTTTCCCAGAGGCTGGTGCATGGTAGGGGATGTGATAAACCCACTCAATGCCGTGTTCTGTGGCCCAAGTGTCTATAAGGTTGTTCCGGAAACGAGTCCCTGTCCTGGGTTCAGCTATAGCAGTCATTTTTCTCCTTCTTAGTAGCTGGTGCAGTGCTGTGTTTTTTAACTTTCAGCCTGGGAACAACGCTGGTAACACTGATGTTTTTAGTAGTTGCTAAAAGTGATGTTTATTCCGACCAAGGACTTTCTCAGTCTCATGCTTTGCCAGGGAGGAGGGGAAGCCGGAAGGAAGCAGAGACAGGACACCTGACCCAAAGTGGCCAAAGGGGTATTCTATACCACAGCACATCATGCCCAGTATATAAACCGGGGGGAGTTACCCGGAAGGCTGAGATCACTGCTCAGGTTGGGCTGGGTATCGGTCAGCGGGTGGTGAGCAATTGTATCCTCTCCCCTTGTTATTTCCCTTATTATTATCATTGGTGGTAGCAGTAGTGGTTTTGTATTATACCTTAATTACGGGACTGCTCTTATCTCAACCCATGGAAGTTACATTCTTTTGATTCTCCTCCCCATCCCTCCAGGAGCGGGGAGATGAAGAAAGGGGGGGGAGTGAGCGAGCGGCTGCGTGGTTCTGAGTTACCGGCTTGGCTCAAACCATGACAGTTCTTTGTGGCGCCCAACGTGGGGCTCGAAGGGTTGAGATAATGACAGATCTGACCAGAGTGTGTCTAATCACATTTGTGATAAGCATTCATTGTTACTACTCGTCACAATGTTGATTTATTGGCTCTCAGAGTTGTTGCGCTTGATCTCAGAGTTTCAGCATGTTGTACCTTACTTACAGCCACTATTTGCTGTTTTAGTGTTTATCGGCTGGGGGGCCTGGGCTAAGGTTCTTGTTTCACTGTACTTCATGGTAATGACTTGTAATACAATAGACTCATTGATCATGAAACTGATCTGGCATGCGCTTCCAGTGTGGCCATCACCTCTATACTTTGGGAGGTATATAATGAATTATTTGAGCAATTACATATCTTTTTTTTCCTCCTCGGGGGGTCAACCTATGAAGGAGGCATTCCCTTACACCCCCGCTCCCCCACCAGCCTATTTACAAAAAACAGCAAGTGAGAGTTCTGAAGGTTTTGGATGGCCTTTGAATACCCTTGAGACCTGCCTGCTGATTGTGCTGGGGATCAGCATGTTGGCAAACATACGGAGTGTGTTTTACCCAGGGCCATCCCACCCTGGGAACACCCTATTTCGTCTGATCTCGAAAGTTAAGCAGTATCTAGTTCAAGTCTGGTCTAGGGTTAGATGATGATATAGGAGGACCACCAAGAGATTTTCCCTGAGGCTGGACAGTCATGAGTGGCAGGGTGTGTGGGATAGTATGGGCAAGTATCTAGGCCAGTGGGCCCCTCCAGTGCTTTGGAACTTCACCCCTGAAAAAGTGCAACATCCAGAAAAACTAGTAAAACACTTAAACGAGGTGTGCTGTCATCCTGGTTATACCAGAGAGGGACAAATCATGGCAAGGTGCTGGGGCTTGGCCTACGCCTACAGAGCCCTGCAAAACACTAACCTTCAAAGGGAAAAAAATGTCTCTGGATCAGATGGCAAAGCAACAGACAACGCAGCTATGCCAACTACAAGCACAGCAGCTACTCAAACCCTGACCACAACAGACAACACAACTACTCCAACTCCAAATACAGCAGCTACACCAACCCCAGTGACAAGCACAGCAGCTACTCAAAACCTGACAGCAACAGACAATGCAGCTGTTGGTGTTACTGTCGTGGTTTGAGCCCAGCCGGTAACTCAGAACCACGCAGCCGCTCGCTCACTCCCCCCCTTCTTCCTCCCCCCGCTCCCGGAGCGATGGGGAGGAGAATCAAAAGAATGTAACTCCCACGGGTTGAGATAAGAGCAGTCCCGCAACTAAGGTATAATACAAAACCACTACTGCTACCACCAATGATAATAACGATTAGTGAAATAACAAGGGGAGAGGATACAATTGCTCACCACCCGCCGACCGATACCCAGCCCGACCCGAGCAGTGATCTGGGCCTTCCGGGTAACTCCCCCCGGTTTATATACTGAGCATGACGTGCTGTGGTATGGAATACCCCTTTGGCTAGTTTGGGTCAGGTGTCCTGTCCCTGTTTCTTCCCGGCTTCCCCTCCTCCCTGGCAAAGCATGAGACTGAGAAAGTCCTTGGTTGGAATAAACATTACTTAGCAACAACTAAAAACATCGGTGTTATCAGCGTTGTTCCCAGGCTGAAAGTTAAAAAACACAGCACTGCACCAGCTACTAAGAAGGAGAAAAATGACTGCTATAGCTGAACCCAGGACAGTTACTCAACTCCCAAGCACAACAGCTGCACCAACCCCGGCAACAGACACTGCAGCCACTCCAACTCTAGTGGCAGACGCTGCAGCCACTCCAATCCCATTGGCAGACACTGCAGCCACTCCAACCACAGTGACAAACACTGCAGCTAAACCAAATGGCCAGTTTGTGACAATATCTGTTGCCCCTGTAATCAAAAGCAGACGAGAGGAACAAAGAGCAACCCCTGCAGTGAAGAAAGATGAAGTCCCAATGCCATCACTACACGGAACAGGATCTGAACAAGAGTTACTACTGTGTGGATCAGAGGAAGAGGAAGAAGAAGAAGCGGTGATGTCTCGACCCCGGACCTCAACCGAGCTGTGGAATATGCAAAAAGATTTCACCCGTCTTCCAGGGGAGCACATTGTCACCTGGTTGCTCCGATGCTGGGACAATGGGGCCGACGGTCATGAACTAGAAGGTAAGGAAGCCAAGCAGCTGGGATCACTTGCTAAGGAAGGAGGAATTGACAAAGCGATTGCAAGAGAGAAGCGAGCCCTCAGCCTTTGGAGGCGGCTCCTGGCAGCTGTGAAGGAAAGATTCCCCTACAAGGACGATATTACGAGTCGCTCAGCCAACTGGACCATGATAGAGAAAGGCATCCAGTCCCTGAGGGAATCAGCCATTCTAGAGATGATCTATCGTAGGCCGGATTCCAGGAACACATCCGTAGATCCAGATGAAGTCGAATGTACACGACCCACGTGGCGGAAACTTACACGGAGTGCGCCATCATCATATGCCCACACATTGGCATCAGTGACCTGGAATGACGGAGTATCACCAACAGTGGATTTCCTGATTCGTCAACTCCGAGAGTTTGAAGACAATCTCAGCCCTTCCATCATTTCAGCTGTGGAAAAACTGTCCCAGGAGTTCAAACAATTGAGAGACGATTTATCCGATCTATCCAGCTCCCCACGCATACCAACCCATGTCTCAGCTATTAACAGAAGGCGCCCTACTGCTCGAGAAAGAAAATATAGGAGGTACACGCCACAGGCCACCCTATGGTTTTACCTGCGGGATCATGGAGAAGACATGAGAAAGCGGGACGGAAAACCTACTTCAGCTCTGGAGCAACGGGTGCATGAACTGAAGAGGAGAACAATGGTCAAGGATGATCCTCCCAGGAAAGCTGCTGCTCCATTCTCTGGTGAGCAGTTTCCCAGATGGAGTGGAAGAGCTGATTTTACTCCAGCTCCTGTCATAAGGAATACTAATCCCTTTCTACAAGACATGAGAGGACAATCTTGTGATCACTATTAGAGGGGCCCTGCCTCCAGCCAGGTGGAGGAGAGGGATAATCGGGTTTACTGGACTGTGTGGATCAGTGGCCTGGCACATCAGTCCCACAGAAGTATAAGGCTCTAGTAGATACCGGTGCACAGTGTACCCTGATGCCATCAAGGTATCAAGGGGTGGAACCCATTTATATTTCTGGAGTGACAGTAGGATCCCAAGAGTTAACTGTACCGGAGGCTGAAATCAGCCTGACTGGGAGGAAGTGGCAAAAGCACCCCATTGTAACTGGTCCAGGGGCTCCATGCATCCTTGGCATAGACTATCTCAGGAGAGGGTACTTCAAAGACCCAAAAGGGTATAGATGGGCTTTTGGTATCGCTGCCTTGGAAACAGAGGAAATTAAGCAGCTGTCCACCTTGCCCAGTCTCTCAGAGGATCCTTCTGTTGTGGGGTTGCTGAAGGTTGAAGAACAACAAGTGCCAATTGCGACCACAACAGTGCACCGGCGGCAATATCGCACCAACCGAGACTCCTTGATTCCCATCCATAAGCTGATCCGTAGACTGGAGAGCCAAGGAGTGATCAGCAGGACTCGCTCACCCTTTAATAGCCCCATATGGCCAGTGCAAAAGTCTAATGGAGAGTGGAGACTAACAGTAGACTATCGTGGCCTGAACGAAGTCACACCACCATTGAGTGCTGCCGTACCGGACATGCTAGAACTTCAATATGAACTGGAGTCAAAGGCAGCCAAGTGGGATGCCACAAATGATATTGCCAATGCATTTTTCTCAATCCCTTTGGCAGCAGAATGCAGGCCACAGTTTGCTTTCACTTAGAGGGGCGTCCAGTACACTTGGAACTGACTGCCCCAGGGGTGGAAACACAGCCCTACCATCTGCCATGGATTGATCCAGACTGCACTGGAACAGGGGCAAGCTCCAGAACACCTGCAATACATTGATGACATCATCGTGTGGGGTGATATAGCAGAAGAAGTTTTTGAGAAAGGGAGGAAGATAATCCAAATCCTGCTGAAGGCCGGTTTTGCCATAAAACAGAGTAAGGTCAAGGGACCTGCACAGGAGATTCAATTTTGGGGAATAAAATGGCAAGATGGATGTCACCAGATCCCCACAGATGTGATCAACAAGATAACAGCAATGTCTCCACCAACTAATAAGAAACACAAGCTTTCTTAGGTGTTGTGGGGTTCTGGAGAATGCACATCCCAAATTACAGTCTGATTCTAAGCCCTCTCTATCACATGACCCGGAAGAAGAATGATTTCAAATGGGGCCCTGAGCAACAACAAGCCTTTGAACAAATTAAACGAGAAATAGTTCATGCAGTAGCCCTTGGACCAGTCCGGGCTGCTCCAGATGTGAAAAATGTGCTCTATACCGCAGCTGGGGAGAATGGTCCTACCTGGAGCCTCTGGCAGAAAGCTCCAGGGGAGACTCGAGGTCGACCCCTTGGCTTTTGGAGTTGGGAAAACAGAGGATTGGAGGACAGCTATACTCCCACTGAGAAAGAGATATTGGCAGCCTATGAAGGGGTTCCAGCTGCTTCAGAAGTGATTGGAACTGAAGCGCAGCTCCTCCTGGCACCCCGGTTGCCTGTGCTGGGCTGGATGTTCAAAGGCAGGGTCTCCTCTACACATCATGCAATGGATGCTACATGGAGTAAGTGGGCTGCACTAATTACACAACAAGCTCGAATAGGAAATCCCAGTCGTCCAGGAATTCTAGAAGTCATCATGGACTGGCCAGAGGGCAAAGATTTTGGAATGTCACCAGAAGAGGAGGTGACGCGTGCTGAAGAGGCCCCACCATATAATGAACTGTCAGAGAGTGAGAAGCAATATGCCTTGTTTACTGATGGGTCCTGCTGTATTGTGGGAAAGCATTGGAGATGGAAGGCAGCTGTGTGGAGTCCCCTGTGACAAGTTGCAGAAACTGCTGAAGGAGAGGGTGACTCGAGTCAGTTTGCAGAGGTGAAAGCCATCCAGCTGGCCTTGGACATTGCTGAATGAGAAAAATGGCCAGTACTTTACCTCTATACTGACTCATGGATGGTGGCAAATGCCCTGTGGGGGTGGTTGCAGCAATGGAAGCAGAGCAACTGGCAACGCAGAGGGAAACCCATCTGGGCTGCTGCATTGTGGCAAGATATCGCTGCTCGGGTGCAGAACCTGGTGGTGAAGGTACGCCACGTAGATGCTCATGTACCCAAGAGTGGGGCCACTGAGGAACACCAGAACAACCAGCCAGTAGATAAAGCTGCTAAGATTGAAGTGGCTCAGATGGACTTAGATTGGCAACATAAGGGTGAATTATTTTTAGCCCTGTGGGCCCATGACACCTCAGGCCATCAAGGCAGAGATGCAACATATAGGTGGGCTCCTGATCAAGGGGTGGACTTAACAATGGACACTATTGCCCAGGTTATTCACGAATGTGAAACGTGCTGCAATTAAGCAAGCCAAGCGGTTAAAGCCTCTCTGGTATGGAGGACGATGGCTGAAGTACAAGTATGGGGAGGCCTGGCAGATTGACTATATCACACTCCCATCGACCTGCCAAGGCAAGTGCCATGTGCTTACCATGGTCGAAGCAACCACCGACTGGCTGGAAACATACGCTGTGCCCCACGCCACTGCCCGGAACACTATCCTGGGCCTTGAGAAACAAGTCTTGTGGTGACAGGGCACCCCAGAGAGAATTGAGTCAGACAGTGGGACTCATTTCCGGAACAACCTCATAGACACTTGGGCCAAAGAGCATGGCATTGAGTGGGTATATCACATCCCCTACCATGCACCAGCCTCTGGGAAAATCGAACTGCACAATGGGCTGTTAAAAACTACACTGAGAGCAATGGGTGGTGGGACTTTCAAACACTGGGATACACATTTACCAAAAGCCACCTGGTTGGTCAACACTAGGGGATCTGCCAACAGGGCTGGCCCAGCCCAATCAGAACTTTTACGTACTGTAGGGGGGGATAAAGTTCCTGTGGGGCACATCATAAAGAATTTGTTGGGGAAGACAGTCTGGTTTATTCCTGCTTCAGGTAAAGGCAAACGCACCCGTGGGGATGCTTTTGCTCAGGGACCTGGATATACTTGGTCGGTAATGCGGGAAGATGAGGAAGTCCGGTGTGTACCTCAAGGGGATTTAATTTTGGGGGAAAACAGCCAATGAACTCAATTGTATGCTGTTGCCTGCTCTATAACACTTTTATAGCCCACCAGCTAGATATCTTCAGGTCGCCAGCAACTGACCCTGACTTCCCTCCGATCATCACCTCAACAAAGAATGAATTTTGAGGAAACCAGACGAGCTCAGCAGTGACCAGACGAGTTCACCAGTGTCATCAGCAGGCAACAACCCAACACTACATACCGTCCCTCTTGTCCTGAAAGACTATTACAAGAGATGGAGCCTGACATCATGGACTGGATGAATTCAGCAACTATATAGGGATTGGTCCATGGAGTAGGGAATGATATCTTTCTCTTTGTGTGTTGGTGTGGGTGTATATATATGTGTATATATGGGACAGGGGCGATGGTGTGTTGAGAGATATGGGATCTGAGCATGACATGAATGGTATGGAATAAGGGGTGGATACTGTCCTGGGTTCAGCTATAGCAGTCATTTTTCTCCTTCTTAGTAGCTGGTGCAGTGCTGTGTTTTTTAACTTTCAGCCTGGGAACAACGCTGATAACACCGATGTTTTTAGTTGTTGCTAAGTAATCTTTACTCCGACCAAGGAGTTTCTCAGTCTCATGCTCTGCCAGGGAGGAGAGGAAGCCGGGAGGAAGCAGGGACAGGACACCTGACCCAAACTAGCCAAAGGGGTATTCCATACCATGGCACGTCATGCTCAGTATATAAACCGGGGGGAGTTACCCGGAAGGCCAGATCACTGCTCGGGTCGGGCTTGGTATCGGTCAGTGGGTGGTGAGCAATTGTATCCTCTCCCCTTGTTATTTCCCTTATCATTATTATCATTGGTGGTAGCAGTAGTGATTTTGTATTATACCTTAGTTGCGGGACTGCTCTTATCTCAACCCTTGGGAGTTACATTCTTTTGATTCTCCTCCCCATCCCTCCGGGAGCGGGGGGAGGAAGAAGGGGGGGACTGAGTGAGCGGCTGCATGGTTCCAAGTTACCAGCTGGGCTCAAACCATGACAGTCCCATTGTCTGACTCAGTTTTCTCTGGGGTGCCATGTCACCACAAGACTTGTTTCTCAAGGCCCAGGATATTGTTCCAGGCAGTGGCATGGGGCACAGCATATGTTTCCAGCCGTCCGGTGGTTGCTTCCACCATGGTAAGCACATGGCACTTGCCTTGGCGGGTTGGTGGGAGTGTGATATAGTCAATCTGCCAGGCCTCCCCATACTTGTACTTCCGCCATTTTCTATACCAGAGAGGCTTTAACCGCTTGGCTTGCTTAATTGCAGCACATTTCACATTCATGAATAACCTGGGCAATAGTGTCCATTGTTTTAAGTCCACCCCTCGATCACGAGCCCATCTATATGTTGCATCTCTGCCTTGATGGCCTGAGGTGTCATGGGCCCACCGGGCTAAAAATAATTCACCCTTATGTTGCCAATCTAAGTCCATCTGAGCCACTTCAACCTTAGCAGCTTTATCCACTTGCTGGTTATTCTGGTGTTCCTCAGTGGCCCGACTCTTGGGTACATGAGCATCTACGTGGCGTACCTTCACCACCAGGTTCTGCACCTGGGCAGCAATATCTCACCACAATGCAGCAGCCCAGATGGGTTTCCCTCTGCGTTGCCAGTTGCTCTGCTTCCATTGCTGCAACCACCCCCACAGGGCATTTGCCACCATCCATGAGTCAGTAGAGAGATAAAGTACTGGCCATTTTTCTTGTTCAGCAATGTCCAAGGCCAGCTGGATGGCTTTCACCTCTGCAAACTGACTCAATTCACCCTCTCCTTCAGCAGTTTCTGCAACTTGTCACAGGGGACTCCACACAGCTGCCTTCCATCTCCGATGCTTTCCCACAATACAGCAGGACCCATCAGTAAACAAGGCATATTGCTTCTCACTCTCTGACAGTTCATTATATGGTGGGGCATCTTCAGCACACATCACCTCCTCTTCTGGTGACATTCCAAAATCTTTGCCCTCTGGCCAGTCCATGATGACTTCTACTATGTGCTGTGGTATGGAATTCCCCTTTGGCTAGTTTGGGTCAGGTGTCCTGTCTCTGCTTCCTCCCGGCTTCCTGTGCCCCTCCTCACTGGCAGAGCATAAGACTGAAAAGTCCTTGATTGGGGTAAGCATTACTTAGGAACAACTAAACCATCGGTGTTATCAGCATTGTTCTCAGACTAAAGCCAAAATACAGCACTTCACCAGCTACTGAGATGGAGAAAAAATAACTGTTACAGCTGAACCCAGGACATGGCTCCGACCTGGCTGCTTTGCCTTGCTCCTCCAAAAATCAGTGTGATTGTGGAGTGGGAAAAACCCAAGTGCATGCCAAAGATGGTAGCAGGGCTTTCTGCCAGGACAGGTCCCAGGGCTGCTGTGCCCACTTATTTCTGGAAAATGTGTCCTTTTTCCTCTGATAGGATCGTCTCTCTGCTGAGCAAGTTCCGCCTCAGCTTCCACGAGGTCCACATCCTCCCTGACATCAGCCAGAAACCCCCGCCAGAGCAGTAACCACCCCCTTCCCCTTCTCCCCACCTCTCCCCAGCACCCCCAAACCCATCCAGACCCCTGGCACCATCACTGTCTGCTTGTCTTGCAGCATCAAGAGGTTTGATGACCTCATCGCTCCCTTCAGGCTAAATGATGGCTTCAAAGATGAGGCCACAGTGAATGAGATAAGGCAGGGCTGTCCCTGGAAGATTTCTGACAAGGAGGTTGATAAGAACAGAGCCAAGGTAGCAGTGGTGATGTGGGGAGCTCCTGCACAGGATCTCCTGCTTTTGAGACAAAATTCAGGCTTTTTGGAAACAACCTTTTTGTGTTTCTCACCCCTCTTTGCTCTGCAGTCACTCCAAGTGAGGCTGAATGAGATTTTGCTGGACTACTCTCAGGACATGGCACTCATAGCCATGTAGGTACCACCAACACCCTCCTGCCCCATGGAAATGGTCCCCCTGGATGTTTGCTCCCCCTGGACTGACACCCTCACCCTGTGGTGGGACAGTGGGGAGAACCCTTTGGAAGGCACCAAGAGGTGTGGCCTGGGTCTTATCGGGGAGGGGAGGATGTGCTGTTGCCCCTTTTTAGGGAAATAATAACCTGTAAATTAGTGGTGGATGGAGAGGGGGACTAAGGATGGAGCCTGGCTAGGGGGGCTGTGCTTCACTGGCCCCTTGCTGTGCCACAGCACACTGCCCATCAGCAGGAAGGGCTGCCCCCGCTCCCTCTACATGGCCTGGCTTAAGACACTCTCACAGGACCTGCAACCCCTCATCATCCTCATCCGAGGCAACCAAGAGAACACGCTGACCTTTTACTGCCAGTAAAGCCTCTTGGATCCCTGCTGACTCGGGATGTGAATTTGTCAGGCCAGTTCTGATCTCAGAACACGCTTGACTGGGGCTAAGGGAGCAGTGAAGGCGTCTGGTTGCCAGCTCTTGGGAACTGCTCACTGCATGCAGCTGCCACCCTTCCAAAGCCTTGTCTTGCCAATCTCAGTCTCTGTAGGCTGTATATAGATATGTAATAGTGCAGGCATTGCTCCGGCCCTGGGTTTAGCCAGAGACACGCAGGTGAAGTGTGGGGTCCCATCTTGAGAGCAGGAAGGGGACAGTGAGACTTCCACTGCCCTGGGAGAGCCCGAGCGGTGCACAGGGACTGACCCACAGCCCTGGCAAAGCCACCATCCGAGGATGAGAACTGCCCTGGGAGGGCAGGAGTGGATCAGTACTAAGCCTGGGGGGTGCAGGGACCCCCCATTGTCCAATCAGGGAGGGGGGCTCCTGGCCCCAAAATAGGCCAAGCCCATCCCTGACAGCAGAGCTGCAGTGAGATGTCATGTCAGGCTGCACTGTCTGGCTGCAGGAGTGGGTCCAGCTCCTAATGGAGACAAAAATTAACCACCAGAACCAGGACATTCTGGGTGCAGATGGCCCAGGGCAAGGCAGGAGCAAGGCTCATTTCCAGCAGCACAAGCCAGGCCCCATTGTCATGCTGCAGGAGAAACACACAACTTTGTTCACCTCGATGGTTACAGAATTTATTGATAATCACCACCAGTGTTAGAAGTGTCAGTAGAAAAATAAAATTTACAGAGTTTCCCATCATACAAAGATTTGTTTGTGATAGCCAGAGTCATTAGCGAGACAGGAAGCGAGGGGGGAGGTGAATCAGAGCAGCACAGGGGACGTCTGCACACAGAAAGCAGGACCATGAGCCTCAGCCTCAACAGTGACATTTCTCCAGGGCAGGCAGCTTCTCTGCAAGGTATTTCCTTGAGCAACACTGGCCAGGGGTTCACAGCACTGCCTAGAACACCTCAGCATTGACAGTTTTACAACTCTTTGAAGTTTTGGGCAAGCTTGAGCAAAGTCTATTGCCACCTGCTGAAAACTGAAGTTATTCCTCTGCTCACCTCACTCAGGATAAAGGAATATAAAGGGAAGACCAAGCTGATGCAATGAGAGGGGAGGAAGCTGCTGGCACTGACTGATTCAAGACTACTTCTCCTTGCTGTTTGGATCTTATTTTATTGGACAGGGAAGTGAGGAAGGCAGCCAGGGGAGCAGTGGATGCTCCGCGAGTACCAAAGAACACACCCCCAGTGCTAATCCCTGTCAAGACAAGTCAGCAGCTGATTGTTCACCTCCTAAGCCTTGAAAATTTCACAGCGCCTGGCACAGAGAGGCACCACTGGCTCCAACCACTCAACTTCCAAACAGTGGCCAAGCTGTCAACTCTTCAAGTAAAGCAGACCCCTTCCCTCTCCCCAAAACAGACTTTGGGAGATCAGAATGGGTAGAAACCAGGAGGGTTTCAGTTCACCCAGCACCAAGTGATTTTATTAAGCAATTTTTGTTCTTAACAGCCCAGACTTGCATCCTGCGTGCCTCAGCCCCATTACTGCAGAGGAACCAGCCTTGTGCCATCACACATGGCACACTGATAAAGTGCTTTCCCAGTTGCCATCAGCTTAGTCCTTGATGCCAGGGTGGGGGAAAGGGGAGCACAGTGAGTGCTCAGGACACTGGTTTCTAGCCTCACCTGAAAGGTAAGGCCAGACCTGTCCAGTCCAAGTCCCATGAGAGACTTTTAATCCACCCAGGAAAACACAGAATTCATGTGAATTAAACCAGGCACACTGGACACACTGTGTGTGCAGCCATTTGAAATGGGGAGGGGAAAACACATCTAGAGAGATCATTACTCCTGCTTTTTCATTGGGGCAGAAGCAAAGAGGGAAGGAGAGGCTCAACCTTCCCCCGGTGGATGCCACAGTAGGAAGACGGGCTCTCTACAAGCAGCACAGGACACGGGGCCCTCTGGAGATCCAGGGCTTAGAATTTGTTACACCACCTGGACCTCACCCACCTAAGGAGAAGGATTCACATTAAAGCCTTCCCTAAGTGCACAGCTTTATTCCCAGAATTAACATGGGATAAAAATTAGGGTAATCTCAGTAAGTAGTTCCTGAAAAACACCTCTCACCATCAGCTGCCAACAGACCGCACCCGAGAAGTTCGTACATAGAGAGAAATTCTTCATGATACAGAGTGCCCTGCTGAGGGTTATTTCAGCAGAGAGGACACATGGCTCATGGAGGATAACTGGCCTTATGAAATGTTGCAAGTACAACAGGCAAGCTGGTTTGGAAACCAAAGGAGTTCAGCAAAAACACAGATGGGAAATGTGTTCTGCAAGGCTGGATACAGATGGCGCCTTCCCTCGGCAGCCCATGCCATGTCAGCTGGCAATAACCAAAGGACCACAGCAGAGCCATGGGGCTGGCTACACCAACCCCCCATCCTTGGGACTCAACCTCAGCTTCACCAAGGCTCAAAAAAAAACAAGCCCCCAGGAAGTACCCAGCCAGCTACTGGAGCGCCCCAGCCACATGGCGTGTCTCCTGGCAAAAGGACAGATCTAAGAGTTAGTTAAAAAGTCACTTAAAACAAACCAAACTAAACCAATTCATTATGAGAGACCACGCCGTCTGCTGGTAAGGGTTGGGCTGGGACATGGGAATCACTGGGGCTCCTCCCAGGAGCCTTGCAGGAATCCCACCCGGCACCACACTGTGGGCTGGCTGCCTCCGCACCTGGGAAGCCCCAAATCCTAACAACCCAGTGCCAACCAGCACAGTCGCCTAAGCAGCATTGTACTGAGTTTTATATAAGCTGGCCAGCAATGTTTCCATGTCAGCAAAGACACCCAATTCCACCACACCACAAACATGATCAGCAAGTAAAAGGAGAATGAAGAAGTTTAAAACCATGAGTCATCTTCAGAGCCTGAGAAGCAACAGCGCACACTCACACACATGCCCTGGGATTCCCAGTGTGGGCAATGGGGTGTAGTGCCCCATCAGCTGTGCTCTGCCTTTCAGGCAGAAGGTACACAGTGCCTGAAGGGCTTTGCTGTAATAAAATTCACAAAGGTAGCAATCCTTTTTACACCAGTTATTTCCCCCACTGCAGCATTCATAGTCATGGTTCTCAGTGACAAATTTGCACTTTCATCTGTCTAAAATAATTTTTCCTTTTGCTGCTTCCAAATTCACTATGAGCAAGAGCTGGTATTTGGGCTAGGAAGAAAACAAATTAATTTTCTCATTTAAAAAAAAAAAAAAATCACATTAAAAGAATTCACTGCAAACAAAGCAGCAAGAGGTCAAAGCATTAAGTGAGCTCCAAAGGCATCACTTCACTCTGTAGCACCGGTTCTACCCCACAACAGCTAGTGTCATCTCTTAGCTATGTCCTGTTGCTACAATTCATCAATGGTAAAAGGTAGATGGGCCTCCTCCTCCAGAAACTATTTAGTTTCCTATCCTCCAGGGAAATAAAGTTTCACTTGGCACTTAATGTTACCAAAAAGTAACAAAATTCACAATTTTTAGCTTAATTTCATGCCACACTGGAGGCAGGAGCAGGCCCTCGGGTATCCTTTATCCAGCAGAGAAAGCACACACCCAGGCACACCTCCCATTGTGCTCCCTCTGATCTGTTTCAGAGGTGGCACAGGCAGCAGATCCTTTGCTCTTCCTTTGATTTGTGATCCCTAGCATCTGAAGAAAAGCTAGAGAGTGGCTAAAATGCGTAGAAACGAAACCACCACCACGCAGAATGTCTGGCCCACTCCCAAAATGAGGGCTTCAAAGGGAATCATTTTTTTCCCCGCAGCTCTGTAAACTCCAGCAATGGCAGCACCTGCAGAGAGGAGGAAAAGCCAAAACATGAATGCGTGACAGCACACATGAGACACATGCTGTCATACGATAGGGATGAAGGGAGGAGTCTTGGAGGATGGGAGACTGGGGCAAAGAACAAGGGGGAGAGGGCTGGCAGAAGTGTGGACTGGGTTTGCCATGATAAACCTCAGCCAGTAACCAACATGTGCTGGTGGGAACAAGTAAATTGGTGGTGAAGCTCTGCTGAGGCCTGCAGAAGGTATGGAAATTGGGGTGGGTTTGGACATACTGTTGTCACAAGATCCTCTATGCCACAGCCCACGGACTGCAAATATTACCCAGTTCTGGGCACAGACACCAAACCTGTGCATGTTTTTTCTCTGAGTGCTCAGAAACCTGAAAGCCCACCTGGCTCTGCACCTGACAGGCATGTTTGAAAGCTCTGACAAAGGGCTCGATGTTGGTATGGTCCAACTCTTTCAAACATAGAATCATAGAATAGTTTGAGTTGGAAGGGACCTTCAAAGCTCATGTAGTCCAACCCCCCTGTGATGAGCAGGGACATCTTCATCTAGATCAGGTTGCTCAGAACCACATCCAGCCTGGCCTTGAATGTCTCCAGGGATGGCACATCTACCACCTCTCTGGGCAACCTGTGCCAGTATTTTACCACCCTCACTGTAAAGAATTTCTTCCTCACATCCAGCCTGAATCTCCCTCTTTTAGTTTAAAACCATCACCCCTCGTCCTATCACACAGACCCTGCTAAAAAGTCTCTCCCCATCTTTCTTATAGGCCCCTTTTAAAAACTGAAAGGCCGCAATGAGGTCTCCCCAGAGTCTTCTCTTCTCCAGGCTGAACAACCACAAAACTCTCAGCCTTTCCTCATAGGAGAGGTGTTTCATCCCTCTGGTCATTTTTGTGTCCCTCCTCTGGACCCTCTCCAACAGGTCCATGTTTTTCTTATACTGAGGACTCCAGAGCTGGATGCAGGACTCCAGGTGGGGTTTCATACCAAGCATGGACTAAGGGAGGAATGCAGCTAAAACATTCATCTCCTCTCTACCCTGGGGAATGCCACGGTTGGACACGCCCCCAAAGGCAACTTCTGATCACTGCAGAGGCCCCCGGTCGCGATTTTCGATCATCTACCGTACTTGTGAGGATGCCGGCGGTAACGGGTCCCACGATGCCCATCAGCAGGAGGCTCACGGACATGAACCTGCCGTACTTGTGGTGCCGGAGCGTGAAGAGCGCTAGCAAAGCTGCCGGGATGTGGAAGGAGAGGGAGAAGACGAGTGCCCACAGGAATACACCGTACCACATCTCTGTGGGGAAAAGCACCGTGAGGCTGGCGCGGAGCTCTCAGGCCGCCGGCAGAAGGAGGGCCCCGCATCTGAGCAGGCCCCGCTGTAGGAAAGGTACCTGGGAAGGTGGAGAGCGGGCTGGAATAAGTGGTGGTGCCGTTGCCGACGCGAGGCACCAGGCGGAGGCTGAGAATCTGATGCAAGAGTCCCCCACGACCCGGCCCGCCGCCCTCCATCCCCTCACTAGACCCGCCGCCACCACCGCCCCTTCCGCCCGTCACAGCCAATGGGAAGCGTCGTGCGGTGACAGGCAAAACCCTTCGCCAACCACCGTTCGCCAGGGGAGCGTCCGAGCCGCCAGGCCCCGTCCCCACCCTCGCGTTGCTATGGGAACAGCTGTCGGCCGCAAAGAACTCTGGGAGCCCTCGATTCGGGTCGGGGTTGGAGGGGTGATTTAGCCTGCTGGCAGCTTTCTCGTTGTTCCTCCCTGTATTCGGCGCTGCTTTGGAAGCGCAAGTATCGCCCACCCCGCCAGGGGGCGCGAGCGGACGGTGGCGGCGTGCGCGAGGATGCGCCGGGGTTGGTATCGGCACTATGTCGGAGGAGTACTCTTCGGCTGAGGACGAGGATTACGTGCCCTCAGGTGAGCGGGGTGGTCCCGGTCCCGGTCCTCACCGGCTGTGCTTGCAGGTGTGGAGTACAGCGAGGACGACGTGAGCGAGCTGGTGCGGAAGGAGCCGGCGGACAGCCCGCGGCCGCCCCGCGGCAGGAGGAGCCCCCGCCGCCCCTCTAGCAGGTACAGCCGCGGGCGGACCTGCCCCTGGTTCCGCACAGGCGCGGCGTCCCGGGTGGGAGAATCCGCGTTGGTGTGGCCGGGAGCTGCCTTCGCCGGTGCTCGTCCCGCCGGGCGCTGTGGTGAGGTGCTGGGAGACGAGAAACGCTTTTCGTCGTTGTGATTCAGCGCTAGAGATCCTCAGGCTTGAAGGACATCGTGCCTGAAACCCCCTGCAGGAGCCAGTTAGTTTCCTTCTAATAAGCCTTTTTAAGTGCAAAGCACTTTTGGTGGGAGAAACTTCCCGTGTATATAGCTTATTTGAGGCTGGTTTCTATCCAGCTCAGGTTCTCCTCCTCTTGTGGTTCCTGCAGTATTCTAGAGCCCATTATACCCTTACAGGTACACATAAGTGCCAGTCCACTTCAGGGGGACAGCCTGCTTCAGTCCTGTGGTGTTTTCTGAACAGCATTGTCTTTTAATTAAGCAGCTTCACCCCCAAGACAAGGGGAATTGCCCCAGGTAGACTGTCCTGGGTTCAGCTATAGCAGTCATTTTTTTTCCTTCTTAGTAGCTGGGGCAGTGCTGTGTTTTTGACTTTCAGCCTGGGAACAACGCTGATAACACCGATGTTTTTAGTTGTTGCTAAGTAATGTTTACTCTGACCAAGGACTTTCTCAGTCTCATGCTCTGCCAGGGAGGAGGGGAAGCCGGGAGGAAGCAGAGACAGGACACCTGACCCAAACTAGCCAAAGGGGTATTCCATACCACAGCACGTCATGCCCAGTATATAAACCGGGGGGAGTTACCCGGAAGGCCCAGATCACTGCTCGAGTTGGGCTGGGTATCGGTTGGCGGGTGGTGAGCAATTGTATCCTCTCCCCTTGTTATTTCCCTTATCATTATTATTATTGGTGGTAGCAGTAGTGGTTTTGTATTATACCTTAGTTGCGGGACTGCTCTTATCTCAACCCGTGGGAGTTACATTCTTCCAATTCTCCTCCCCATCCATCCAGGAATGGGGGGAGGAAGAAGGGGAGGAGTGAGCGAGCGGCTGCGTGGTTCTGAGTTACTGGCTGGGCTTAAACCACAACACTGTCTTAGTGTAAATATGAAATACCATGTTGCTTCACCGTTGAGCTCTGCAATAGTGTTGCAGCACCTCAGTATATATATTTTTTTATTTAGGTTTTTTTTTTTTTTTGCATCCTATTCCAGAAAGAGGAAGAAAGGAGGTCTCTTGCTAGAGCTGGATGAGAAAGAGGAAGAAAAGGCTCAGCAAAATGAAGAGGAGGAGGAGGAAGTGGATAATGTAGAGCAGGTGAAAAGAAGAAGAGAAAAAGAAATAAAAAAGAAAGAGGATGCTCTTTGGGCCAGCTTCCTTAGCGATGTGGGACAGAAACCCAAAGCAGTGGCTGCCACTCAGGCTGAGAAGGTAACAGAGTGCTCGGCCTTCACCCAGGGAGGGGTGGGAAGGGCCTAAAACTTTAGAGCAGGCAGTGTGGGCTCTACCTGGTACTAGGTGTCAGTCAAAGCTGGGAGAGGCTGGGTTTACCACTGCCCTATCTGCTTTGTAAGCCTGGAGCCTCATCATGGGGCAGACTGGTTTCCTTCTGGCTGGGGAGGTCTGTGATCTGGCAGTGCTGCTTCTGGAGCTGCTTGTCAGCATCTTGGAGTGCCCTACAGAACCCTGCTGGTTTCCCTTCCTGGTCCTGGATTCTCCTTGTGATGTAGGAACAGCACAGTGAACTTTGGTCTGAGCTGTGCTGGTGGGCACAGCTCTCCCCTGAGGCTTGTGCCTTTCCTGATGCTCGAAATAAAACCAAAAAAGGAGGGTCTGGGGGGGGGGGGGGGGGGGAGGGGGAAGCTGAAGAGACTCCTACTGATATCTCTGTGCTTTGCTCTTCATCCTCATACAGTGAGGGGGGCTGGAAGATGCTGTGTGTTGGTATGGACACTGGTAACAAGAATGAATCGAGTTTTCTCTAGCTTCCTTTATAAGCCCTGTAATGTGCTCTCGCTCCCTATCTGCAGAGGTTTTCCGTAGGGAGAATTCTGTGTATAATCAGGTATTTAAAAGGATTTGGTTCTTAATAAAACCAAGTGCATGTATTTTCCTTGCAAAGCCGTTCACACTGAAGGTGGTAGAAGGGAAGAAGGTACCAAAACTCACCCTCTGTTCCTCAAGCCATCTTTTGTTTTTTCCCCTTTTTGAGTGGTCAGACTAAAAGGTATTTTGTAACAAAAGTCTGGACTCCTAAATCAGTGAGGAGAGTTGTACTCCTGGCAAGTACAGCTCTCCTCACTGTGTGAAGCTTCTTTCTCCAACTGTTGGAGGGTTGCAGAACAAGTATAGTCGTGTAATCTTTGCTTGCAACTTTTAGAAGAAGAGTCCTTTCATCTGAACCCTCCTGCTTCTCTCCACCTCACTTGTTACTGGCTGAACAGCTGAGATGGCTACAGGTAGAATTAGAGAGGAGGAGAGAATAAAAGTTCTCTGAGCAATTCTGCGGGCAGATCCCTAAAACATGAGTGGTCTTTAAAAGTCCCTTCATGGCCTAGAATAATTTATGGAGAGCTGCAGTTCCTCTTTTCTCTTCTGTCTGCTTGAAAATCTCTGTGGTATGTGGTTGATCTAGACCAAGAATTTTTGGGGTTTGTTTTGATTATTTGTAGGGTCTGGGGTTTTTATATATGCTGTTAAAAGCTGTAGTTGTGACTGAGTAAATTAAGAGGTGTTGTTGACAAATTGCTTAATAAAGCTATTTGCCTCTCAAAGAGACGTTGTTGACAAGTAGCTTAATATCTTCAGGGTTGTTTATGAAGATCAACCTTGTGTTCTTCTATATTCTTGAGTAAAAATAAACATATTTCTGTGTAATCCACCCTGGCACCTTTACTGCCAAGGAGTTTAGTTTGGGAGAACTGAGTCTTCAGGCTTTCGCTTGCTGTATGAACCACAGCAGTGTATTCTTGCTCCTTCCTACATTTAATTACAATTTCACATCTCATTTTGGGTCTGTTTTGATCCTTGAGTTCCAGTGAGAATCTGGAACTAAGTAGGGAATTTCCTTTTGGTGGCAGGGGCATTTGTTTCCTTTTTCTTGTCTGTGGGTGACTTGCTTTGACCAGCCAGCCTAAATTGCTGTGGGACCTGAGGTCTGTGTTGGGTCCTCGGCCCCTTGGAGTGATAATTTGGCTTGGCTCCACAAATTCATTGTTTTGCTTTCTCCTTCATGTATTTTGTAGGCTGAAGGAGAGAAGAGTGGGAACAAGCTTCAGAAGAAACCAAAAGATTCAGGAAAAGTGACAATCACCAAAATATTTGATTTTGCTGATGAGGAGGTCAGGTAAGTTGGCAGATGTGATCTATCTACTGCAGATTGAGCACAAACTGGGTGCTGCTTTTCTGTGGGCAGGCTGGAAATGTGCTGTGAAGCATGGTGTATCTTCTCTTTCCTTTAAACTTTTTTAATATCATGAGCACATACAGACCTCAAGGAAAACTGGGCCAGGATACCCCTGCCTGAGGGCTGCAGAGTATCCTGGCACCGGTTGCCCAGAGAAGCTGTGGCGGCTGCCCCATCCCTGGCAGTGTTCAAGGCCAGGTTGGATGGGGCTTGGAGCAACCTGGTCTAGTGGAAGGTGTCCCTGCCTGTGGCAGGGGGTTGGAACTGGATGAGCTTTAAGGTCCCTCTCAACCCAAACCAGTCTATGATGTGCAGATCTCAGTCTTTGCTCAACTTCAAAATACTCCTGTAAATTCTCTTCAGCTTCCCCATCTAGACAGTGTTTAAAATGGTTGGCAAAGCTTCCTGGTGACATTGCACACTGGGAAGGTTGAGACAAGGAGAGAACCACGTACAGCCCCGCATGAATGACAGTAATGTTTTATTCTTTCAGTCTAGTTCAAGTCCTGCGTTGGGGCAGGATATTTGCTGGCACTTTCCCTGGTGATATTCACAACTCACTGCAAAGATCTGCAGACAATAAGAGGTATTTTGCTGGACGGACTAATAGCTGAGTGCTTTTACCTCTGAAACAGCTGCAACAAAGGTGATGGGCAAGGGAAAGTCATCCATTGGGCTGAGGTTGGCCTGCAAGATGCCTCTACGAATGCACTGCAAAAAGGGGCAGGCATTTTATAAATGTGTAAGACCAGAACTGAGAGGCCTGGGTGAACCCACTTGAAATCTGAATGCACTGCGACCTTGTGGTTGTTACATGGTGTTTTTTGGTTTTAATAGGTAAGCCTAGTTTTGTCAGATGAGAATTTTGCCTGTGCATGTGACAGCAGCAGGCAGCAGTTCCCAGCAATAACTCCCAGCCTTTAATCTGGAAGAGGAAGCAGAGAGCAGGGGCTTCTGCTGCTCTTGCTGTTCATGTCAGTACTGCTGCCTGAGCTGTTTGAAAAAAATCTGAGGAGAGCCATAGTAGCGACTTTCCTATTTCCCTGCACAATCCAGGCTGTGGGAATACCCTTCGTTTGCTGATAAAATGGCAAAGAACTGTACCACTGCAGCTTTTCTGAGAGGATCCGCCATACCCTTTCTACAAAGGAAAGGCACAGTCTTTCCTGTGGACAGATAAAAATCTGTAGCAGAATTACAGAAATTCTGTAGCGAAATTTGTCTCCTAATGCGTGCTCTCCTCCTCAGCTGCCAGCTTGCTTGTCTCTGATTTTCCTGGGGTTTTTTCCTGGTTCAAACATGATGTCCTGCTGTGTGAGAATAGCCAAAGCTTTAGGATCACAGGGCTGTCATACAAAAGCCTTGTTGAGTTCTGATGCATCATCAGATGGCATACAGCAGAACTGCATTCCTGGTGCTTTGGGGTTGCAGGAAATCAGCATGCAGTCTTATTTAAAGCCTGGACATGTCCATCTGTGCATTGTAGGCAAGTGTCATGTCCTAACATAAACATAGATGTATATCACTTAAAGGAGGGGGTTGATTTACAGGGAAACTCACCTTGTGGCCTTCCTTCAGAACAGGAGTCTTCCACTTGCAGAAAGGAATTTTTCTCATGCAATTTTTTGTGGAGTATAGGACCCTTTAAAGCAGGGACCTAGCAAAAACATCTGCCTTGAACCTTCTTGTTTACCTCTCTCTAGGAAAAGAAGCCCCAGATAATTATGATTTAAGCACAGAATTATTCAGGTGTTGGTCTGATTCTGGCATTCTAGATTTTTGTGGTTATAGATTTGCTTTGCCAGTGCTGCCCTTGCTTTTATAGGTAATTAGTTGGAGGGGTCAGGGAAACTTTCTCTGCCCTTCAAAAAGTGGCTTGCCTTGTGAACAGAACTTGTCCAGGGCTCCTAAGCTTCTGAGCTTTTGACATTGGTATCTTATAGAATCATAGAATGATTTGGGTTGGAAAGGACCTTAAGATCATCTAGTTCCAACCCCCTGCCACGGGCAGGGATGCCTCACACTAGACCATGTCACCCAAGGCTCTGTCCAACCTGGCCTTGAGCACTGCCAGGGATGGAGCATTCACAACTTCCTTGGGCAACCCATTCCAGTGCCTCACCACCCTCACTGTAAAGAACTTCTTCCTTATATCTAACCTGAACTTCCCCTATTTAACTTTGAACCCATTACCCCTTGTCCTATCGCTACAGTCCCTAATGAAGAGTCCCTCTCCAGCATCCTTGTAGGCTTTATATAGCTATAGCTAAGTTAGCTAAAGGCTTATTTTTCCACACCAGTTGCTTTTCTAGCGTCTTTTGTACTGCTCAGTGCTGTTTCCCTTGGGCACTGCAAAGGAATTGATACAACTTTCTACTAATTTTTGATCAAATAGACAAAAGCTGGAGCCTGGATGACAGGAGACTGTAATCCAGCAAACTACCAAGGCTGATGTGGGTTTTGTTTACAGCAGCCATTGTATCAATAGGTTACAGAGCCAGCAACAGATGCTGCAGCAAGCTCTGGGGACTGTTTTCTGCTGGTGCGAGAGTTACAATGTGCTACTTCCTTTGATAACAGAAAAGTCCTTCAATGGTTTTTTTGCCTCTGTGATTTTTGTGATATTCGAAGCTGAAGCTTTTGTGTTGTTTGCTACATCTCACGTCTCTAGATGCATTACACTGTTAGCTGTGGGTAGACTATAAGGATTTGCCACTGCTTACAGCAACTGCTACTTTCCAGTAATGGCAGTAGGTCAGGGCCAGAGGGCTGCTTTTCCTTTAGAATAGCGGGAGGTTGTCTTTGCGCTACCCTAAAGTCTGCAAATGCTCTGAATACCAAAGGCTGACTTCCTTGCCTAGGGAAGCAGCTGGCACATCATAGTTTATAAAGGCCAACACATAGTAGTTGGTGTATGTGCAGTTGTGTGTATGTTTCTGGACCAAAAGAAGTAAAATGAGAGAGCTGCTTCTGTTGCTTTCCTTTCTAAATAGTTTGAGGCTACTTTTGAGTGTTGCTCTTATGAAAGCTTGAGAAGAATTTAGATCAGTGTTTAAGTACTGATAGATTCAGGGCATGAATTTTGACAGTCTGCTCACAGAAGATCATTTAGCCCTGATCTCATGTTGCAGAACAATTTATTTTCTCCTGTAAGGAGATGGTATAATCTCTTGCATGATTGGAGTAGCAGAAGTCTCTTGAAACAGATTTCCAACTGCAGGGCTATACTAGAATAGTGAAAGACCTTCCTCTTTAAGCTGTCAGCTCCCCTATAGGTTATTGTTGCACTTAATGTCCATTTTGATTAGTCTGCACTTGTATCAGTTCCTAATGGTGAACTTTAGGTTCAGAGTATTACAAATTACCAATCACCAAATAAAGAATTAAATTTAGTGGCTTGTAATTTTAGAGAATACATGATTTAGTATTAGCTTGTAAAACCAAAGCTTTCGAATCCTGGAACTAGAAACAGTCTTTTAACTGATTTCTATATTTTCCAGTTGTGACTTTTCTGTCTGCTTTTCATTCCTCCCTGGTGTTAAATAGATTAGGAGCTGCAGGTGACTGTCACCCAAATGGCTGTAATTGTGGGCAGTGGGAGCAATTTGCAAAGGCAGTTCAGCATCTAAATGGAAGTTCAAGTAACTTCTCCCTGACAGAGGAGTTTGAAGCTCCTTTGAAGCCTCTGGTTTACGAACTTGCCCCACGATGCAGGATGCGTGGTTGCGTTAATAGGGAATTGCATCCCTGGTGCCAGGGTTTATCTATTGCAAAATGTAATTGCTGTATGATGAGGCTTGTTTTCTCTTTGGCACTCCAAAATTCTTTGGCCCTTGGCTTTCTTTAAACTGCTGTTGTGCTTAGTGTATCAAAATGGTTCTTCTGTGCTCCTTCAAAGAAAGTCAACTTTGTGTCCATCCAGGACTGAAGCAGAATGTGGCTCCTACACATGGAGCTGGCCCAGCCCCATGGTGTCCATCACAGGCAGTGTAACAGCTTGTGAGGGAAGAGTGAAGTGGGGCCATTGAAAGGTAGCAGGAGTAGGTTTTAGTTTGAAATATCTTCTGTGCACCTTCATTTGGCTTGTGAGAAGCAAAACGAAGTTGAGAGGAGGAATCGTGTCTGGCTTGGGTGCTAATTTGGGAACGGGAGGCCTGTGTGTGACACCCTGCTTTGTTCATACATTGCAAATTCCAAGTAAAAGATTCAAAGCTAGAAGCTTCCTATTTCTTGCATATGTTCTTTGTGTGGTTTAAATCCAGAGCTTTACACACTCAGGTTATTCTGCTGCTGGGAATGTTGTCCTGGTACTGCAGAGTCGCCATGCTGTACTGAGAGTGTTGTGTTGTGCTGGCAAAACTGGCTTGTGCTGCTTCAGTGACCCTTGGCTACTTCCCTGTGTGCCTGAACAAAGCAGCCAAAGCAAAGCCATAGCAGGGCTCCAGTCTCCATCTGTCACTGGGGAGAGCCCTGCTCTTTTCCTGAAATCTGGCAGGGTGTTCCTGTCACAGCTCCCTTTACTTTTCCCACAAGCCTGTCTTCTCCAGGAGTGCCAGTCTGGGATCCAGAAAGATTCCTCGCAAGCTGGGTGATGGCCTCAGGCCTCTGCACTGTGGTCCCCTTCCTGCTCAGTCCTTACTGCTGTAAGGTAGGTGGCAATAGCTGTCTTCTTGGAGGCAATTGCTCCTGACCCCTGGAGGGCTTGCAGATCAGATTTTGCATTAACCCTTGAGTTTTCTTCTTGAGCTTCTTCATTGCGCTTGCACACTCCATCTCTGGATAAGGGCTCCCTGCTGTTGACTCTTGTAGGAGATTGGATTTGTGACTTGAGATAGCCTCTGGTTTACTGCAATATGACTGCTTTTATTTGTGCGTCCACTATCCTGTGAGGAAACAAGTTGTGCTGGCTACGGGTGCTGAGCAGAGCTGAGAGGCAGCTTGTGTTCCAGGTTAGGGAAGGTGATAGTTTACAGTGCGGCTGTTGCATCTTAAAAGCAAAATACAAAGCTTTTAAAGAGGTACATAAAGTATCTGATTAATAACTGATTCGTAGAACTCGTTAAAAACTCACCAACAAAGTTTTAAGTTGACAAGCAGGTATTCTTTATTGCGGCGCCGGAGAACACGGGGGATAGCTCCTCCTAGCATGTTCTGTCCGAGCATCAACCGAACCATGATTATATTGTTGTTAGTCATACATATTCATTATATTGTATACATATTCATGAAGTTGTTTATACATGACATCACATTCCTAGAACATTCTTCCCGCATGCGCACTTTATTATGGTAGTGGTCTTTGGGACCTTTGGTGGTCATTTCTTCATCATCTTCCTCTTCATCACCTTATCTTTTCCTTGAATTCTTGTTCTGGTAGTCTTTGAGGTCTGTGCAGTAGATAAGTGCTTACGCCAGTTTAATTAGTTCGGTAACACTGCTGACATAAGTGAGTGATTTCTTCTCGTCCTTCTACTTATCAGTTAACTTAGCTACAGTACCTCCTGAACATCTGCTAGTTTCAGACACTCTTTATCTACAGTCTTTATTTTGCTTACAATAAATTTTATACGAAGGTCATGAGGTTCAAAAACTATGTCAGCTACAACAATTTATCTTATACAATGATCCTTATTATGTTCTTTTGGTTGGGCTTTTTAGGTTTGGAAAGTTTTGTTGTTATGTACAAAGCCACCAAGCTTAAAGTTACTTAAAACTGAATTTTCTTGTTTACAAAGGATTATATTTAATTTTGTACTTCCTTGTCTCAATAACCAAATACTTATCAACCTGAGCCAGTATAAATCCCAGTAATTACTACAGTGATTACTACATCTGCTACAGTTGAAGTGTGGAGTGAAAGAGAACCTGATTTTCATCCATTACTGTTGTAAATGGTTAGCATCTAGGATGTGCCTGAAAAAAAAAAACAAACAACCAAACTCATTACTCATTCTGTGTTGCTGCTTCACAGGTTTTCAGCCTACCTCAGGGATTCAAGAAAAAAAATTATTCATAGGAGATTGAAGTTGGAACTTAAGGACCTTAAGTTGGATCGGTAGGTTTTGGTGGTGAAATTCATGACCCCTTGAGCAGGAGAAGCCAAGGTGAAGTGAGGTGGCTGAGGGCAGGTTCTTGTCAGGAGGCTTTCCTGTGCTAATAAAAGCCCTTTCTCAGCCAGTAGTGCAGATCTCCTTTTTCAGGAATGCCATTGATGATGGGAATTGTGTGGGCAGGGCTACAGGCCATGGCTGGCCAAAGTTCAGGTTTTGTGGTGTCCCATGAAGTCATCAAGGTCAATGTACCCTTTAGCTTAGGCCTGATTCAGTGGGATGGTGAGGTCTGAGTCAAATCTGTGGTGTTAGCTGGGCTGCTGGACTCTTTACCTCGGTGAACTACTCTGGAGAGCTGTGCAGAGCTGGTTAAGAACTGATCTATTCCCTCATGGCAAGAAGTGCTTACCTGTGTGCAGCAGAGCTGGGGTTATGATTCAGTGTTCTGCAGTTGTACAGTGCTGCTTCTAGGTGATTTCTTGATGCTGCCTCTCATTACTGAAATACTGGTTTTCTTTTTTTAATCTTAGCTCATCTGTGTGCTTATTAAATACACCTATGTCCTAGACTGCTCACTGTTTCTAACCCCAGATCTGCTGTCCTCTTCCAGAGCTTCAGCCCCTTGGATCCCAACCCTTTTTAAGAGAGTAGGTGGAAATGGCTGCAGGAGAAGTAGATCAGACATCTGAGAATAGCCTGACCTTGTTCAGCCTCTTATTTCCTTCTCAGTGGCTGTGATGTCCTCTCTGACCTTGTGTGACAACTGAGACTGACCAAATGTGACAAAGTTGGGAAATAAAGGGAGTGTAAGCCAAGGAGTTTGGGAGACTAATACCTGTTTTATTGCTTTGTTTTCAAGACAGTTACAGTAGCTGTCTGAGCAATAGCTGCGGCTTCTGCTTCTTCCTGGCAAGCATCAAGCAGGGGTGGGGACAGGCTGATGGAGTTAATGTATTTCAAGGGGAAAGAGGTAAAAAGAGCAGGGAATTTACTCCCCCAAGTCTCAGGATTTAGAACTGGCACAGAGAGCAATTTTATAAATGTGTAATTGTACATCTCTGTTCTTGCTCTGTGGTCTCAGCATGGCTCAGTCAGATGTGTTGGGCTAATTAGCACTGAGAACATTAACTCTTCTTACCTTGTGATGCTTTCCAGGAAACTCAGCAGATGAAGAATAGGAAGGGGGTGTGGCAGCATGCTCACACTTCTTGCTGGGTGTGAATCTTGGTCATTTGTTTTGTGCTCAAGGGGTTTTGTGCAATGCTGAGTGAAGGACAGTTGCTTTTAAAATCAGGAGGAAGATCAGTAGTTGGGATGTGCATCTCTTACTGAGGTTTTAGGTAGTGTGGTGCATGTCAGATCAAGGCTGATATGTGTGTGACATGTTCCATATGTGATTTTCTTTTTGCTGTATTGCTTATATGCGTGAGTGATTAGGCAGGTGAGCATTACCAGGATCTGTCCTGGGAAGCCTTATATTTGGAAAGCCCTGCCTTTTCTCCAGGTGGATAGCAAGTGATACACAGCTTCCACTAGATTAGGTAAATGGGTGTTGCAGCTTAGATATGGGAGACAATTAACTGAACTAATATAGGGGCAGAGGAAGAAACTGCTCATGTTTTGGTGTGCTTTGTGCAATGGCTTTGGCTACAGTAGCAAGGAAATGTTAGCAAAAGACAAATGAATTTCAGTAGCCCCTTGAAAAGCCACTTCAAAGTCCAGCCTCTCTGAGGACTTCTGTTTCATGTTGATGACCAGTGATGGTCATAGGGTTTTATCCTCAGCCCTCCTTGGCTAAGGGGTTCTAGAAAATGGATTCTAGCCACTTTCCAGTGACATACCACTTCCTCAATGAGGCTCTCGCAGTGCAAAAACCTTGGCTTTTAAGATTTTTATTTTTTTTTTTTTTTTTTTTCTAGAAATCTGAGCACTAGGGGCCTGGGGATGATTCCTTGGGACCATAAGACAAATCAAACCCCCCAGCATTACATGGAATATCACTGTGACAGCTGTTTAGAGGTGGCAGTCTAAAAAGCAACTGGTTGCTTTTCTACAAACAAGCAGCAAAATGCTGATCTGGGCATAATGGAGTGAAGGCAGCAGCCTGTTCCTGTCCTTACGCTGTTGTTATTCTTGGAGGTCAGAGCATGCCTCAGTTGCACAGAGGGGCTGTGACTTGCAAAGTGTTACACAGTACTGCCAGCTTTGTCCAGTGCATTATCTGGCATTCACCAACATGCTGACTCCTCTTGTCTTTTATTTTACTATGCTTTTGAAAATCCCAAAGTGATGGAGCAGATGTCCACCTGAAAGTCATCTTATGTTTCTAATATGGCTTGATGCTTTTAAGGAAATAATTATTGTGTGCTGGTTTCATTTGTGCATTTTGCTGGTGATCAGTGCGATGAAAAAGAAGGCTCAGCTGGTATCCCCAAAGGTGGGAGAGGAGTCTCAAAGCATCTCCAAAATGATGGCTTGACCTCTAGATTAACTTGGGCATTTATAGGTCTTTCAAACCTGTGATATCTGGTTGCTGCATCAGTATTGGGAGCTGGATTACCAACTGTGTTCTCCCATCTTCAGGTTCTTCCAAGTGTGTTCTGCCTGCATGGTGTGTAGTTAGTGTGGAAATACATAAGTAAAAATCCCACCCTTCCCCAGTAGGTAAGGGAGGAGATGTTGTTTCTGTACATGGCTCTCAGACAATTGCCTGACTTCTAAAAATCTGGAAACAGAAGGTGCTTAGGACATATTCAGGTCTCACAGGCGCTCTTTTGCTGTTAGTAAGGGGATCTTTTTGTCCCTCTGTTCATGCCTTCATCACAGGGGACTCTGATCCAGTCCCAGCATTTTGCTGCTTACCCTGCTTCCCTTGTTTCCAAGCTGCTGTGTCATTCCTGACAGCTACAGGCTCAGAAAGGGCTTGTGATGTCTGGTGAGATGCTGGCAGAGCTGCTTTGCTGCCTTTGGGCCTCGGGTTTCTCAGGCTGGGAAGTGCAGCTTGCAAGATGGATTTTTTTTTTTTTTTTTTTTTTTTTTTTTTTTTTTTTTTTTTTTCTCTTCCTGGTAACTAAGGGATTCTGAAGCAAGAGGATTTCTGTGTTAGCTTGAAGGGAAGGCAAAGATGTCTGCTGCCTTACTATCTCGTTAATACATTATAAACCAAGTCAAGCTTAGTCTGGTCTCTTCCTCATGGGGATGCTCTGCTTTGTAGTGTGCGTTGGCTCCTGTTGTGATCTGTGTAACCTATGTGTCCAGTGTTCATAGCTCTAAGTGTATTTTGAACTCCTGACTCTTGAGACCTGTGATACTCCTTCCTTCAGCAAGAGGAGAGATTCATAATGTGAACATTGCACTGCTTTTTAGGAGTTGTGGGGTTGTAGAGATCTACCTTGCTTTTGGTGTACTTGCAAGTTGTAGTTAACAGGGTCAGAACACTGTCATGCTCACACATACAGCAGCTACATCTGTTCACCTGGATTGCTCAACTCATAATCCAAAGTTAAATCTTTTGGGAGGTACAAGTAAAAATGATGGGATGCCTCAAAGGCTGAAATGCTAAATGCATGGTGGGATTTTGAGGCAGTGTGATGGGGCTGGCTGAGGGAATAGTTATCCAAAGAAGCAAGCAGAGACCCAGTGGTCGGAGAGATGTAAAACTGGGGTGGATAACCTCTAGTCAACAGGTAGGTGAAGCTTTGTGCCCTGGCCATAGGTCAGCTACTCCAGAGATGTGTTTGTTGTGCTCTACCTATTACAAGCCCCAGTGGGAGCTCAGTAACTGCAGTACTACTTCCCCTTGGTTTTAGAGAGCTGGTTGCAGAAACAGCAAGCAGAAGCCCAAAAGGGGCCTGCTGGCTTGGTCAGCATCTAGTTCCAACCCCCCTGCCATGGGCAGGGACACCTCGCACTAGACCATGTTGCCCAAGGCTCTGTCCAACCCGGCTTGAACACTGCCAGGGATGGAGCATTTACCACTTCCTTCGGCAACCCGTTACAGTGCCTCACCACCCTCACAGTAAAGAACTTCTTGGTTGTATCTAACCTGAACTTCCCGTTTCAGTTTAAACCCATTACCCCTTGTCCTATTGCTACAGTCCCTGATGAAAAGTCCCTCTCTGACATCCTTGTAGGTCCTCTGCAGATACTGGAAGGCTGCTATGAGGTCTCCACGCAGCTTCTCTTCTCCAGGCTGAACAGCCCCAACTCTCTCAGCCTGTCTTCATACGGGAGGTGCTCCAGCCCTCTTATCATCCTCATGGCCCTCCTCTGGACTTGCTCTAACAGCTCCATGTCCTCCTTACGTTGGGGACACCAGAACTGTACACAGTACTCCAAGTGAGGTCTCACAAGAGCAGAGTAGAGGGGCAGGATCACCTACTTCAACCTGCTGGTCACGCTTCTTTTGATGCAGCCCAGGCTGCGAGTGCACAGTGCCAGCTCATGTTCAGTTTCTCATTGACCAACACCCCCAAGTCCTTCTCTGCAGGGCTGCTCTCATTCACTTCTCTGTCCAACCTGTAGCTGTGCCTGGGATTGCCCCGACCAAGGCGTAGGACAAAATACTTTGCTTTGTTGACCTTCATGAGGTTGACATTGACCACCTCTCAAGCGTGTCCAGGTCCCTCTGGATGGCATCCCTTCCATCCAGCTTATCAACCGAACCACACAGCTTGGTGTCGTCAGCAAACTTAGTGAGGGCACACTCAATTCCATTGTCCATGTCGCTGACAAAGGTGTTGAACAGGATCGGTCCCAACACCGATCCCTGAGGGACACCACTCATTACCTGTCTCCAGTTGGAAATTGAGCCGTTGACCACAACTCTCTGCGTGTGGCCATCGAGCCAGTTTTTTTTCCCACGGGCCACCCTATGGTTTTACCTGCGGGATCACGGAGAAGACATGAGAGTGTGGGATGGAAAACCTACCTCAGATCTGGAGCAACAGGTGCGTGAACTGAAGAGGAGAACAATGGTCAAGGATGATCCTCCCAGGAAAGCTGCTGCTCCAGTCTCTGGTGAGCAGTTTCCCAGATGGAGTGGAAGAGCTGATTTTAATCCAGCTCCTGTGATAAGGAATTCTAATCCCTTTCTACAAGACCTAAGTGGAGAATCTTGTGATCACTATTAGAGGGGCCCTGCCTCCAGCCAGGTGGAGGAGAGGGATAATCGGGTTTACCGGACTGTGTGGATCAGATGGCCTGGCACATCAGTCCCACAGAAGTATAAGGCTCTAGTAGATACCGGTGCACAGTGTACTCTGATGCCATCAAGGTATCAAGGGGTGGAACCCATTTATATTTCTGGAGTGACAGGAGGATCCCAAGCGTTAACTATGCTGGAAGCTGAAATCAGCCTGACTGGGAGGAAGTGGCAAAAGCACCCCATTGTGACTGGTCCAGGGGCTCCATGCATCCTTGGCATAGACTATCTCAGGAGAGGGTACTTCAAAGACCCAAAAGGGTATAGATGGGCTTTTGGTATCGCTGCCTTGGAAACAGAGGAAATTAAGCAGCTGTCCACCTTGCCCAGTCTCTCAGAGGATCCTTCTGTTGTGGGGTTGCTGAAGGTCGAAGAACAACAAGTGCCAATTGTGACCACAACAGTGCACCGGCGGCAATATCGCACCAACCGAGACTCCCTGATTCCCATCCATAAGCTGATCCGCAGACTGGAGAGCCAAGGAGTGATCAGCAGGACCCGCTCACCCTTTAATAGCCCCATATGGCCAGTGCAAAAGTCTAATGGAAAGTGGAGACTAACAGTAGACTATCACGGCCTGAACGAAGTCACACCACCATTGAGTGCTGCCGTACCGGACATGCTAGAACTTCAATCTGAACTGGAGTCAAAGGCAGCCAAGTGGGATGCCACAATTGACATTGCCAATGCATTTTTCTCAATCCCTTTGGCAGCAGAATGCAGGCCACAGTTTGCTTTCACTTGGAGGGGTGTCCAGTACACTTGGAACCGACTGCCCCAGGGGTGGAAACACAGCCCTACCATCTGCCATGGATTGATCCAGACTGCACTGGAACAGGGGCAAGCTCCAGAACACCTGCAATACATTGATGACATCATCGTGTGGGGTGATACAGTGTAAGAAGTTTTTAAGAAAGGGAGGAAGATAATCCAAATCCTGCTGAAGGCCGGTTTTGCCATAAAACAGAATAAGGTCAAGGGACCTGCACAGGAGATTCAATTTTTGGGAATAAAATGGCAAGATGGACGTCGCCAGATCCCCACAGACGTGATCAACAAGATAACAGCAATGTCTCCACCAACTAACAAGAAAGAAACACAAGCTTTCTTAGGTGTTGTGGGGTTCTGGAGAATGCACATCCCAAATTACAGTCTGATTGTAAGCCCTCTCTACCACGTGACCCGGAAGAAGAATGATTTCAAATGGGGCCCTGAGCAACAACAAGCCTTTGAACAAATTAAACGAGAAATAGCTCATGCAGTAGCCCTTGGACCAGTCCGGGCCGGGCCAGATATGAAAAATGTGCTCTATACCGCAGCCAGGGAGAATGGTCCTACCTGGAGCCTCTGGCAGAAAGCTCCAGGGGAGACTCGAGGTCGACCCCTTGGCTTTTGGAGTCGGGGATATAAAGGATCCGAGGCCAGCTATACTCCCACTGAAAAAGAGATACTGGCAGCCTATGAAGGGGTTCGAGCTGCCTCAGAAGTGATTGGCACTGAAGCGCAGCTCCTCCTGGCACCCCGGTTGCCTGTGCTGGGCTGGATGTTCAAAGGCAGGGTCTCCTCTACACATCATGCAACGGATGCTACATGGAGTAAGTGGGCCGCACTAATTACACAACGAGCTCGAATAGGAAATCCCAGTCATCCAGGAATTCTAGAAGTCATCATGGACTGGCCAGAGGGCAAAGATTTTGGGATGTCACCAGAAGAGGAGGTGACGCGTGCTGAAGAGGCCCCACCATATAATGAACTGTCAGAGAGTGAAAAGGAATATGCCTTGTTTACTGATGGGTCCTGCTGTATTGTGGGAAAGCATTGGAGATGGAAGGCAGCTGTGTGGAGTCCCCTGTGACAAGTTGCAGAAACTGCTGAAGGAGAGGGTGAATTGAGTCAGTTTGCAGAGGTGAAAGCCATCCAGCTGGCCTTGGACATTGCTGAATGAGAAAAATGGCCAGTACTTTATACTGACTCATGGATGGTGGCAAATGCCCTGTGGGGGTGGTTGCAGCAATGGAAGCAGAGCAACTGGCAACGCAGAAGTAAACCCATCTGGGCTGCTGCATTGTGGCAAGATATCGCTGCTCGGGTGCAGAACCTGGTGGTGAAGGTACGCCACGTAGATGCTCATGTACCCAAGAGTCGGGCCACTGAGGAACACCAGAATAACCAGCAAGTGGATAAAGCTGCTAAGATTGAAGTGGCTCAGATGGACTTGGATTGGCAACATAAGGGTGAATTATTTTTAGCCCGGTGGGCCCATGACACCTCAGGCCATCAAGGCAGAGATGCAACATATAGATGGGCTCGTGATCGAGGGGTGGACTTAAAGATGGACACTATTGCCCAGGTTATTTACGAATGTGAAACATGTGCTGCAATTAAGCAAGCCAAGCGGTTAGAGCCTCTCTGGTATGGAGGACAATGGCTGAAGTATAAGTATGGGGAGGCCTGGCAGATTGACTATATCACGCTCCCACCGACCCGCCAAGGCAAGCGCTATGTGCTTATCATGGTGGAAGCAACCACCGGCTGGCTGGAAACATACGCTGTGTCCCACGCCACTGCCCAGAACACTATCCTGGGTCTTGAGAAACAAGTCTTATGGCGACACGGCACCCCAGAGAGAATTGAGTCAGACAATGGGACTCATTTCCGGAACAACCTCATAGACACTTGGGCCAAAGAGCATGGCATTGAGTGGGTATACCACATCCCCTACCATGCACCAGCCTCTGGGAAAATCGAACTGCACAATGGGCTGTTAAAAACTACACTGAGAGCAATGGGTGGTGGGACTTTCAAACACTGGGATACACATTTACCAAAAGCCACCTGGTTGGTCAACACGAGGGGATCTGCCAACAGGGCTGGCCCAGCCCAATCAGAACTTTTACGTACTGTAGGGGGGGATAAAGTTCCTGTGGTGCACATCATAAAGAATTTGTTGGGGAAGACAGTCTGGGTTATTCCTGCTTCAGGTAAAGGCAAACCCACTCGTGGGGTTGCTTTTGCTCAGGGACCTGGATATACTTGGTCGGTAATGCGGGAAGATGGGGAAGTCCGATGTGTACCTCAAGGGGATTTGATTTTGGGGGAAAACAGCCAATGAACTCAATTGTACGCTGTTGCCTGCTCTATAACACTTTTATAGCCCACCAGCTAGATATCTTCAGGTCACCAGCAACTGACCCTGACTTCCCTCCGATCATCACCTCAACAAAGAATGAATTTTGAGGAAACCAGATGAGCTCAGCAGTGACCAGATGAGTTCACCAGTGTCATCAGCAGGCAACAACCCAACACTACACACCGTCCTTCCTGCCCTGAAAGACTATTACAAGAGATGGAGCCTGACATCATGGACTGGATGAGTTCAGCAATTTTACAGGGATTGGTCCATGGACTAGGGAATGATATCTTTGTGTGTGGGTGTGGGTGTATATATATGTGTATATATGGGACAGGGGTGATGGTGTTCTGAGAGATGTGGGATCTGAGCATGACATGAATGGTATGGAATAAGGGGTGGATACTGTCCTGGGTTCATCTATAGCAGTCATTTTTCTCCTTCTTAGTAGCTGGTGCAGTGCTGTGTTTTTTAACTTTCAGCCTGGGAACAACGCTGATAACACCGATGTTTTTAGTTGTTGCTAAGTAATGTTTATTCCAACCAAGGACTTTCTCAGTCTCATGCTTTGCCAGGGAGGAGGGGAATCCGGGAGGAAGCAGAGACAGGACACCTGACCCAAACTGGCCAAAGGGGTATTCCATACCACAGCACGTCATGCCCAGTATATAAACCAGGGGGAGTTACCCGGAAGGCCCAGATCGCTGCTCAAGTCGGGCTGGGTATCGGTCGGCGGGTGGTGAGCAATTGTATCCTCTCCCCTTGTTATTTCACTAATCATTATTATCATTGGTGGTAGCAGTAGTGGTTTTGTATTATACCTTGGTTGTGGGACTGCTCTTATCTCAACCCGTGGGAGTTGCATTCTTCCGATTCTCCTCCCCATCCCTCCGGGAGTGGGGGGAGGAAGAGGGGGGGGGAGTGAGCGAGCGGCTGCGTGGTTCTGAGTTACCGGCTGGGCTCAAACCATGACACCAGGGCAGATCCTGTGACCAAAGAGGATCAAGGAACAAGGGAGCAAAATTATTAGCTTGGCAAACCAGGGCAACCTCATTAAGAGCTCCTGAGAGTGTGGAAAATGTGTCACTGGAGGCAGGTGATTGTAAATGAGGGGCTAAAGTAGCTGGGGTTTTCTAACAATTAGTTACTGAATGTTTTTTCTCGAGATTTTTTTCTCATGTTTGTAATTCTTTCCCTGCTGTAGATGTTGTATTGATATATAATTTTTTTAAGTTCAATGTTTTGCACCCTCAGGTCCTCAATCAAAAATTAAATAGAAAATGAGAGCAAATTTCTGCGTTCTGCCTTTTCAGAGCTTTTTCTTCCATTCCCCATGCCTGGAGCCAGTTTCTGTGCTTTGGTTTGGGATGCAGATGTTGCCAAGCCTGTGAGACATGCGTGGCAGAAGTGCTGCCTCACTGACCCACAAATGAGGAAATCGAGAGCCCAATTAAGAGCCTGGAATTGCCCCCAGTGACCTGAGCAGAGCAGTTAGTGGATGCTAGTGAAACAGGCCTGTTTGAATGAATAAGCATTCCTGTTCGTTTGAAGGAAAACAACAACAAAAAAATCCCTTCCTCTCCCAGCTCTAATTAGCTACTCTTTTCTACCATGAATATAGAGGGTTTGTCACTGGCATGAAATCTTAACAAGATGTCTGATCTTCAGCCTGAAGCTGATGGAGGTGATGTCTTTGCAAGTGGTGTGGGGACTCCCGTACCTGTTTTCTGTTGCTGGTTCTTTGTTTTTGCTGTTGTGAGTACAGCTCTTCCTTACCCTCTGGTCTGTCTCCTTTTCTTCCAACAGAGTGACTAAAGAAGTGGACTCCACCTCAAAAGAAGCTAAAGCTTTTCTGAAGCAGCAAGAGAAATGGCAGTCAGCAGCTCCATCTTCCCTCCCAACAGTCTCTGGGTGAGTATGTGGTTTCTCTGCCTAGATATGGACCCTTAGTGAGCAAGACTGCACCGAAGCCCACAATAAAGGCACTTGTGATATTTAAGCTAATGGGTATTTCTTTTCTGCAGGATTTCAGTGGGAGCAAGACTAGGCCTGGAAGGTGTGATGATGGGGGGGGAGGGAAGTGGGGGAAGCAACTCATGAGTCCCCATGACTCCTTTGTAGGTTCAGGCTTGAATTTCTCAATCCTCATAAATCATTCTTCCTAGTAAGGAAATACTGTTTTGAATGTCTTGAGCAGCTTGATGAAGCTGCAGGTAGCCAAGGTACATGCCTGAGATTGCCTGCAGTTCCTTTGACAAGTGCTTCTTGGGACCATAAAAAGCCATGACAGGCTGGGCTGTGGTTTCTTATAAACTTTGGGGGAGCATTTGAATGTGAGATGCCTTTTTGATGTTCTCTAATATCATTTCGATGTGGATTTGTCACTTTGTTCAAGCTTTAACACCTAATTCTGAGATTATCATAATGCTTGTCAAAGATACAAAGAGGTCAGGTCCCCTGTGCATCTGACATGCCTCTCTGTGGTTCTTGATGAGCTTGGGAGATCACCTACTTCTCAGGAATAGAGGAGATGCTTCTGTGTTCCAACAATGATTTTTAAGTCAGTCGTTTGCATTTATATTTAAGATATAAGCTGCACACGATTTGGTCACATAGAAACACCCCCCATCAAATAAATACATTGTCCTTCCCATCTGCTGAAGAGCAATTCTCCAGTGTGAGTTCAGGCTACCTTTCCCCAAGATAGGCTGTTAGTCAGTTGATGCAGCTGGATTGTCACTCATTTTTCCCTGCTAAGTGTTGCAAAGCTTGTAGTTAGATCAGGGCAATGAAAGTATAGTATGTGTGTGTGTGACTTGACAGCTGCTGTTCCCTGAGATGAACGAATGCAAAGATGAGCATAGTCTTCTTGCTGTTGTTCATACTGCACAAGAGTTTGGCCCTGCAGAGCTCATTAATTGTAACCTAAGTGTTGTGTTATGGGGTTTTGTGCTGGAAAACTTGCTTTGACTTGGACTGGTATTCTTTGTTCAATCTGGGTGGGTGCAGAAGTGGTTTGGGTGGCAGCTGAAGCTAGGGCAGTTCCTTGCTGTGCATACTGCTGGTGGTCCCATCCCTTCAAACCTGCCTTCCAGTTCCCCCAGCAAATGCCCTGCTGCTCTGAGTGCAGGCAGGTTTGCTAGCCCACTGGGAAAGCCCCACAAGCTGCTCACCTTCCTGCTGAGATCCAGGTTTCCTCTTGTATCTTACTGGCCCAGAGGAGGAGGTGGGTGGCCAATGGGCCTGCACAACCTAGTCATTACCAAGGTGCACAGCTGCTTGTGCTGGAGCCCAGTTTGAGTTAATGCTGCAGGTATCTGAAGTGAAGAATCCACATCAAATATGGAAAAAATGGAATAAAAATCAATATAGGAAATAACGAGTTCAATGACTCCTTTAACTTTCATCCAGTGTGATTATTTTGGAGGCAGCTCAATTCAGTTGTCATTCAGTTTGCTGATGTGTGATGTCCTACTGACAGTTGCTTGCTTAAAATATGAGGTGGCCTGGCTGCAGGGAGGGGAGGGGGGAAATACCCTGAGCTTGTCTTGCCGCCTTTCAGAGCAGCAAACCCTGATGCAGTGCAGCCCCATATGCCTTTCATCTCCCAACCTGCTGCAGAGTATCCTGGGTTTGTGCAGTGATACTACAGCTGAGGTGTAGCAGTGGTATTTTGATCAACGTGTGGAACAGCCCAGTGCTCTTGAGGGTTCAGCAGGAGACAGTCTGGGGCAGCCTGGCTAGTGTGTGCCCTCTGGTCTGAGAGTGCTCCAGGGAGTTTTCTACCTTGGGATAGTATCCAAGACTGATTCCTGAGACTGCCAGCAAATATGCTTGCCTTTGGGCTTAGGAGGGTGCTTCCAGCTGGGAAGTCAGCCAGGGTATTTTCAGGTGAGAAAGTTACTAGCAGGCTTGCAGTGTTTCTTAAAGCCAGAGGCAAGTCCCTTGTGTTGAGAAAATTACAAAGGTCAGGTTGTAGACTTGGAGCCAAGCTATTGTCCAAGCCCTGCCCCCTCTGGAGCAAACAGCCACAAGCCTCAGTGACAAGCCAGAGCAGCACCAGGGGACTGACAGAACCTGGCGTAGCCTGATGGCTCTTTGCTGGTGCCCCTTAAAATAGAAGTTTTGGGGGAGAAGGTGCATTTTCTCCCTTGTACATTACAGGAGAAGCCCCAGTTGGGGGCAATATCACTAGAAGGCAGTGAAAAACCTGTGATTTGAGATCCTAGAAGTGCCTGTGGACACCCACTGTGCTGCGAGCCACTGTCAGCCCCCAGGAGCTTTGTCAGCTATTTAAAAAAGAGAAAAGAAAAAAGCATTGCCCTGTGTGCAGGGCATTCAAGCAGCTTAGAGTGGCATCTCCATCTGGCTTTTCTTTCTTCACCTTGCAGGCAGCTTGCATTATTTCTGGATGCAGCCAGCCTACCCTGCATTTTTTCGATTTCCCTTCTATAAACAGACGTAATCTAGGAAAGCAGCCATCACAAAAACAAACATCAGGCTCCACAACTCCACATTAGAAACCCTTGCAGTACAACTGGTCCAGGGGAAGGGATGTTTGGGGCTGAAAGAGCATTTCCTGAATGTGTTTAACATCCATACCAGATGTGCTATAAAAAGCTGGATTTGTGTTTGTGAGGGACATGGGGGTGGTTGGAGGAGAATAACTTAAACACTTGGCTGTAATTAAAGCCAGGAGTACAAAACAACCCACCCAGTTCTCTCAGTAGGAACTGCTAGAAAGGTCAGAAGCCCCCCTTCTTCCCTCCCCCTCAGCTCCCGGAGGGATGGGGAGGAGGATCGAAAGAATGTAAATCCCATGGGTTGAGATAAGAGCAGTCCAGTAACTAAGGTATAATACAAAACTACTACTACTACCACCACCAATAATAATAATCATGATAAGGGAAATAACAAGGGGAGAGAATATAAAACCAACAGGGGAAAAGGAAAAAAAAACAATAAACACAAGTGATGCCCAATACAGTTGCTCACCACCCACTGACCGATACCCAGCCCGACCCGAGCAGTGATCTGGGCCTTCCGGGTAACTCCCCCCAGTTTCTATACTGGGCATGACGTGCTGTGGTATGGAATACCCCTTTGGCTACTTTGGGTCAGGTGTCCTGTCTCTGCTTCCTCCCGGCTTCCTGTGCCCCGCTTCACTGGCAGAGCATGAGACTGAAAAGTCCTTGATCAGAGCAAACATTACTTAGCAACAACTAAAAACATCTCTGTGTTATCAGCATTGTTCTCAGACTAAAGCCAAAAAACAGCACTGCACCAGCTACTAAGAAGGAGAAAAATAACTGTTACAGCTGAACCCAGGACAGTATCCACCCCTTATCCCATACCATTCACGTCATGCTCAGATCCCACATTTTTCTATATACCATTGCTTTTTGTCTCATGTATATATATATATACACACACACAAAGAGACAGATATCATTCCGTAGTCCATGGACCATCCCTATAAAGTTCGCTGAATTCATTCAGTCCATGATGTCAGGCTCCATCTGTCATAACATTCTTTCAGGGCAGGAGGGACAGTATGTAGTGTTGGGCTGTTGCCTGCTGATGACACCGCTGAACTCGTCTGGTCGCTGCTGAGCTCATCTGGTTTCATCAAAATTCATTCTTCGTTGGGGTGATGATCAGAGAGAAGTCAGGGTCAGTCGATGGAGACCTGAGAACAATTCTTGGAGACTCCCGCTGCTGCAGCTTTTGCCATGATTTTATTCTCTCATGAGAGCACATATCTTCTTTTCAAAGCCCAGAGTGGTGGAGATGGGCATCTAGCTGATGGGCTATAGAAGTGTTATATAGCAGGCAACAGCATATAATTGAGTTCATTGGCTGTTTTCCCCCAAAATTAAATCCCCTTGAGGTACAAACTGGACTTCCCCATCTTCCTGCATTACCCACCAAGTATATCCAGGTCCCTGAGCAAAAGCAACCCCACGAGTGGGTTTGCCTTTACCTGAAGCAGGAATAACCCAGACTGTCTTCCCCAGCAAATTCTTTATGTGCACCACAGGAACTTTCTCCCCTCCACATTAAGTAAAAGTTCTGATTGGCAAGCTGGGTCTGTCATCCCCTGTGCTAGTAATCCTATTTTGCAACCACCATTTCATATTCAGAGGATGTTAAAGCAAATTAAATTTTCCACATAGCTTACAGCAGAATGAGTGTGTGCATGTACTTGTTCATGTGTGACTTGAGACACAATGTGGGGGTTGAGTTCCAGGCTGGGAAATAACTGCAAAGACCCAAGCCCTGCATTGTGAGCAGCTGCTGGCTGCCCATCGGTCCCTGATGCATGTCAAAGCACAGCAGTGTTGCATAGGAAACAGTGCTGCTGTAGCAGTTCTGAAAATGAAATAAATATATAGTTGGTGGATCTTATTTGTGATTCTTCTCTAGGTAGCTGTTTCTACATGGCCTGAACAGGAGCCAGGAAGAAAAAGGGAGGTTTTTTCACTTGCTTTGTTCTTACCTTTGCTTATTACCAAACCCGCTTGTAATTAAATGTGGACTTGCTCACTCAGCCCAGCTGTTGCTTTTCTGTTTGATCCTGCCTGAAATTACAGTGGTGGACGTGTGACCTTCTAGGCTTTTTTATGCCTTGTAGGCTGGTATAAACCAGATAACATTTGTCTTTGAAGCAAGCAGGCACCACTCCCACAGAGTTCAGGAGATGCAGTGCTTGCTGACCCCCAGGCTGAGTTTGGCCTGCAAGAGTTTGGACCTCAGTGCAAGACCCAGCAGGAAGAGGCAATGCAAGAAAGCTCTGACCTTGAGACACATACTGGCCCTGAACAAAGCAAGCAAGATAAACTCTGGCCTGTCCATCGTGGATGCTTTCCTCTCCTAGTCTACTGTAGAGCAATTCATGCAGACTGACCATTAAATGGTGTGAAAAGCTTTAGGCCTTTTCTTTGAGAAGTCATTTACTCTGCTGCATGCTAATGTTGGAGTAGAGGGACTCCAGCAGGAAGATGTCTGTCCATAGCTTCTCTCCCACCTTCAATGTGCAGGAGGAGGAGTGTGGCAGTTGTGGTGGGAGGATATGGATGGTAGGAGAACCTGGAGCCTGTTTGCAGCATCCCAACCCATTACTGTAATTTCTAAGCTAACCTTCCCCTCCAGCCTGGCTACTCCTAGGAGCTGCTTTGCATCCAAAGCTTTCCTTTGCAAAAGGTGCTCTTTCTGCATGAGTTGGCTCAAGCTAATTGGATCCCTTTGCTATCATGACGAAAACTGATTACTTCTGAAGTGAACACTGGTGAGACAGGCACAGGCTCTCAGCTTCCGTGAACCTCAGATCTAGAGCAAGTGCTGCAGCACTCACATGCCTCCAGGGAGCAATTTCATTTCACAGCAATCCCATGGGCTTTTTTTTCTTCAGAAAGCAGGAATTTACAGTCCAATTTCAGCTCAGCATCAACTGTAGATGGTTATTTAGCTAAAACTCTTGCACATTTTTCTTGTATGGGCTGAATAAGGATGCAGATAAAGCAAGTAATCAAGACCTTTGGAGAAGTTGGAGGTAGACTTTTTTCAATAGTCACTTCAGCAATTGAATAGCTCTGTTCTTAGTGATTTTAAGGCTTCTCAGCTTTCTCCTGCGCTTCTCTTACTGTGCTCCAGAGAGTGCTGTTCTCCCAGACGGAGAGATCCAGCCCCTTGCGCCATCGCCAAATGTCTGGGTGTGAGTAGCACATGACATATTTTTCTGTGCACAAGATGAACCAGCCAAGGGCAATATTCATGTGCCCTAGAGCTAGTTTTACTTACTTCCTGTTCATACACTTTGGTTGTGAAAGATTAAATGTGGTGGTAGCTGTTCCAAGTGAGTAATTTCTTTTCAGGTCTTAGATCCTTTGTTGGTTTTATTTTTTGTTTAATTATTCATTATTAGTGTCTGTCTACTGGTTTACATCCTCTCCTTGAATCAACATGGTAATGAGGCTGGGTGATTTTTTTTTAGTATCTTGGTTTGATTTGCTAGGGGGCCTGAAATTAATTACTGTCCTGGGTTCAGCTGTAACAGTTATTTTTCTTCTTCCTAGCAGCTGGTGCAGTGCTGTGTTTTCGACTTTAGTCTGAGAACAATGCTGATAACACACCGATGTTTTTAGTTGTTGCTAAGTAATGCTTACTCTGATCAAGGACTTTTCAGTCTCTCATACTCTGCCAGTGAGGAGGGGCACAAGAAGCCAGGAGGAAGCAGAGACAGGACACCTGACCCAAAGTAGCCAAAGGGGTATTCCATACCACAGCACGTCATGCCCAGTATAGAAACTGGGGGGAGTTACCCGGAAGGCCCAGATCGCTGCTCGGGTCGATCTGGGTATCGGTTGGCAGATGGTGAGCAATTGTATTGGGCATCACTTGGGTTTATTGTTTTCTTTCTTTCCTCTTTTGGTTTTATATTCTCTCCCCTTGTTATTTCCCTTACCATTATTATTATTGGTGGTGGTAGTAGTAGTAGTTTTGTATTATACCTTAGTTACTGGACTGCTCTTATCTCAACCCATGGGATTTACATTCTTTCGATCCTCCTCCCCATCCCTCCGGGAGCTGAGGGGGAGGGAAGAAGGGGGGGAGTGAGTGAGCGGCTGTGTGGGTCTGAGTTACCAGCTGGGCTTAAACCACGACAATTACCCCATGGGATGAGTGTTTGTATGTGTGGGGAAGGGGAGGTTTGTCATTAGAAAGAACAATGACTGGTTTAGTACTGAAGAGAAGGGTTTCCATCAGCCATAGTAAATAAGATGCTGAATGCTGCACACTTGTAAAGCATGCCAAACAACCTTATCCTCTGAACATCTGCCTCCCCTCTTGATGTCAGCGTGGACTGAGGCTTCCAGCATCCCATGAAGCCAGACCCCTTGCAGAGCCTGCAGCAGTGTGGATGCTGCTCTCTGGCTGGCACAGGTTTGGCAACAGCGAGGGCACCAGTGTGGGCTTTGCAGCCCAGCTGAGAAGCAAAGTGAGTCGGGCTGTCCAAGCTGTGAGTGTGGCCACACTGCTGGTGGATCCTGTGCTAGGGACCTGACCACTACCTGCAGACAGGCTTATCCAGGGCTGCAGTCATCTCTGAGGCTTAGCTGCGGGTGGGAGAGCTCTGCCATTTTGGGTCTTTGCCCCTTTTCTGAACAGTTCTTGCTTTTGAGCTTATGTTAAGCCTTTTCCAATAAGAAACAGAGCTCCGAGTGTGGGAAGTTTCGTACCCACTCTCAAAGTAAAACATGCATTAAACATCCTTCATTTAAACTAGTCTCTCAGGAGCAATCCTTTCTTGTTCTCAGGCTAAATGAGTCAATACCTTCTGCCCCAGCCTCTCTTTTGCAATAGAAATGAATGAGATTCTTTAGCTCCGTTCCACACTTCCCTGCAGCCATGCCAGCACTTGGTGTGGTGGCTTTTGCTTGGGGCAGTGGCATCTCATCGGGAGGAAGTTTATCAGTGCCTGTACAGCCCTGTGCCTTGCTTCAGTCCTCTGTCTTGATGTGGCTAGGCTGGATCCCTGGGCTGGACTAAGTGGCATCAGCTGTTTCTTTTTCTAGTCTCATTTGAGGTTCAGTAGAATGGAATCTCAGCTATTTTAGGACTTACATCTCTAAAGCATCTGTCTTATAAAATACAAACAACCCCCCACCAGTCTGGGGCCTTTGGTAATTCCCCAATGAAAGTTGTGGGGCAGTTTTCCTTTAGGGCAGTACAGGTTTTATGAGGCTTATTTTCATTTGCTTTCATCTCTTAGATCACAAGCATTTCTTCCCCCCCCCCCCCCCCCCCCGTGAAAACGATTGAGGAAATTAACTGCTAATGGGGAATGAAGTAAGCCATGTTTTTATTCCAGAGCCCTTGTGAGCCCTGTATCTTCCCATTTTAGACTTGGTCTGGTTGGAGTGAGAGGAGCAGCCTTGATTCATGGTGAAAGCCTGGGATTGGAGGTGGATTCGAAGAGCTGCTGTTCCCAGCTGTTCCATGGCTTGGGGGTGTGTCTGCTAAGATTTGTTTCCACTCTTCTCTTATTTTGCTTTTATAGTGCTTCCTTGCATATTAACTGAGCTGCACCATGTCCCTTGAGTGTCTCCCCTATACCAGATGCTTGTTACATCCTCTTGCTTTCCCACACTCATTTTTCTCATGTCAAGGAACAAGTTCAGCTGAATCATTCTTCATAAAACATGAACCAGAAGTAAGGCTGGAGTGGCAGTTGGAGCACAGCGATGCTCCCTGCTTTCAGGCAGTCCTGTTGCCGCAGGCTTTTCACATACTAGTGGTTTCATTCATGGAAAATCAGCACACCAATATTTTCCAGCGCATTTGTTAGCCAAAACTTTGATCTGCACACTAGGTTGTCAGCCTTGTGCAGGACTGGGTGTAGAAAACAGGCGTGCCCAGGCTGGCTGGCTTCATATCAAGACGTGAAGTCAAGCAATTAGGGTTAGTTACCAACTAAAATGCTGGCTTTCTCCCTGTCTTAAAGGAGATGTTGGTGTGACTCTGAACTCTCAAAGGGCTCATGGTCTCTTCAGAGCTCCAGTCTCTTCAGTTGGCAGCAGTCTCTGCAACTGCTCTTTTGTTTGTTTCCAGAAAAAGCCCAAGAGAGGCTGAGCAAGTGTGTACCCCAGCCATGGGGATTTCCTCTGCTGGTTTCTGGCCATGAGGATGGTTAGCATGGCTGGGGTTCACTTTGCTCTCCTGGTGTGGAGGTGGCAGAGCCCCCCAGTTCTTGCACTCCCCTTACTTATTCCTGCGCAAAACCCTGAGCCTTGAGTGAACTGGTGCACAGGCTGAGCTGAAAGGGCACCTTAAACAAGCTTCAGACTGTCTCAAGCTCTCCAGGGTGCTCTAATCCAGTCTGCCAAGCCATGGAGTACCTTATTTCCCTATCCAAGGAGTTTCAAAGCCTTCCTGATGTGTTGGGTTACAGCCCAGTTGGCTTTACCCCGAAGCTCTTGCCTTTGCAGAGCGAGTACAGTCCTTGGGGCAGTTGCTGTACCAAAGGACGCTCTGTGGTGGCAGATAACTGGTGTCGTGCTGGCAGCAGACATCCCTCTGGGTGCGTGAGGACATGTGTGAGATGCACTTGTACGCACTGAGGCAGGGAGTAAACTGATTTGTTTGAAGTTTCTGTTTGAGACTGCTTTCTTTTTTTTTATTGGGAATCCTAGGGGAAGATGCATTTTATACCCTCTCTTCTCCTAGCATCTACTATTGATTCTTCCCTGTGAGGGTGGTGAGGCACTGGCACAAGTTGCCCAGAGAAGCTGTGGCTGCCCCATCCCTGGCAGTGTTCAAGGCCAGGTTGGACGGGGCTTGAAGCAACCTGGTCTAGTGGAAGGTGTCCTTTAAGCTGCAGGCCTGAGAGCAGCAGGCTGGCTTGCAGCACCTATGAATGCAAGTGCAGAAGAAACTTGCATAGTTTGGAAAATACTGACTGAAAGAAAGCAAATGGCTGTTCTTCAGGTGTTTGCCTGTTTTGCCTTGAGGTTGAGCATGCTGTGTGTCACCAGTAATATGTATGCTGTCAGGAGGTCAGTTGAGATGCTTGTTTGGCAGCAAGGACGGGGTTAAAGCGAACCCACAGAGGCTTGCTGATTGCAGCTCATGGCTTTCATAATGCAAAGCCCCTGGGAATTCAGTGGCTTGTCTTCCCCTACCCCCATTCCACTACTCTAACCTTCCTGACTCATCTGGAGCTGCATCCCTGCTCCTACAGCTTGCCCAGGGAAGCTCTGCATAAAACCAGCAGAGGCATAAGCATGTGAAAGATGGGATTATTAAATTTCCTTGGGAGAGCACTGAGTCATTTTCCAGCACGGTTGTGCTGTTTCCTTACACTCTGGCTGGTATGCAGCATGCCTGCCTCTTCATCTGTGACCTGCACATTTCCCATTGCAGGCTGGCTGAGGAAGCAGCTGGTATATACCATGTCTCTAACTCTCTGGAGACTGCTATGTGGGAACATCCTTGGCTTTGCCGTAGGCTCTGGATGATGCACAGCAAAGTCGCTTAGGCTAGAAAAACATGAAGGTAGTTCAGCAGTGGTTTGTACAGCACCCAGTACGCTGACCTGTGCTGCAGCCAGGAACGGTTCCTGCCATGTACCCCCTGCTAACCAGGGATTCAGTCTCACTGTACACTGCATGGTTTGCATAAGAAAAGTGCTAAACAGACAATGCAGCCCAAGGCCTTTTGTTGTGCAGCGTTCACTTTAAGGACAAGCACCATCACAGTATTTTTCCTAATGTGCAAAATCCCTTCTCCCTCCCTGCTGTTTGCAATAGCCCTTTGGAAAGCTGGAGGGGCTCTCTTTCCCACTCACACACGTGCACTCAAGAGCCTCGCCAGCACTGTTTGGCTGTTTACATCGGGAGCTGGATTTTGCTTTCTACTTCCCAAAGTCATAGAAGAGTTTGTAGCATTTGTTTTGGAAACAAAACCCCTTCTAGAGAATTACATGGCCTCTGCAAACAGATGGGTACAAAACAGGTCGTGTGCTTTGGGCTGGCTCTGCAGACTGTACAAGATAGCCGTCTCCTTCCTCATTTTATGGTTTCATGGCCACTGCATTTAACAAGAACTCTTAAGAAACCTTTGAAGCTTTATTAACCCTATGGGACAGTGAAGATGCTTAGCAGCTTTCCCCTGGTCAGTGCTGTGATTGCAGAGCAGGGTTTGAATCTTTTATGGGCATAGAATATCTGCACTCAGACAAATAAGTAGGGTTTCTCATACTGACTTTTCTTCAAAGTTTTTGGAAGTAAAAGTGTGTTGGTGAATGTTAGGAAGAGGTTGTTGGTCATAGCTGTTTGAGCTGACTGTCCTCAGTTTCCTTTGTTATAAACAAATGTCTCCTGGGAAAAAAATTGCCTTCTGACTCCTTCCTTTAGCACTAGATGAGATGGATGGGAAGCAGGGAGCACTGCTGTTACAAAGAGTGCTTTCCTGTTTCTGCATGGCATGGGGATCCTTTGCTCAGCTTTGATACCTTCTTGCTCCATGACCTGCTGTGCTCTTGTTGTGCCAGGTCAGTAGGTATTCATGCTGCATTGTCTTTAGCTGCTGAAGTTGTCTTTAACAAGTAGGGAACTTCAGTGTCAGGTCTGGGGGAGCTTGAGAGGAACAGCATTAGCATCACGGACACCTGGAAACAAATAAATGACTGTTGTCTTTGGCCATGGGATTTCTGGCCGTGGTCTTCCTTTAGGAGGCAATGAGATCATATTGACAAGACTGAGAATATAAATCCATGCAGGCTCTGCCACAGGTTGTGTAAAACCTTGAGTGTGGTGTCCTGGGTCTTAAAACTTGGGCAGAAATTGGCACATTCCCCACACACACGTCTTTGTGCCAGAGCTTCTGCTTTGCTTGATGTATGACAGGCTGGGAAGGGAGTGGCTGGATATCAGCCACTGCAGTTATAAAGTCTTAATTTTCTGTATCAAACAAACCAAGGGAGCCTGGGGCAGCTCTGGAAACTCCCAGGGAATGTTCTGTCTAGGATTCCCAAAGCAAACTCTGCAGTTGTCTCTTCTCCCATTTGCTGTGCTTTTCCTCCCCCTTCCACACCTCCTGTGTCTCATTGTAGCCTAGATTGCCAGTTAACATAACCCCAGTCTGTGCTGGGCATTACAGGGCACAACCCTGAACTAGAGACCTGGTAAGGCAAGCTAGATCAGCTTCCCAGCAATCCCATTCTCAGGGTGACAGGGAAAGCTTTGAGGGTGCCTGTACATTTGTTAGTGGTGGATTGGCCTCATGGTTTACAGCTGGGAATAGTACATGGGGGGAAAAACCTTCACAATACACAGACTTATTGCCACTACCTGCACTGTAGGACAGATGGCTCCTGGAAGAAGATCCAAGCCCCTCATCCCATTGGAAACCCTAGGAGCTCGGTAGCTGGGGATTCAGCAGGAATCCTAAACCTGCTTATGTTGGGATGGGGACCTCAATCAGCTTGTATACCTTTTAGCCAGTAAAAGTATAGGGTCCCAAGTCATACTAGAAGATTATTTGGAGTCAGATCTGTTCCTGAAATAAAAGGAGAGCTTTGCCATCCAAACTCTCAGTGCCCTTTCTTTGCCAGGAGCTGTGCTTTGCAGGAGGGACTCCAGGATTTAGCATCATTCTCTAGGCAATTTGAGTCAAAAGAAGTGGGTTTGTGATGTCTGCTGAAGGTACCAAAACTGTTGCCCAAGTTTCTGGGTTGCCTTTCTTGTAGCACTTGCTTTCCATGTTGTCTTCGTGTCTGCTGGGTTTTATGTGAAAAGTCTGATTGTACCTGGAAAGAGGTTTTTAATAAAACAAACAGAAAACCCCAAAAAAACCCCAAAACCCCTGTCTGAATTGGGCATGTCCAATGTGGCAGGCCTGCAAAACAGCTCCTTGGTCAACTACTGTCAGCTACAACCTCTGCTTGGCTGCTAGAGCTGAAGGCCAGAAAAGCTCATGAGTTCATCTGGCCTCAACTCCTGCACAGCATGCTTCTCCCCAGCCACCCATCTGCCAAACCAGTGGACTTTGTTTGGCCTTTCTGGTAAAGGATTTTAGCTAATCTTGAGTTGAAGACCTCAATAAATGAAGAATCCTCCCCTTTCTTTGAGGTTAATTAACTGTGGCGACTAATTGTTGAACAAATTGTTTGAAACAGCTACAAGTACACCAGAACTTCCCAGAATACAGCAAATTGCTTGAGCTCTGCTCTTGTGGGTTTTATTTCAGTGTCACTAGGACACAGTTATGTTTATGCCTATTTAATTCAGAAGAGGCTGCCACTGCCCCTCTTGCTCTCCAGCTCTCTCTAGGTGCCTGTCTCTGTATTTGAGGATGCCCAGTGCCTGATTTATGACATTTAGCAGCTTGACCAAGGGCAAACTCCAGAGGTGTATAATTGCGTTTCATCTTTCCTCCTCATACATGGAAATAAATGTCAGGATGGATGTCAGCTGTCTGGCCAATGCATGAGTGAATCTGGTTTCGTATGTGCACCTTGAGCCAAGAATACATGTGTGTATTTTTTACTATTGTGATAAACCTGGAAATGCAGACTGTGCTGGAGGAAGAGGGCCTTTTGGTTTTAAATATTGATATCAATATAGTAGGGCTGTGGCTGTGACATCTGGGAGCCTTGAAGCATTAGCTCAGAGATTATGCTGAATGCTCTGGGGAATTCAGTGTTGTACAAAGTAAAAGAAAGGGCATTGCTAAGTGATAACATGCTTCAGATGCAGAAATAATGGACAGGGTCCTCTTGGGTCCACAGGCTGTGGATGTGTGGGGCTGAAAATGGGAAAGTGAAGATTCAGACTGAATCCTGGGAAGAGGTCCCTGACGGAGTTTTTTATTTACTTTGATTTGTGATGTAATCAAAAAGAAAGCAGCTGCCCAGAAACCCAGACGCATGATGGCTGTGGAGGAAGAGGTGAAGACCCTGTTCCTTGGAAATGCTGGAGGCATGGTGGGTTAGATGTGGTACGTCATCATCCTCTCTAGAGCCTCAGTGCAGAGCATGCCGAGTAGTTCTGCTGCATGGTTCTTCATCAGCTAATCAAGCTGAACAGTCATCCAGAAGGCACGATAAGGGCTGAGAAACTTTTTAAAGTAAATTTCAGTGGTTTTCTCATCTTTGTGATCCTTTTAGGACTTGGAGCCACATGCAGAGTTAATACACAGTCAGAACACACTGGGTTTCTTGTGTGTGCAGTTGCCCCTTCCCCAGCAAGGCACTCATCACGTGGCTTGTAAATAAACTGTAACAGGGGCCTGTGGACCCCTGAGCTGGCTCCATGCAGAACGTACCTGCCAGTTCTTGGAGGGCTTACTGGCAAAGGCAGAGCTTTGTGCAGGCTGAGCTGTGCTGCTTCCAAATCTGAGCTGGCTTTGTGCCTTGCTGTGCCTGGTCTAATAAGCTCTGTCTGAATGGGATTTGCTGGGTAGTGCCTGTCAAGGCGCGTGGGCTGGCTGCGGAGCAGCGAGCAGAGGTCTGATGCTTTGTCTGGGCATTGCAGCCCCCCTTCCTCCCCTGCTGCTGTGGGGATGGAGAGCTGGATGTAGGATATGTTCTGCATCTCAACACCAGCTTTTACATTAACTAGTTGTAGTAAGTGTAGTCTACAACATAACTAGTAGTCGATGGTTATTGAATTTTTGCAGGCTGTTCCAATGTAGGGTTTAGCTCTCGCTGGGGGAAATGTTCAAAATACAGGGGTAGTTGTTGATGAGGGTAGCAGAGAACATCACAGCACAGCTGGGATCCATCCAGACATGGTAAAGCTGTGCAGGAGAGGACTCACCTTTTGTCCTGTGCCAGAGGGGTCTCAGCATCTGATGCATCAGGTAGCAGCATGGGAGCACATTGTCATGAGTTAGTGTGCATGCCAGTTGCATACACTGCCCTGTAGAGTTTGAGCACCTTAGCATGTTTAGTTGGAAAAGGAAAAGCAAGCTTATAAAACTTTAGGATAACTATCTTCATGCAAAAAAGCAAGCCACACTGAGAGGCTGTGGGGTACAGGGAGGGGGATGGCAACCCAGTCTCTTAATTCAACTGCAGTTCCACTCAGTGTGGAGAGAGCAAATGAAAGGAAGTGATTTTTCTCTACCAACTCCTTTATTTAAACATAAAAGCTTTTCCTGGCTACTTGCAAAAGATACTGTTAGCAGAGTGGTCCTGTGCAGGACACCTCTTTCAGGTTGAGGAGACATGCATGACCTTTGGACAACAGCCGACTTGCAGTATCTCCTGTTCTGAAAGCTGCTCCATGCGCATCTATGTTAAGGTGACTATTAGGGTAACATCATTTGTTGCATAGAGTTGCAAGAAAAAATATTTCATGTCCCAGCAGAGCATCACTGGAGTCACATACATGCAACTGCCCCAGGTCTTTGCAGTCATAGCTCACAACATTGTGATATCATTTTCTTCAGCTTTTTAATTAAACAGAGGCTTGAATTTCATATATTTCTTTCCACATTTCTTCAAAGCTCTTAAATTCACCCCCTTCTGCCCACTTCAGCTTTCCCTGGTAGGTTATAACCTGTTGGAAAACAGAGCACATTGTGAAGGCCAAAGCAAAAGTTGACTCAGCAATCCTTCCCATTTAGGCTGCTACTGTTCATGGAACAGGAGATTAGCCTTAAAATACCGCTGCCAAAAAATATTGCTGCTCTAACAGAGCTGGTGCCCACTTTATTAGCTGTTGCTGTGTCCTTTAACTTACTTTTTTAAAGAATGGATTCTACTATTGTCTTAATACTCTGTGAAAGAGGGTTTTCTTTTCATATGCTGGAATAATTCTGATTTTTCTAGGAGAAGCATTTGGCATCCTTTCTCCAGGTATCTGGAGAAAGGCTTTGTCCTAGGCACAGCTCACATCGTTACTAACAGTGGCCCCTGTCCTTAGAGGATTTTACATGAACTCTGGGAGTTGCTGTGTGGAAGTGAATGGGCCTTACTTATAATCTGAATGTCAGCACAGGGGTATGTCTTTATGGGTTCAGGCTCACCTGTGGTCCTGTAGATCATGTCTTTCTCTCCCCCATGGGACTTCTCCAGGTTGCCTTCAGATCTACAAAGAGCCACCCACCAGCTTTCTGCTGGGGTCTGTTTCAGCTCACGGAAGCTGGATTGGTTGTGGAGCTGCCCAACTTAGTTCCTGCTAGGAGCATTTCCCCAGGTCTTCCAAACTGCGTGGAGCTGTCAGGATGCGTCGCTGCTCTTCTGTGCTTCCCCTCTTGAGGAGAAGGGGCATGGATGTGGTCCTGGATGGGTCCCTTTAGAGCAGGCACAGGGCAATACAGGAATAAAAAGCTTCCTTATAATTCCCATCATCCTTGCTACCTGGAGCAGATCCATTCATGACCTTGGAGCAGATAGGTGTCAAGACCTGATCCACGTGCCCGAGTGTGATCTCAATTCTGTGTATGAAACTGGATGCAAACACAGCAGCAATGCAGGACTAGCTAGTAGTGAGGTGTTGCTATAAAGAGAAAAGCAGATATCATCAGTGACAAGTTGGGGTGATATTCCAGGGAGAAAGTGGGGCTTGGGGAGGGAGCTGGCCAGAGAGCAGTGCTTCACATGACAATAATGGGAACTGTGGGTGTCTGTCATTCCTGGAAATATGCTCAAGTGCCCTTTTTCCACCAGGGAATTAAGAAGTTATGCAGACTCAGCCTAGTTTCATTTGTGGATTTAAAACAGGTTTTGGTAGAAGGCAGCCAAGCACATCAAGAATGGAACAGAAAATATTCTTCCCAAGTCCAAGAGCCTGAAAACTGCCTCTCACACCATCTAAAGCAAGCGACAAAAGCTGCTCTTGTTGTAATCTGAAATCTTTCTGTTTTCTTCCTCCCCCACACCCATTGGGTGCATGAGTGCATAGGCTATTTATCAGCAAATTTAAAGCCACAGGCATAAATCTATTGTGGAGTCACCCTAGGACCCCTGTACTGGAGGAGGAACATGTTGCATTATGTGGTTCTTACAAAGCAGCTGAATTCAGTCTCTTGATTGCCTTGGCTACAGCTCCAGGTACTTGTTCATATTTTCTTCCTTTTAACCCTTATTTCTTCTCCAGTCTGATCTGCATTTTTGACAGGTGATTATTATCACTGAAAGCTGACAGGTCTGGTAGTCTCAAGTGCTGCAGAAGTCCTGATGCTAGTTGTCATACATGCAGGTTGTCTTTGAGCATTTGGAAAGAAAGGCTGTAGAAAACTTGCATGTTATGAAGCTTGTCTCTGCTAGTGCAAGCAGGAGTGCTGATCACTGCTCTGTTGGGCAGGACTTGGTCCCAGAGCACCCCTAAGATCACAGGGTGTCTTGGACCTCAATGGGGAGCACTTCTAGTCATTAAATCTGGAACAAAGCAAGGCCAACAACTAGACAACTCCTTCTGTGGGTGTTTTCAGCATTTCCCTGGCTCAGTCTTTAGTGCTATTTCCTAACCCTCTGCGTTTGGGGCAAGTACCTCACTCAGCCTGGGCTTCCCCAGTGCCAGTGCATATGCCTGGAGCTGTACATCAGTGACACCAGCTTCTGAGTTTGTTTTCCACAGCAGGTGTCTCTTACGAAATTCATCTTATCAGTGGGTAATCTGTGATTTACCCCAATCCAAAGGAGAAGCTCATCAGCACCAGACCCAAATCTAGGCTGTCAGTGTGCAAATACCTTCCTCCTATGCCGAAAGACTGTAGGGATGCTCAGATGGGTTGCTCAGGATATCTCAGTTAATGTTCAGAGTTGGGATAACTCTGCTGCACAGACTGCTGTGGTACTTTGAGACATGTTGGTGGGAAGAAGAATATTCCACCATGGTGGATGGTGGGAGTCCTGGTGGAAAGTCCCACACACAAGGTTTGAACAACTAGGAAGAAATTAATTCCATGAAGGGCCCTATTTTCAACTTCTTAATATAGAAAATTCTTTGTGGCTGCAGTTTGGCAGGGTCCTACCTCTTGCAAAAGGGGTCACTACTTCCATACAATGCTAGAGCTGGTTTATCCTATTTTCACTAAGCTGTGAAAGTTGTTTTTCTACCATGCTGTGACTCTGCTTGTTTCCCCACCCTTAGACTCCATCTGTACACTTCAAAATAGTAGGAGGAAGAGGGCAGAGAAAGAACAAAGGCTCGTAATATGAATGGAAGGAAACTAGGGAAATTCAGGAGGAAATGGACAGTGAGAAATACAAAAAGATCCAGCTGCACTGAATGCATGGGGCATGAGTGCACAAGGATGCTTTCTGCTTGGTATTCAGAGCTCAAGACCTGCATTGCGGAGCTGAACTTTCCTTTGAGTCAGTGACCTATTCAGACACCTAACAATGTCCATTATGTACAGTCAGCTTGTTTATGCCCAGTGCTGGGCTTTCTTACCTTTGTTTCATGTACAAAAAACCAATATCCTACTTGCAAAGTGGCCAGGGTGAGCTAGATTTTGCTGTACAAGCGCTTGACCGTCAGCTTTCACATCATGTAAGTCCAGAACAGTGCTGAGGCTTGGTGATAGCATGGGACCAGCTTGCCAACAATGCTCGTGCATCACTGCAGGGCAAGAGAGGGGAAACCTGGGGATCTGGTGGTGAACGTCGCAGTGGAGAGGCAAGTGGTGCTGCTGCTGCCTGTGTCCTTGCTGCAGAATAGGTGGGGCTGTCAGCCCACGAGAGCTCTGCTTAGGTTTGTTCTGCAGCTGGCCCAGGTTTCACACACACATGAGGGGATCCGCTGAGAGGCTTTGTACACTCTCTGTGGAGTCCAGGGCAGCAGCTGAAGCGTGCTCCGCAGCGGAGTATCCTCTGTGACCTTGGGCAGCCCAAGGTTTTAGCCTGTTACTCGGAAACAGCTCCCACCTCCACTACAAAATACAACATGAGTTGTCATTGGATCACGTACTGGCTCTAATTAATGTGAGAGCTGAAGCACAGCTTTCGGGTTAGAAGAAATAATGTACAATATGACTTGGCCTTAACTGTAGTTTTCTGCATGAGGATGTCATTCTCGGTTGAGGGAGGTGCTCTTTAACCCAGCCCACCAAGAAGCAACTGTAAGCAGTGGTTGAAAAAGCTGGAGCTAGAAATAAGGTACACGTTTCGTGGCGAGAGCAATTTGGGCATTGGAGCAAGTATGTGCAGGCGATGGTGCTTTCTCCTCCTTTTTAAAGAGAGAAAGCATTTTGGCAACTTGCTTGTTCCATATTATGCCCTTGCTTAACCACTGCTCATTCAGTTAGAACCACTTAGCAGCTTTAAAGCCATTTCTTTAGGGGGGAAAAAATGAATTCTACACATTCAGGGAAACATCTGTCCTCATTCGGAGTAGAAACTGTAGTTAAAGTGGTCCCTGGAGTGTGTGAGAGAACTCCAGTTCCTTACTGCTGCTCTGCAGTCACTTCTCAGAGGACAAAGCTGGCTGTGAAAGGTGAAGAAGGTGGTTTAGTAACATTGCTCTACATCTAGAAAAGTCAAGCAGTGCCTCTTTGAAGCTTCAAACATATGTGCAGCACATGACACCTGAGGAGTGTTTTTATTTGTGTTTGTCCTCAGGAAATCATGTTTCTTTGTAAGCTGAGCCCTTTTAAGTGTCATAAGTTGGGCACCTCAAAAGCTGGGCTTTAACAGGCACTTCTGGAAGGTGTCAGCCTGAGCTGTATTTTCCTGACTCAGATCCTTACAGTAAGAACTGAGGAATGGAGCATTTAAATAGGGAAAAAAAATAGAAGCTACGGTGCAGCTAGATAATGTCAATCTTGTAATTGCTTTTAATATTCATTGCCAGGCACGGCAATCACACTGTGTCAGTTTTAAGTTAAGCAACCTTTAGTCCTAGTCATCTTCTGTCTATGTACATGAAAAGGATGACTGAGCCCACAGCTGCTAAAAGCATTTCTCAGTTACTTATATTTCACTAGGTATTTAAAGATTAGGTTGAGGTGTAGAGGATGAAAGGGTTTTTTCTTTATCTGTTAATAAGAAACTTGTATTTGCAGATATGAAAAAGACCAAAGATTTGAAGCATCTAACATGTTTCTCTTTTCCCTGCTGCTCCCTCTGAGTGGGGCGGGGGTAGGGGAGCATGTGGAAATCCTACAGGGAATAAAACCACATCCCTCTTGGTCTACTGCTTACCACAGCCCTGCCTTGGTTCCCAAAATTGATGGGTAAGGATGTGCCATGCTGGAGTTCTCATGACATAGCCTTGATTGCAATGCAGGAGACTGAGCAATGTATGTGGGAATTAAATATATGGGGCTTTGTACACTTTAAACATCAACAACAAAGGGGAGGATGATCTTTCTGCCTGTAATGCTTTGAAAGATTCCTGTAGTCACTTACTTTTGCTGTCTCCACTGACTATCCAACCCTTTATGGGAAAGGACATCTTCATGAGCCTTGTGGTGCTCCAGCCCTTCAATCAAAAAAATAACCATCCCTGATATCTCCAGAAAACTATCTGGCAAGATCAGAAAGGAACAGATTAACATTGTCTTGAACAAAAGAAGAAAGCAGCAGGGGGAAAATAGTTTGGAGAAGGGCTTCCAGCTGTCCATATTTAAAAATGTGGTAAGGGGGAAACACAGGCATGGATCCTAGTGTAAAACAAAGCCAGCAGCTTTCATGTCCCCTTTAAGACAGACACATGTGGCAGGAGCAAAGATGCTCCCCTTGCTGGAGCTGCGTGATCATAGAGCTGAGTAGTGCAGGGACTGCATTCACAGCAGCGTGTGCTCAGGAGGAGGGTGTGAACAGTTCCCACACAACCTCTTAAGAGCAGCCTGAAACAGTATTCAACATCCTCCTGCCAGCCATTCATCTTTTTGCTGGCAGGTTGAAACAAGTGATGGAGTTGCTTCAAGGGAATTTGATGGTGAGCTGGTTGTGTGTGGTGTAACAGACTTAACTGATGACTGGGATGCTTGCTTTGTTAATAGCTTAACTGGAAATAGAAAGCTCTGACTTTGTGATCAGTAGACTTGGGAGTGTGGGGGACAGCTGGGCACACCAAACCCAGCACCCTCTATACCACCAGATGTGTGTGATGTTGGTGAGGAGGACACAGGGACACAGGGAGCTTCAGCCCAAGCTAAGGCAGTGTGTCTGGAGGGTGGTGGAAGTGCCCAGGCACAGTGCTGCTGTGGGGACACAGAGTGAATCTGTGCATCGTGCTGCTGGCAAGCTCCAAGCCAGCTTGGGTTTTCTATGGGGCTCTGGGTACAGCCACCCCATGAGGGGCTTTGGGCATGTTTGTGTTCTCCCCGCTCTTCACAGCAGGAAACTAAATCCAAGTCCCCAGGGTAGGTCTCAGCCTGCAGAGATGTTTGTGGTAACCCACAAGGTGGGAGGCACCCTAATTTGACATGCAGACCCTTTTTCTGCTCTGTCCATGAGCTGTTTGTGTTGTATCAGAGGAGCATCCTCTGATACAGAAACCCCTGGGGTTTCTGCTCTGTCCATGCTGTTGTGGTGGTATTGACAGCTTTCACACCCTGCTTTTGCTGCTTCTCAGTGGATTGCACTAGTAACCCTGTTTTCCTGCAGCATGACATTGCACTGCACCACCTCCAGCATAGAGGATTTTAGAGGGTTGTTCACATGGTCATTCAGAGTCCATGGACAGTTTAAGCCTTTAGTCTCCCTGAAGAGCACTGTTTTGGTGGCAAAAACCTTTCTATCAGACTCTCCAGGCTGGGTTGTGGATAACGGCTCTCCTCTACTCTTAACCAGGTAGCACAAGCCTCTTGTTGGAAATCCTGAGTCACCCAGTGTTGTATTTGATTGATTGTGGGAGGGGGTGATGTTAGCTTTGCATGAACCACCAAGTCTTTAAAGACTTGGCAAGTTTTCCTCCTAATACTCAAGTCCTGGGGGAAAGTGACCAGGTAAGTACCTCGGCTTTTGAGCAAGGAAAAGTTTCTATCTCTAAAGGCTGGAAGGAAAGGACAGCCACTCTGGCTGGCTTAACCTAAGGCTTAGAAATGAGGAGGCAAATTAATACTGTTCCTGATTTTCTTACTTTTCTGCAATGTCTAGCTTTTAAGCTAATCTCAACTGGAGAGGGTGCAGAGGCTGACTCATGGCTTTTGAACACTGGGGTTAGCAGCTCTAGAGAAGAACCCCCATGTGCTTTTGGTTATGCTGATGTCCATGTGCCTATGAAATTCGGGTGTGTGCTCTGGTTCACAGTGCTGCTTGTTACCACCATTTGGCTGGATATAGGTGGCCTGCCCTTGTCTGTAATTTGTCTGGTGCTAATACATCAACACAATACAAATCTGCCTTTAGTTAGCTGTTTCCTTCTCCCAGCTGTATGACAGGGCATGTAGGGTTTAGGTATTTGGATCCGTAAGGGGAGTCGCTGTGAGAGGATTGTAATTCGCCCTGGTTTAATTACATGCTCCGAGACAAGGCTTTGTACTGAAAAAGTTGGGGGTTTTCTTTTGGCTTCTGAGCCCATTCAGCCCCCCTCTAGTCTAAAAAAATATTTTATTCTCAAGAATATTACTGTCCTGGTTGGGATAAAACTGCTGGGTGACCTTTAGATGCGTCCCAGTCTTGCCAGTTAATGATGGGCTGAAAGTGGATCAGCTGGCTTGATTTAATAGCAGAAGTGGAGGAAAGCTGATGGTGGTGCATGGTTTTTCTCTGTCTGCAGTGATCTTTAGCTCAGAAGAGCACATCTCTGCTAATTGACTATTAAACAAGATTGCTTGCTGAGGTGCGCTGTCTTGCCATTTCATTCCTTTAAGGAATAAATCTCTGATCAGCTGCACATGGGGCTCTTAAATATAATCTGCCTAATGACTGGAGGGCTTTGACATTCTGCTATTAAGGCACCAATGTTTTGGGTTCCAAACCAAACCTTTGGGGTGGGGGGGTTGAGCAGGGGTGGTTTTGGTTTTTTTCTGAAACGGTAATGTTCGAAACAACAAAAGCTGCTTTTTAACCTCAAAGAGAGACTTGGAAGCAGCACAGAGTCGGCCTAGAGAGATGTCTCTTTTAGCTGAAGATTTCTAGGATTACACGCATTACTGCATGCCCGGACCACTGGTTAGACACCTACCTGGCCACAGATCCTTTGTCCCAGTTGCTGTGCATGCAAATAATGTGTGCTTGCATGTGTTTACCCAGTTTGGAAAAAAATCTGAGCCCTGAAGGATTTGAGTTTCCTTTTGTGTTATGAAACAGGCCACGTTGAGAGCCAGCTGAAGCAATGCTCACTGCCTGCTTTGTAGAGGCACTGCAGGCTCTGGGAGGCTTTTGGAGCTGATGTGCTCGGTGTTTGAGGAAGGACAGTTAGTCCTGTTGCTTAATGAGGATTCTCACTGCCATTTTAAAGAGCTCTGCTGACACACTCCAGAGGGAATCCCAACCCAGGCCTGAAAGATAGCAGCAGCTTGGGGTCCAGGGAGTCAGAAGGGGCTGGGTGAAAGCAGGGTCTAGTTGCAAACTTAGGCATGTTCGCCCTTTCCTCTTCAAATCCTGCTCTGTTTTGTTCAGCTAGGCCAGCCCCTGGCACCATCCTCTGCAAGCAGGGATGCAGGGGAGGAATGTTACTTGTCCTGGGAGGCTGGGACACCCTCCCCAAGGCGTGGGGAGGGCACAGATTATTTAGATGCTTTCTGGTCCCCTTCTCCCCCACCCCAGCTGGTTGATATACATCATCCTAAAGCCTTAATATCATGTGGCAACTGACACAACAGGCTAGAAATGGTAAGGGGAACAAGACTCAGGCTTGCTCTGCTGTTTTAGAGTAAATTTGCTGAGGTGAGTAGCTCTAGAGAGGACACCTTCAATACCGGAGCATGGGGAAAACACAGCGTCCAGGAGTCTCATTCCTGAACGACAAGAGCCACCAAGGGAGCCCTAAGTCCTTGTCAGGCCTTGCCCAGGAGCCAGCAGCACTGCTGACGCGAGCAGCCGACTCATAAGGGACGGCACCTCCCCGAGCAGGTAAAACACTGCCCTTGGGAGCGCGGTGAGCAGAGTGGGCAAACAGGGCGTGGCGTGGGCAGGTGAGCAGCAAGGGTCCAGTAATCTGGCAGGCTGCAGAAGTAAGCTCAGCCAGCGGTCATCAAGAAAATGCTCTAGGATGGCATCCTCTCGACAGAAAGCAAAGAAAACTAAGTTCTCTCTGCTGGCCAGGAAGGACATGGTGACCCAGACAGAGGTCCCTTATAAACATGTAACTGTCCAGGTATCTGGCTGTAGTGAGCGCCAGAGCCTGTTGGTGATTTTAGATGGTGGCTGTGTAAGATGTCAGCAGGTTGATGATTTGCTCTGCATGGTGGCAGAGCTATGGGAAGAGGTGGAACAGCTAAGGAGCATAAGGGAATCTGAGGAGAAGATTGACTGGTGGACCTGCACTCTACCATCCCTGAGAGAAGCCAGCCAGCCACCTGAAACAAAAGAACTTCAGGATCCCCTACCTTCTTGCCATTGGGCAAATGGAAGGAACCTAGGAGACAAGGGAGGTTGGCAATGCGTTACGCTTTGGAGTAGACAGTGTATTACCCCCCAGCTCGTGTGATCTTCCCAAGTACCCCTTTACAATAGATATGAGGCCCTGGTACTTCAGGATCAGGAAAGTGAGGAAGACTATGATAAGGGACCATCCAGGTTAGAAGAGTTCCCACAGAAAAGTCAGAGAATACCTTGTTTTATGACCAGCTGTACTAGAAAAAAAAAAAAAAGACGAGTGGTGGTGATTGGTGACTTCACCCTGAGGGGAACAGAGGGCCCCATATGCCGACCTGATCAGACTCACAAAGGAGTCTGCTGCCTCCCTGGGGCCAGGGTAAGGGATGTCACCAGGAAACTCACTCATCTGGTACAGCCCTGTGACTACTATCCTTTATTAGTCTTCCAGGTGGGCAATGAAGAAATCTCTTCAAGAAGCCTGAGGGGACTCAAGAAGGACTTCAGGGCCTTGGGGTGACTGATTCAGGGTTCGGGAGCCCAAGTAGTGTTCTCGTCCCTCCTGCCAGCCGCAAACAACGTCAATGGTAACATCAGAAAAATTGCATTAATTAATTCCTGGCTCCATGACTGGTGTCAGCGCCAGAATTTTGGGGGTTTTGACCATGGGTCTGTCTATACGGCACCAGGTCTTCTGGCAGCAGATGGGGTACACCTGTCCCAAAGGGGGAAAAGGATTCTAGCCCAGGAGCTATCAGGGCTTATAGAGAGAGCTTTAAACTAGGTTTGAAGGGGGAAGGGGATAACACCAGGCTCACTAGACATAAGCCATGGGGTAGCGTGCCGCTGCTGGAGTCCAGATCCACAGGGCGACTTAAATGCATTTATGCCAATGCCTGCAGCATGGGCAACAAACAGGAAGAGCTGGAAGCCATTGTGCAACAGGGAAATCATGACATAATTGCCGTCACAGAAACACAGTGGAACGATTCGCATGATTGGAGTGCTGCAATGGATGGTTACAGGCTCTTCAGAAGGCATAGGCAAGGAAAAAGAGGTGGTGGGGCTGCGTTGTATGTCAGGGAGTGCATTGACTGCCTAAGAACTCAATGTTGTGAGTGAGAAGGCTGAATGTTTGTGGGTGAAGATCAGGGAGAAGGCCAACCAAGCTGATATCCCGGTAGGAGTCTGTTATAGACCACCTAGCCAGGATGAAGCTACAGATGAAGTGTTCTTCAAACAACTTGGAGAAGTTTTAAGATCACTTGCCCTTGTTCTCGTGGGGGACTTCAACCTACCAGATGTCTGCTGGAAGTACAACACAGCAGAGAAGAAACAATCCAGGAAGTTCTTGGAGGGTGTGGAAGATATAGCTTCCTAACCCAGCTGGTTGGTGAGCCAACTAGGGGAGATGCCTGGCTAGATTTGCTGTTCGCAAACAGAGAAGGACTGGTGGGTGATGTGATGGTTGGAGGCCATCTTGGGCAAAGCGATCATGAAATGATAGAATTTTCAATCCTTGGAGAAGTCAGGAAGAAGGTCAGTAAAACCTCCACCTTAGACTTCCAGAAGGCTGACTTTGGCCTGTTTAGGACACTGGTTGGCAGAATTCCTTGGGAAACATTACTGAAGGACAAAGGAGTCCAGGAAGGTTGGACGCTCTTCAAGAATGAAATCTTTAAGGTGCAGGAGCAGGCGGTCCCTATGTGCTGAAAATCAAACTGTTGGGGAAGAGACCAGCCTGGCTGAACAGGGAGATATTGCTTGAACTCAGGAAAAAAAAGAGAATCTATCACCTGGGGAAGAACGGACACTTAACAGGTTTAGATTGGATATTAGGAAAAATTTCTTCACAAAGAGGGTGCTCAGGCATTGGAACAGGCTGCCCAGGGCAGTGGTGGAATCACTGTCCCTGGAAGTGTTCACAAACTATGTAGATGAGGACCTCAGTGATATGGTTTAGTGATGGTCTCGGCAGTCCTAGGGTAATGGTTGGACTTGATGATCTTAAAGGTCTTTTCCAACCTAGTTGATTCTATGATTCTAAATGCTGCAGGAGCAGTTGGTATTTCATTGCTGATATTAAACCTGGATGTAGGGAGAAAAGGGAGAACGTGACTAACACAGAACACCTGCCTCTGACAAATACCCAAGCCACTAGAGACCCTACAGTGATTTTGTAAATCAAAAGCAGGTTTTCAGCCTTCCCAGAAATGTGCACTTCTAAATGCTAACCATCAAATAGCCTAAATTACTGATCCAGCAATCTATAAATTGAGGTAGGCTTAGAATAGACCTCAGAGAACAGCGTTTAGTAAATGGTATCTAGTTCAGTGCTGTTTGTCTCTTGCTCTGACCTGACAAATAATGCAGCCTCTTGTTTGTGTTATGCTAAAATATATTGTAGGAAGGCCATTTAAAGGGGGCCTTTCTGACCTGTCACACAGTGTGTATCTCTAGGAGAGAGGGCTTCTGCATGCAGAAGTAAATGAAAGACTGGGAGTAATAAGTGGTGCATACAGCCTCAAAATCCAGCCCGCCTGTTTTCCCTACCTATCTCTTCCTTTCTTGCTCCAGACACTTGTAATCAGAGAATATCGAAAGTTTGTTGTATTGCTCATAATAAAACCTCAAAGCAAGGATCAGCTGTGGGAGCAGTATATTTCTGTTGTAACCTGAATTGGAAGTAAAGCTGCTCTGTGCACCACGTCCCACTGAGATGAGTCAAGCTGCCACCTCTTTCTAAGGTGACATTACCGGATGTCTGTCTGCAGACTTTGGCTTTTTATTTGGGAGGGGAGAGGAGGGAGATGGTTTCCTTTGCAGCAGCAAGGGCAAAACAGGCTTTTAATAAAGCTTAAATTCTGCAGCTGCTGGCTCAGTTAAAAAAAAAAGTGCTGGCACTCTGTCCTCCTGGAGATGAGCCTTTTCCAGCTCTGCTGTGACTCAGGGATCCAAGCCATCCCTTCTAGTCTTTTTTACTTTGTGCCACTTTCTTGGATGAGAATAATGGGAGAGTTTCTTCCCTTAGCAAGGCTTTACCCTGCTTGGGCTTTTCTGCTCATGGAGAGGGTTTAGGTTGGTGAATGGAAGGAAAGGAATCACAGAAGAAGTGCTGTATCAGAGATATCCTGGAGGGAGCTATGACATTTTATTGGGTAGAAATCAACTCCTCAAATCCCTGATTATAGACCCTGAAAAGAACTAGAAATTCAAAAGCCAAGAGATGAGAAAAGGAGGAATGACTTTGTATGTGATACAGTAATCCTTTCCACCAAGGTACACGTGTGGATCAGCCGAGTGTTGCTAGAGACCTGAGAGCAGGGCTGCCAGATGACAGCCCAGATAGGAATGAGAACATTTTATCCAAATGTTACTGTGATTGAGGCAGATAAGGGATTTTTTATTTTATTTCCTGCAGAAAGTTTCCTGTTTCTTGCTGGTCTCCTGGGACATTCAGCATGACCTCCTTGTACCTGGCTATTTGCAGAGCCTGGTTCTGGCACACGCTGTGAAAGCTTTCACTGGTCCTTATCTGGGAGTTTCACCAAGAAACCGGTGCTGGGAGAACAGAATCTGAAGCAAAGAAACAGAGAAACTTTCACTAGGAGATCTTATTTGTAACTGAAAAAGCAAACAAACAAAAAAAACCCCAACAAAACCAGCTAGAGGGGTGACAAGGTTTAGAGGGTTGCTCACCAGGTCCGGTCAAAGGGAATTTAGCTGGCCTGGGGCAGATCACAGGAACAGCTGAAAACTGGGCTGGGCAGAGACATAGAAAAAGGGGAATAGCCAAGAGAAGTCTTGAATTGCCATGGCGAGGTGCAGAGGGCAGGTTTGTTGCTTGAAGGTCAGAAGCAGCTCCCTGGTGCCCAGTCCAAGCCCCTGCCTTCGCTGGGGTCGTGTCATTCCCTGAGAGCTCCCTGCAAGCACTTGTAGTTGAACTACAGCCTGCATGTTTGAGAGGCATCCACTCACAGTGGAAAGACTTACAACTTGGGATCCGCCACATCCTTTGGGAAGCTGTTCCCATGGTTAATGCGTTTACCGCGTAACTGTTGCAGTTCCCTGAAGGAGTTTGAATCCTCAGCTGGCAGCCTGCCTGCCTTGCTCAGCACTGCTTGCATAGCTCTCTGCCTTCCAAGACAAAAGTCTTGCTACAAAGGGACTAAATGAACTGCCTGGGGTCATGCAGGCTGTCTAGGACCTGAACCTGTTCCCTCTAACAGTACAGGAGTGAGTTCTGTGAAGCATTTGTCTGTTCATTCAGCAGCAGCCTGCTGATCTTGTCTCCTCTCTGGATGATGTCTGCCTTGCTGGTTTGCCCTCAGCAGCTGGTAGGTCACGCAGGATTTGAGAAACAGCTCTGGCATTGTACCAAGCAGAGGCTGTGGGATGCTCACCAGTGAATTCCAGAGATGATGTGTCATAAAAACCCTGGTCTTGCCACCCCCCTCTGCATGGGGCTGCCGGAGGTAGTGGGAGCCCCGCAGGGTTGTGGTCCCCACATTCAGTGAGAGCTTTGGTTTCCCAAGCAGCTTTTGGTAGGTGAATGTTAGCTGCAAAATCTGGGAGCCTCCCACTTTGCATGGGCAGAAGGGAAGCCTGCCTCCAGCTGGAAGGTGACAACTGGGAGAAGTCAGCTGTTTCCATGTTCTTCCTCCTGAGACTTGAAATCTATTTCCAGTGAGGTGGGTCTCTGGGAAGAGGAAGGGAAGCTCTTCGAAGTGGCTGCTGCCAGAGCTAAAAGGCACTCGGGGGTAGCCTTGCCAGCCTCAGGCATTTAAAACACTTCAGTCAAGCCCTGGAAAAATAACGTAGGATAATCTTAGTTTCTCCTCTTAGATACATTTTGGGCTCTCTGTACTATCTTCTGTTTGTTACTGAGCTGCTTCTGCAGTCACCAGCCTTAGTTGTAGTTGAGAAGTGTGAGAAATGGTCTCTAGATAAAAACTTTTCTTGTAAAAGCTCAGGGTAGACACAGCAGTGAAGCAGCAATTTATTAACATTTTTGCAAAAACGGGTGTCCTGGCAAGTAGGCACACACAGCAAAGGCAGAAGTTTGATTTATATTTCCTATCCCATCCACAAGTTCCCTCCCTTGTTTCCCCATTGGTTGCGTACTCCAAGGTTTACAGCCTATATCTGACGCGTATAATCTACATGCCAACTGTCCCGCCTCTGGTTACATCTCCCCTTACTCGATTTCATATGCCCCTTCCTCTTATTTATTTATCTCCTTTTATGGTTCAATTTCCTAACTCTCTGGCAGACATGTGACACCCCAACTTACTGTTTAACTACAGAACCAGCCTGCACCTGCTTAGTTTCATAGGCTGTACAAAGATAACATTCTTTTTAACCACAGAGTGTGTCTGTGGCCCAAAGATGACATTGTCTTTAACCACAGAGTGTGTCTAAGTCATGGTATTTCAAACCCTTTGTTTCGTTTCCTTAGTAACTTAGCCCCAGCCCCAATATTACAAAGCCTTAATATTGCAAAGCCTCATCCCCAATATGTGAAAACAACACTGTTTCTCTCACAAAAAGCACATTCTTTCATCAATCGTTTTTATTGCCTGCTTTCTTGTGGGTTGGACTTCAGGTTTTATATGGCAAATATCTTTAAAGCTTTTTGGGTATTTCCCTCCTTTCCTTACCCCCTGAAATACCCAATTTGATCTGGATCGTTTGGCCAGCTCTTAATCTGGGATGGAACAGAGAAGGTAATTGTGATGGATACTCAGGTGATGTTACCCTTCCCAAAAGCAATTAAATGTGATCAAACCCTCATTCTCGTTTTATGGCTGCTTGTAGCAGTGCCCAAATCTTTATTGTCCAACATGCTGCCAGGCCAGGCTTTCCACTGAAAGATAAGATGTTATATTCATGCTGTTTATTAACTTGGATAATGCTGCAAAGCAACTGCTCCACCGGGCTCTAGCTTGTTGCTTGTTGTAGTGATGCATTTGTGCTAGGGAGCCCTGACGCTCCTTTCCCCTGACTTAATTTCCTGGGAACTTTCTCCTGTCCTGGGCTGCTGACATGCAAACATTTGCCAGTGGAAGGCAGTATATTTCTTTTAATCAGAACTATTCTTAAAGCTGTCAGATTAATTGCTGGGGGAAGAAGAGGGGTCCCTCCCAAGGGGGCTCCCTCCCTGCTTCTGTCCTGCCTTTCTCACCTCATTTTGATCAAAGCCTGGCGTTGATCCGATACAGTGGGAAGCTAATCAGGACTGGGGCTGTCCACAAACCATGGGAGCAGAGACAGGGACTCTGCATTGCTGGGGGGGACACACTGGGGGTTGTTTTCTCAAGGCTCGGGTGGTTGGGGTGTTAGATCCTCCTTGTGTGGCACACTGCACTGTAAAGAGCAACCTAGGAGTTGCACCAGCTGCTCCGCCATCCACACTCATTCACTTTGAAATCCATTTAGCACTGGAACAATTCCATTAGCACTACTTCTTAGGCATGATTTGGAGCTGTTTCTCTGCCCATTAAAACAGAGTCCGTGCACCAGCCTACCAGTCTGGAGGGCTCGTCATAACCAAGACATTCTCCGCATACCTTGGGGCTGCTCCCAACTGAAATCCTGAACAAAAGATCTGCTATTAGACAAAGGAAGAAGGAGTCAGCCTCTGAAGAGAGGAAGAATTTCTCCTCTGTCTGCCAGAAGTTTTTTTTCTAACTAATCTTTTTTTTTTAAGGATTGGTCACCAATTAATCCATGTCGCTTTGCAGACAAAGCTGTCAATGTTTTTAAGGTTGCATGGTGAAATTGCCTCAGTGCTGTTGGTTCTAGCAGCTTGGAATGTTCTCGAACAAATGCCTTTTAAGATAAAAATGGCCTGTGCTTGGTCACAGCCAAGAGTTGTGGTCGTTATGGGTTTATTGAAACATCTTGGCTGAACCCAGTGAAGTCAGTGAGGGCTGCAAGTGTTTGAAAGTCAAGTCACACCTATTTCCATGGCTAAATATGGGCATAATACAGGGTGTTACTCTAAAATGCTCCAGTGTGTGACCCAAGATGTAGCCCAGCAAGCACGTTAGATGCCACAGCAACTGACTTGCAGTAGCTTCTGGCAGCTTTCAGGTCATCAACCTGTTAGTCGTGGGTACCAAAAGCATCATGCCTTCTTGCTTTTACTTTTTGCCCTTGCCTGCTGCTGGGGTGTGAGATGCCTCACAGCCACATAGGAGTGCAAGCGCACTGGCAGCTTGTGTGTGTATGTATGCATTTTTGCTGATTTCTGTGCATTGGATCAGAAGAGAGCATAGTAGAAGCACCTTCCCCTCCCCACGCACAGTTACAGCTTTACGAAAGGCATTTCTCACCACTTCTCAGTGGCAGCACTAAGATACCAAGTTAAATGTAGCCCACCACCTTGAAGTGGGGTAGGTGTACTGGTTCTGTGCTGGTGTAGCAAAATCCATCTGAAACTGGCATATTTATCATCCCAAAACATGTACAGAACTTCAGAGCAACATAAAATATATATGAAGAGCATGCATGATATTTTTCAATATAAAGAATAAACAGAAATGGTGCTTTGCAGGTTGAAATTAGTCCATGTGGGAACAGTTTTGTTTGTTTGGGTGCATGTATGTGGTCTTTCAGTGGCAGGAGCAGGTCTGGTTTGCATTGTGTGGATGCCCTGGGTGGAGGAGAGCTCACGTGAGGAGTTACTTCATCTTCCAGCTAGGAAGGGGCAACTCCATCAGCATTTGGCCACAGCTGCAGTGCTGTGCTGAGTTAACAGAGGCATAGCTCTGGCTGCAGACCAAGTTACAGGTCCTTACCCATCAGCCAAGTATCAGACAGGGCTGGTTAGTGGTTGGACTCGTTAATGTCTTCATAGTATCAAAAGTTATTTGAATGCTACAGCTCTTTCAATTAAGCTCCTGTGAGCTCCATATGCAGATATTGTAACATAATTGGCTAGGTCTGCTACTGAAACAGCCTGGGTCTGTGCTCTGGGCTGGAGAAGAGCCAGAGCGAGCAGAGGTCTCTGCACAATGTCACACTGATTGGGAGGGTGCAAGATTTTGTTTTTGTTAAAATTGTTCTGCCAGTACAGCCCATAGGGCAGCTGCAGTTACACTGGTACAGAGAGGCCTTATGCCACTCTGAATTGTCCCCAGCTTGGGGGACAGGCAGGGATGCTGCTGGGAGTACCTTTATCCCACAGTAACAGCCCATGCATGGCGTGCACTGCCCAGCTCCACAAGTGCAACTTTATTTTGTTGACAACCACCCCATAACAACTCTGTCTCAGAGGCCTAAGGAAAATATTCTGCTTCCTCTTGCTGTTAGGAAGCGGGTTCTCCACGGCAGCAGTCCCTTCACAAAGGGTTTGGTCCTGAGCAGGAAACCCTGGTCCGTTCCCTAATGAGCCCTTCCTGCTGATAAGGGGACCTGCAGGTCAAGGGCTCTGCCTGAGCCAACCAGCTCCCCAAGAACTGATGTGCTTCCTGATGAGCATGTCCTCCAAAGCCTGTAAAAGGAGACTCCAGCCCTCCAGAGAGGTGGGTGCAGACCCAGATGCTATGAGATGAGACCTGTGTGAGGAAAGGCCAGCTCCAGCAGTCGTGCACCTCTGCTATTGCTGCTGCTCTCTGCTGTTCCTGAGCCAAAACATCCCATCTCTCCCCTGCTCAGCAAATTTGCCTCTTGGTGTACATGGAGACCCGTGTCTGGTTTTATTCCTGGAATAATTATAGAATCATAGAATAGTTAGGGTTGGAAAGGACCTTAAGATCATCTAGTTCCAACCCCCTGCCATGGGCAGGGATGCCTCACACTAGACCATGTCACCCAAGGCTTCGTCCAACCTGGCCTTGAACACTGCCAGGGATGGAGCATTTACCACTTCTTTGGGCAACCTGTTTAAGTGCCTCACCACCCAGTGCCTCACACACAACTATGTTCATGTGTGCAGTATTACTGTATATTTACAGCCGGGTTGTTCCCCAATTTGGGGAGCAGACTGGAGAACAAGGTGGTACCACATCCATGCTGTCCTGTTTTGGAGCAAGGCAGTGCTTAGGTACGTTTTTCCAACCCTGTACTTTGGAAAGGCCTATCCAAATCCAACACAATTCATGACATGGAGATGAGCATGAAGTATCTGTATATCTTGGAGAGTACACCAGAAAAGAAGTCACTAACTGGAATCTCTGCTGGCATCCCGTGGTGTGATGCTCTGCCAGCCACTTCCCCACCTGCTGTGTGGGTTTTGCTGTTTGTAAGTGTTGCTGCGTTGCTTCAGCCAAGACTTGCAGAACTAAGCCAACCCCTGACTTAGGGCTAGAAGATCACAGACACCAATATGGAGGATGACCAAATAGCGTTTTATTAAACAACAGCAGGTGCTTTATACCTTTCGGCCACACGGAAGTACCTGTGCTGACCCAATCAGAAGGGCAGGTTAACAAATTTTACCTTTTATGGTATTGTCCAGCCTAGCCCCACAATTCCCCTCTCCATGCTATGGGGCTTGTGAGAGTACCTAGGGGGGGGCTCTCTCTTTCCGTACATCGCGATATCTTCCGGCCGCCATACCTTAACTACCTACATATCCCCCCTCCCTATGCACCAATAAGGTGATTAAGATAAAACAATCCTAAAAATACGTGTCATAAAACTTGTGTGCAAACCTAGCAAACGTGTGCTGTTTCTACATTATTTCTTATAAAAATTCTAAAAATATACATTATAAGTTAGATAGAAAATATAAGGCACACCAAACAGGATAACTGGAGAACAACTGAGAGTAGTGGTGTATAACTAGGGATAGCTAAAGGGAGTTTTAAACGAAAACAGTCTTAGAGCAATCGCTAAAATGCCATTAATCTAATGCTAACACTCTCTAATTGACTCTTAACAAATGAAACGAGCTTGACAGGGTCCCAAAATCACTGCTATTACAATCATTGTGATTGGTCCCATTAGGTAGATATCAGGGTGGTCAGCCATGGTGAATGGTTGAACCATGACGTAAACCAACTTTGCTGTGCCTCTCGTTCCCTCCTTCGTTTTTTCCAGACCTTTCTGCAATTTGGTCATAGTGTCTTTTACTATTCTGGTGTGGTCTGCATATACACAACACTCTTCCTCTAGTGCAGCGCACACTCCCCCTTGCTGTAGAAGCATCAGGTCTGATCCTCTTCCTTGTCATCTTCATTCGTCACTGAGATGTACCGGTTGCGAGGGCGTCCGACAATCCAGTCCTGCGGACAAGAACTCACAATTTTCATTAGTTTATTCTGATCCTCCTTTAATTCCGCCTTAATACATCTGCTAGGTACCCATCTCAGCAATCCCTCCTTTTCTACTGCTGCATACCCTCTTCCAATTGTACGCAGCCTCCACCCGGATTCCCACTGTAGTTCCCCTGGAAATTTAACTCGCACCTGGGGAAAGGTAGCTACTTGTTGTTTTAAATACTGTTTTTCTATTGGCGAATACTGTTCGTGTCCTCTAATATAGTGATTTAAAGCTAACAGGGCTCGATTTAAGATATTATTTTGTTGATCTGTCGGTATTTTTCCCGAATACCCTTCTTCTTCTCCAAGGATCTTAATTTTTTCCTTGAGCGCACGATGACCGCGCTCCACAATCCCCTGGCCCTGACAGTTGTATGGGATCCCGTGTTTTAATTCAATGTCCCACTTCTTGCACCAATCTTCAACTAATGTGCTTCTAAAACAAGGCCCATTATCTGTTTTAATCGTTTTTGGGGTTCCCAGCCAGGCCATGACGGTGACCCAGTGTTGTATGACTGTCTTTCCCGTCTGCTTGATGTGTGGTGTGGCCATTATTGCACCGCTATAAGTATCAACTGTAACCGCAAGGTGTTTCCTAGGGGCCATGAGTGAACATTCCGTAAAGTCTGTCTGCCATAACTCTCGTGCTTGCAGCCCTCTAGGATTCACTCCAGCCTCCCATAATGGGGAGTGCTGGCAATAGGGACAAGTAGCGACAACTTCCCGAGCTTCTCTAATAGGAATATTACATTCTTTTGCCAATGCTTTTGCACCAATATGTAGCTTCTGGTGTAGTTCACTAGCCTGTTGTAACGTCCACAACCTTTTTGCAGCAGAATCTGCTTTTGTGTTACCTTCCACCAGTGGACCAGGGCAATTTTGGTGGCTATTGATGTGAATCACTGTGACTGTACCAGTTCGCTTTCCTAATGCTTCTTGTAATGCATTTGAAATGTCCCCGTTAGCGTATCCTCCTCTCTTCATTGATTGAACCAATTTGTACACGTACATAGAGTCTGTACAGACATTAATATGTTTTTCAGGAGTTTGTTCAAGCGCTAGACACATAGCTTTTGCCTCTAGCCATTGAACACTCTTCCCTGCTTCTACCCAGATTAGTTTTTCCCATTTATTGGCTTCCTTCCAGACCACCACTGCTGTGTCTGTGACAGAGGATGCATCGGTAAAATATGTCAGCCCAGGCTGGGGATTATCGAGCACTCTCAACTGCAGTGAGGGCTGTAATGCATCCATGTATCTTTTCCAGAGCTCTACCTTTCCTGTCTCAACCTTCCCATGGTATGTACTTAGAGATAATTGCAGCTCTACTTTGTTCTCCATCAGTTCTGTCACCTGTTTTTTAGTCCAGGGCAGCCAGATGACATCTGGTTCCTTGCCAAATGTTTTTCTGTTTGATTTTCTTAAAGATTCCATTACCAAAACTGCAACCTTGCTCCACCTCACAAAGCTGTCATTTCCCTTTGAAGAGTATGCCCACAACAGGGGACACAATTCCTTCTTTCTGTCTTGTCCTAGCATTCCAAAACAGCCTCCTTTGGTAAAGGCCCAGGCTAAAATGATGTCCTTGCCTGGTTGTATGCGAATAAGAGCAAATTTCTCTGTTCTGCGTTGGATTTCTACCAACGCCTTTCGCGCCTCCTCTGTAAGAGTGCGTGGTTCCCAAATTTGGTTACCCTTTAGCAGGTCATAAAAAGGTTCCATTAGGTCATTGGGGATCGGAACAAAAGTTCTCAACCATTGAATGGCCCCCACTAGCTTTTGAACATCGTTAAGTGTCTTAATTTCTGGATTTATTTGGATAGGTTGGGCAGTGACCTGCTCTCCCCTAATTTCTGTTCCCAAGTATTTGAGTGTACTACCCTTTTGAATCTTCTCCTCTGCTATGTTTAACCCAAATTGCTGTAAATTGGTCTGCACCTGTTGGAACAAGGAATCCAGGACGGCTCTGTCCTCTGCAGCCATCAGGATATCATCCATGTAATGCAAAACCTTTGTTGAACTCCACTTTTCCCTGATACCCTCCAGCGCCTTAGCCACGTAACGCTGGCACATTGTGGGTGAGTTTTTCATACCTTGTGGCAGGACTGTCCATTGCCAGCGTGTTGCTGGCTCCTCCAAATTGATTGCAGGTAGGGTAAAGGCAAACCTTTTCCGGTCTTCCAGGGCAAGAGGGATGCTGAAAAAACAATCTCGAATATCAATTATTATGATATACCAATCCTGTGGGATAGCAGAAACAAGCGGCAGACCAGTTTGCAAAGGTCCCATCGCTTCCATCTGCGCATTCACAGCTCTCAGGTCATGGAGTAATCTCCATTTGTTTTTGTTTTTCTTTCGAATTACGAATATCGGGGTGTTCCATGGACTAGTAGAAGGCTCAAGATGACCACTTTGAGCTTCTACCTTCACAATTTCCTTGGCTGCTTGTAATTTTTCTTGAGTGAGGGGCCACTGTTCCACCCAAACCGGATCATTCGTCAGCCAAGTAATTCTATCTTGTTGTGGGTCAGGTTGAGCAGTGGCCCCCCCTAAAAATCCTTCATAGTAATTCCCATTTGACGGAGTGCATCTCGGCCTAACAGGGCTTGTTCTATCCTAGCAATAACAGGAGTCACTGTGGCAACCAACTGTTTTCCCTGCTCTTCATCATCTATTATAAACATCATTGGCTGCGAGCTTACAAGAATGTTAGTATCCCCTCCCGCCCCGGTGACCTATCAAAAGTGGACTGTCGGAGGGGATGGGTGGGATCTGTCGTTGCAGCTTGTATGCGGCCTTGCAGTTCGAGATACCATGCCTCCTTCAAAAGAAGGAATAGCAGGCCAGTTAGTACCGCCCTTGCCAGCTGCCTAGCGTCGGCAGGGGCTAGTGGCTGGACGTGGGCGGAGTCGAGCAGCATAGGTGTGGTTTCGCTCGACAAACCTTCCTCTTTTATTGCCTTGTGAAGGGCCTGAACCAACTTAGCGTCTAGGGGCGTCCACATAGCTCCTCCTTGTGGCCCAACCTGAACAGGGAACGCCTGTGGAGGCGCGGCCGCAGGTACAGCTTCTAGGGTTACGCCACTTAGCACACAGTCTTTCGCAATCAAGTTCCAATTTGGCTGCGCCACAGGGGGCGGGGCTTTGCCCAGCCGGTGCAAGGCGCGTTTTTGTCTCAGTGTCTCTGCCTTCAGCGCATCTACCGCTTTACTAAGATCCCCCATAACCTGCTGTGGTGTTTCAAGCTTCTCTTCCTCGACACTCGAGCCCTGAGGGGGTCCAGCGCCACTCGCCGTAGCCTCCTCATTTTCTGACTCAGAATCAGAACGCATTTCACATCCACCTCCCCGCCATTCCCGCCATGCCGTTTGTTCCTTCGGGGTACTGCGTTCCTTCTTCTGTGCCCCAAAGGACCCTGCGTCACCGCCACCCACACGTTTCAATCCCAGGTCTAATAATTCCTCGTCGTCTAGATGCCTCAGTACCATGCCCGGGAGCGCATCTAGGGGGTCCACATTCTGATTTTTCGATTCACCCGGCCCAGACTCGCCGCCCCTGATTGCAGCGTCCCCTTTAAGACATTGCTTGTTAGGACGGGCTGCAGACTTGCCGCCCTTGACTGCAGCGTCCCCCTTAAGACATTCCTCGTTATAATGAGCTACAGTATCTTTTAACTCCCCTCACGGGTATGCCGGTGGCGCGGGGGGCTCCTTTCGCGCGGCCCCTCCCTGCGCACCGGTCGCAGAGGGCTCCTCTTCAGACTCAGTAACAAGAAATGCCTGCGGCTCAGGCAGCTGCTCTATAGATTTATCCTCCACCTCGTCCTCCCCACCATCACCAGGCTCGCCAGTCTGCACTGCCGCTGTTGTAGTGGGAGGCGCAGTTTCAAGCGCGGCTCCCCGTAAGTATAACTGCGCCGCCCCCCATGCCTCCCGATCTTGCCGAGCCAGTTGTAATAAAGCCAACAACTTTCCCAAAGTGATGAGGGCGTCTGGCTTTCCCGCCAGTGCCTGCTCAATCAGTGTCTGTTTAAGTTGTGGCCAATTTTTGGAATTAAATATCTGAGCAGGGTGACCAAGCACCCCACTGTGAATCAGAGATTCCAGGCACGCCTTAATGCTGCCAGATTTGATACAAATCTTGAAATCCTTTGCCAACGTTATCAGTACCTTAATCGTTACTTCCATGCTCGCGAGCTACACCTCTGCCCTCCGAACGAATCACGTCGGGCTCACCACTTGTTGCTGCGTTGCTTCAGCCAAGACTTGCAGAACTAAGCCAACCCCTGGCTTAGGGCTAGAAGATCACAGACACCAATATGGAGGATGACCAAATAGCGTTTTATTAAACAACAGCAGGTGCTTTATACCTTTCGGCCACACGAAAGTACCTGTGCTGACCCAATCAGAAGGGCAGGTTAACAAATTTTACCTTTTATGGTATTGTCCAGCCTAGCCCCACAATTCCCCTCTCCATGCTATGGGGCTTGTGAGAGTACCTAGGGGGGGGCTCTCTCTTTCCGTACATCGCGATATCTTCCGGCCGCCATACCTTAACTACCTACAGTAAGGTGGTACCATGACACTTATTTCCCTCCTGAAGGTGAGGTGCACTCTGCCAGAGCAAAGAAGCATCATGCAACTTGTAAAGTCACACCACAACTCACTGTGCTGGATTAATAACAAATCCAGCAATAAACCAGTAGCTGGAATACTGAAGCATTGCTCTTTGGTGGGCCATTGCTCACTGCTGTTGGGAGGTGGGAGTGACATGTTTTTTCCCCTGTGACAAATCTCTGTTCCCCCACTGGCTATATTTAGGCACAAAGACATCCAGAATCAACTGTGCCCATGGCGAGCTCTGGCACTACCTGCAGCAACCCTCACCAAGGCAGCATCACATGTGCATTTAGTCTGTCATATCTGCCCTTGCTCTTCATGCTGATGGAAACCACGTCATCTTGGCTAGGCTTCAATTGCCAGGCTGCTGAGGTGTAGCAGTCTGGCTCTCCTTGCCTGGCAGTGCCTTTTAGCTCTGTCTTAAACTCTTTTCCACATAGACCCTGGCTATGGGAAAGGAGAACTATCACTCTCACTTCTCAAGAGGTTACACCTTTTCTTCCCTATGTGTCTGACGTTGCTTATTTTAATACTAGTCGTGCTTTGTGCTGTGATCCTGGATCACCTCCTCAGCTCAGTAGAGTCCATGTCAAAGACTTCCTACGAGTGAAAAGAAGCTGTGAACATCAGTGTTCATGTAGGAGTCTTCACCATGAGGCTGTCCTGAGGTCTTGGGGGTATGGGGTGACATCAGAAACCAGAAGGACCTGGGGCTCAGCTTAGCTCTTCAGGTTTTGCTACTCTGCACTGCAACAGCAGTGATGGCAAAGCAACTTGGGGTTAACTTGGGTTGGCAAGCCTGAACAAAAGCCCGAGAAGAGTTAACTCACACCATCAGCTCAAGTTAAACCTCACATTTCCTTGTTTGTTGTAAGTACTTCAGGCTGGCGCTGCTGCAGTCAGACCAGCCACCTTCTGCAGGGGTAATTGTACTCAGGGGATTTTCACCAGGAGCTGCTGACCGCTTCTGTCAGTGAAGCCCTCTGTGCAGCAGAAATAAGTGTTAGCAGGACTGCAGGTGGTCAGTGCACTTGTGTCTCTTGCTACCTTTGGACATAGGCAGCACTGTAGCATGTAGGTGTAGGACATAGGTGCCCTGCAGCACCACCAAATGGGGTTTGCCCCAGTTGTGGCTACTTTTTCTCCTGGGTTCAGCTGTAGCAGTCATTTTTCTCCTCCTTAGTAGCTGGCGCAGTGCTGTGGTTTTGACTTTCAGCCTGGGAACAACGCTGATAACACCAATGTTTTTACTTGTTGCTAAGTAATGTTTACTCCAACCAAGGACTTTTAGTCTCATGCTCTGCCAGTGAGGAGGGGCACAAGAAGGTGGGAGGAAGCAGAGACAGGACACCTGACCCAAACTAGCCAAAGGGGTATTCCATACCACAGCACGTCATGCCCAGTATAGAAACTGGGGGGAGTTACCCAGAAGGCCTAGATCGCTGCTTGGGTCAGGCTGGGTATCAGTCGACAGGTGGTGAGCAATTATATTGTGCATCACTTGTGTTTATTGTTTTCTTTCTTTCCTCTTTTAGTTTTATATTCTCTCCCCTTGTTATTTCCCTTATCATTATTATTATTGGTGGTAGCAGTAGTGGTTTTGTATTATACCTTAGTTACTGGATTGTTCTTATCTCAACCCGTGGGATTTACATTCCCTCAATTCTCCTCCCCATCCCTCCGGGAGCGGGGGGGGAGGAAGAAGGGGGGGAGTGAGCGAGAAGCTGCATGGTTCTGAGTTACCGGCTGGGCTTAAACCACGACACTTTTCCACAGTGGTTTGGTGCATGTCACTCTTCAGTGTGCAAGAAGCTCTATGATCCTCACTACAAAGATCTGGGTTTATAACCCTGCCTCAAAAATCACTGCTACTCCTAGAGCATTTCAGGCAGGTTCTTTGGCTTGGTTTATATGTGCTTTAGGGTGTAAATGCTGGGTATCTGTTACCAGCTCAGGAGCAGAGCATATGCACAGGCACCGCTGTCTGAGTTGGCAGCAAATTCCTTGGCCTGCGCTGCCCTGGCCAGGCAGTGGGAATTGGGCTGTCCTCTCCCTGCCAGCCTGCCCTGAGTTCACTCAGTCCTGGGCACTGCCCTCTGACTGGGATCACCACCACCCTGCCAGCCCTTCAGCAGCACCCACCCTGCTTTTATCTGCATTTCCTCCTCGCTTGCTTTTTGGTTTTTTCCACCTGGGATTTCAATGTTTGGTTGGCATTGGGGAGGCTTTCTTGTTTGTTATTTTTAACTACCTGTTATGACAGGCAGGGCTGAGAACAAGCTCTTTGCATCCAAGTGCCTGTTCAGGAAATGATGCCAAGTAGGGGAAAAAAAAAGGAATGTGGTTAGGTTTTGCCTGGGAGATTTTTTTGTCCTTGGCCAATTGCACAGGGTGAGGGATAGGAAGAGCTGGTTGGTTTTAGGGTCTGAAGAGGAAGACCTGTTCTGTCATTCTGGGGAGGGTTCCTGCAAGCTGGTAATACCAGCCACCATCATTCTGCTGCCATCTGCTCTGTCTTGCTGGACCACCCTGACCTTGAGGAGCAGATGGCACCCTGATTCCCTTCCTGCCATGTGCCACTCTTCCTCCCCACCATCATTTTCACTCCTCTGTTGAGGAAGATGGTCTGGAGAAGCTGGGGGTGAACAGCAGAGCTGGCACATGGGCCACCAGCCAGGTCTCTGCATACATCCTCCTCGTGCAATGTCTCTCACACCCATGCAAGTTGCTGTTTAAAGGGAGGCCAGCAGGGTGGGTGACCCATGGTGTGCTGGGCAGGAATCTTCCACGTTATTAAAATGAAAGCATTTACTGACTGCAGGAGTTGCCCAGCTGTGGTTAGTTTGTATGAGAACCATTTCCTGCCATTAAGGAAACTATTCAGCTTTACAGCAGTTTGTGGCAGGAAGAGATATTACTATTTACAAAACCTTGTGCTCTCCTCTTTGCTGAATGGCAGTTTCTCACCTGCCATCAAAGTGCTTGGGGTGACAGGAACAGAGCTGCTATTGCTGCACTGCAAGTAAATATTGGTCGGTCAACAGGTTGGAGGGAAGGGATGGGATCCAGAGGGACCTGGACAGGCTCAAGAGGTGCAACCATGCAGACCTCGTGAAGTTCAACAAGGCCAAGTGCAAGGTCCTGCACTGGGTCAGGGCAATCCCAAGCACAAATACAGACTGGGTGGAGAATGGATTGAGAGCAGATCTGAGGAGAAGGACTTGGGGGTGTTGGTTGATGAGAAGCTCCCCATGACCAGGCAGTGTGTGCTTGCAGCCCAGAACCCCGTGTCCTGGGCTGCATCCCCAGCAGTGTGAGCAGCAGGTTGAGGGAGGGGATTCTCCCCCTCTACTGAGCTCTGGGGAGACACCCCCCCCCCCTCCCCCCCCCCAGTCCTGCATCTGGCTTTGAGGCAACAACACAAGAGGGACATGGAGCTGTTGGAGCGAGTCTAGAGGAAGCCACGGAGATGCTCCGAGGGCTGGAGCAGCTCTGCTCTGGAGACAGGCTGAGAGAGCTGGGCTTGTTCAGCCTGGACAAGAGAAGGCTCCAGGGAGACCTTAGAGCTTCCAGTGCCTAAAGGGGCCAACAAGAAACATGGAGAGGGGCTTTTGACAAGGGCCTGTAGGGACAGGACAAGGGGGAATGGCTTTAAACTGACAGAGGGGAGATTGAGATGAGATCTCAGGAAGAAGTTCTTCTCTGTGAGGGTGGTGAGGCCCTGGCACAGGTTGCCCAGAGAAGCTGTGGCTGCCCCATCCCTGGCAGTGTTCAAGGCCAGGTTGGACAGGGCTTGGAGCAACCTGCTCTAGTGGAAGGTGTCCCTGCCTGTGGCAGGGGGTTGGAACTGGATGAGCTTTAAGGTCCCTTCCAACCCAAACCAGTCTGGGATTCTATGAAATATCGCAGGCTCCAGTAGAGAAGGGAGGTGGCAGGAGAGGGGCTGCAGGAGAGCCAGGGCTTGATGATGAAGGTAGTACTTTCAGGGCTGCATGGCCTGGGATGCCATCTTTCTGCACTCAGTGACGTTTACTCACTGGCATCCTATTCTGGTGGGATCTGACATGCTGCCCTGCCTTGCAGAGAGCAAGCAGGGAAGCATTTTGTGTTATGGCTGATGTTTGAGTTGGGTTCTTCTGCTTGAAGATTTGCAAAGCTGTTCAGCCATGCTGAAGAAGACCTGCGAGCAGATGCCTCCTGCTTGTCCTCTTGTGCCAGACATCAGCAGCACCCTTGCCTGTCATAATAGTCTCATCATCTAACACACAACAAAAACTGTCCATCCTAGTTCTGAACCTCCTTGAAAGTGGAATTTTTAGCCTGTACTTGTAACCTGCACTTTTTCAATGGTAAAGGTGATTTCTTTGATAAGCTGTGTAGAGGCTGGGGCAGGAGATACAGGGTCTTTCCTGGCCTTGCAAGATTTCCTTCTGATGAAATCATGTCACCTCTGTGAGTCCAGATCTATTTCTGCAAAAAGAAAGGTTGCTCTGCAGTGCCTCATGGAGAGTCACCAGATGCTTTGGATGTATGCTGGAAGTTGGTAGAGTGCCCTGCACCAAACTGTCTCTCCTCTGGGAGGTGCAAATCCTGCAGTGAGGCCAGAGAAGATGCCCCACTCTTTCTTACAAATTGAGCCCTTCTTAAAAGTATTGCTAGAAGACAAAAGTAGGACCTTCCTGCTACAGCAGTTGTTGTCCTCCACAATGAGGAGGATGATACAAGGCAGATGGAGAAGCACTGCAGGTTTTGTGGTCTCCACGCTCCCGTGGAGCCAGCAGAAACAGAACAGCAGAGGGTTTGTGATCCCCAAGGGTGGAGGTCAGGCTGGAGCTGGGAACACTGCTGGTTCCTTGATTAACACGAGTAGGTGTCCTGTGAGCACCCTTTGCTTATTGGAGTTGGACAGCATGAACTGTCACAGCTCCTCCTGCCATCTCTGACCCTGATGGTCCATGCCTGCTTCTGGCCATCAGCTTGATCTTTTTTGGCCAACTGATGCTGGTTCAGCTGCTAAATTGTCTCCATGGGTATTTCACAAGGACAGGAGATGCTTCCCTCACTGGTACTCTTCAACAGCTGCAGCATGGGTGTTGTGAATGGCAGAGGCTGTGAAGACACCCGAGATCTGCTATGTCAAGGGAAACGTGAGGGCAAACGGGGGAACAGCACAGAAGGACCAGTGCAAAGCTCTGCCTTTGTGTAGCAATAATCATCTGCATGGAACAAGGAAGGAAATAACTGGCTTGGCAGCAGTGGAGCACACAGATATACCTCAGTGAATCACAGGCTCAACGTGAGTCAATGCTGTCACACAGTTGTGAAAAAGCACACATCACAGGAGGCCGTGTAAGGAGTTGCATGCTTCACAAGGCATCTGAAGTATTCCTCCTGCTCCCAGTGCTGGTAAAGCCACGGCTGGAACCCTTTCTTTCCTGTTTTGGATGCTGTATTTCAAGGAAGATGTGGGCCAATAGCAGAGAGTCCAGGGAGAGCAGCAAGAGTGGTCAGGGGGCTGGAAACCATGAGGAATGAGAGGGAAGGACTCGGGATTGTTTAGTCTAGTAAAGAGCAAGCTGAGCAGCAAGGAGATAGGGAAAGCTTTCAAAGACATAAAAGGCTGCTGCAAAAAGTGAGGGAATTATCTGTTCTTAGTAGCTACTAGGAAGAAGATAATGAGTCATAGGCTGAGCAAGGAAATTTAGTCATTGGGGAAAATTTAAAGTAAGTGAAAGGCAGATGAAGTACTGAAACCTCTACTACATGTGGGGTTGGTGTCAGGAGGCCTTCAGAGCACCCATCTCCGGGTGGGTGGGAGAGGAACTCATCTTGCTTTGGCCAGCAGGATGCACTACGAGACCTTTGTAGCCCTGTCTTCCTATTGCTTGAAGATTATTTTGTAAAGACTGTGATGAAGTCTGCCTCTTTGGAGGCAGGCATGCATTTCCCAGATGCTGCCAACTTTCATGTTACAAGACAGCAGGGATTACATGCGACAGTGACACTTTATCATTGGTATAGCAGCAATTTTCCAAGGTCCTGGTCGGCTGCAGGCTCATTGTTAAGGACAGGCGTGTTGGTTGAGAAACTGAACATGAGCCAGCAGTGCGCGCTCGCAGCCCAGAAAGCCAACCGTATCCTGGGCTGCATCAAAAGAAGCGTGACCAGCAGGTCGAAAGAGGTGATCCTGCCCCTCTACTCTCCTCTCATGAGACTTCACTTGGAGTACTGTGTACAGTTCTGGTGTCCTCAACATAAGAAGGACATGGAGCTGTTGGAGCAGGTCCAGAGGAGGGCCACGAGGATGATCAGGGGGCTGGAGCACCTCCCGTATGAAGACAGGCTGAGAGATTTGGGGCTGTTCAGCCTGGAGAAGAGAAGGCTGTGTGGAGACCTCATAGCAGCCTTCCAGTATCTGAAGGGGGCCTACAAGGATGCTGGAGAAGGACTCTTTGTTAGGGCCTGTAGTGGTAGGACAAGGGGTAATGGCTTCAAACTTAAACAGGGGAAGTTCAGGTTAGATATAAGGAAGAAGTTCTCTGTGAGGGTGGTGAGGCACTGGAATGGGTTGCCCAAAGAAGTGGTGAATGCTCCATCCCTGGCGGTGTTCAAGGCCAAGTTGGATGGAGTCTTGGGCGACATGGTTTAGTGCGAGGTGTCCCTGCCCATGGCAGGGGGGTTGGAACTAGATGATCTTAAGGTCCTTTCCAACCCTAACTATTCTATGATTCTATGACAGGAATACAGAGTGTGTTCATGTATGGTGGGACAGCAAGGGAGCCCTTGGCTTGCTGCTTGTCCCCGTGTGCGACCACACCAGGTGACGTACAGACATGGTCCTTGTCCTGAAGGCATCAGATGGGTGCAGGGGAGTCCCCCCACCAAGGCAGAGCTCCCCAGCATGTTGATTTGCTGGTTCAGGGGCTGACTGGCTGTGCTTTTTAATCATGGAAAGGAAGAGCATGTCTTTGTGTCCTAAATGGGCGATTGTCCTGATCCTCATCCCCAGGATCCATTATGTCTTAGCAAATTACTTTCTCTCTTTTAAATGCCTTAATGATTAAAGATGCCACAGCAGATACCCTTAATGAGTACAAAAAGGTTAATAATTCCTCTTGTTGGCACTGAATGCAATTAATCAGGCTCCTTTACTTGCTTTTTACATGGATGAGGCATTTAAGGCCAAGCAAGTTTTTAATTGGACTTTAATGTCTCTCATTTACTTCATTTTGGCACAAGCGTAGGAATTCCCACCCCCAGGTTTGCTGTTGGATTTCTTCAGGGTGATGGAAGGCTCAGCGTGGAGTGAAGACTCAGCAGCAGACACAAACATGTCCTTCAGCCTGTGCCTGGCCCCATCTCATTGCCTGGCCCAGGCTTGGTCCTGCTGCAAACAGCACAGAGTTGTTCGGGCAGGAGCAGAGCCGGGTCATCCAGCCCAGGGCCCATCTCCAGTGTGGAGCTGACACCAGATATTAGCAGTGGTTTTGGAGTAGTGATCAACACAAGGGTGCAACATAGCCTGCTCTTTTTGGTCAGGTTCCCTTGCCTTGAAGAAAATGTTGACTTGCAAGTATTCTTGTGGCTATCTGGAAGCACTTGATGGAGGTCCATGTTCATAACCTAGACTCTGTAGCTTCAAACATGGGGTGAATTGTATCTTTTAAGGTATGCTCCTGAGATCCATGGCCAAGAGGAGATAGAGAGGCCTTGAGCACTGTTACATATGTGTGCATGTAGACGTTAATTTATGCCAGGAATTACCATGGGAGAAAAGGTGTGTGACAAGCAACCTTCATGCAGCCTGCAGCCCCCGCTCCCGGCTGTGAAGCCAGCACTGCCTCTGCTTTCCACCTCTGGTTGCAAACCATCTTGCGTTTGGTTCCCTTCCCTCTTGTATATCCTCCACTGTGGTTTGGGGACAGCAGCTGCCTGTGGGCATGTCCCAGTCTGTGTTTCGTGCAGGGACGTGTGTGGCAGCCCAGCCTGGCTGATTGGCCCCTGTCCCAACTCAGCTCTTCCCCTTGGCAGCTGACAGCCCAAGGTGCAGAAGAAAAGGCATCAGTCCTGGCATGTGCGAGCCTGCCTCTGCGCCTGCTTGTCACTCTTCAGGGCAGGCATTCCCAGGAGAGATCTTGAAACAGCTTCAAGTGGGTTTTCCAGGTGTGTGCTGTCTTCTGCAGAGACAGGCCTGTCTGTAGTACAGCTATATGGTGGCTGTAGGCTCCCACCTGCAGAAAAGTTGGTGGATGCAGGTAAACTGTTGAGATGGCTCTCATGCCATTGGGGTTCTTTGCCCAAAAAAACACTTAGGAGACATCTAGGGACAAGGGACAACACCCTCCATTTCTGCACCTCTGCTTCTCCCACTTCAAAGGTAAGCAAAATTGTAAGCACAAGTGTGTCTGGAAAGTTACATGCATTCAGAGAAATGTGTTATTGAATACCTTCTGTTAATTTAAACACCTTCTGCCTGCCAGGCTTTGAGGAGGGGAGCAGTGCCAGCTGGATCAGCCATAGCACTTAGAATCATAGAATAGTTAGGGTTGGAAAGGACCTTAAGATCATCTAGTTCCAACCCCCCTGCCATGGGCAGGGACACCTCGCACTAAACCATGTCACCCAAGGCTCTGTCCAGCCTGGCCTTGAACACCGCCAGGGATGGAGCATCCACAACTTCCTTGGGCAACCCATTCCAGTGCCTCACCACCCTCACAGAGAAGAACTTCTTCCTTATATCTAACCTGAACTTCTCCTGTTTAAGTTTGAAGCCATTACCTCTTGTCCTATCGCTACAGTCCCTAATGAAGAGTCCCTCCCCAGCATCCTTGTAGGCCCCCTTCAGATACTGGAAGGCTGCTATGAGGTCTCCACGCAGCCTTCTCTTTTCCAGGCTGAACAGCCCCAACTTTCTTAGCCTGTCTTCATACAGGAGGTGCTCCAGCCCCCTTATCATCCTCGTGGCCCTCCTCTGGACCTGCTCCAACAGCTCCATGTCCTTCTTATGTTGAGGACACCAGAACTGTACACAGTACTCCAAGTGAAGTCTCATGAGAGGAGAGTAGAGGGGCAGGATCGCCTCCTTTGACCTGCTGGTCACGCTTCTTTTGATGCAGCCCAGGATACGGTTGGCTTTCTGGGCTGCAAGCGCACACTGAAGCCAGCTCATGTTAAGCTTCTCATCAACCAACACCCCCAAGTCCTTCTCTGCAGGGCTGCTCTGAATCTCTTCTCCACCCAACCTGTAGCAGTGCCTGGGATTGCCCCCACCCAGGTGTAGGATCTTGCACTTGGCTTGGTTAAACTTCATAAGGTTGGCATCGGCCCACCTCACAAGCGTGTCAAGGTCCCTCTGGATGGCATCCCTTCCCTCCAGCGTATCAACCGAACCACACAGCTTGGTGTCGTCGGCAAAGTGGCTGAGGGCGCACTCAATCCCACTGTCCATGTCGCCGACAAAGATGTTGAACAGGACCGGTCCCAACACCGATCCCTGAGGGACACCACTCGTTACTGTTTTCCAACTGGACATTGAGCCGTTGACCACAACTCTTTGCGTGTAGCCATCGAGCCAGTTCTTTATCCACTTCTCTACATCTGTCTCAGGGCATCTTTACATTAAGTCTTATGCTAAAACCCAAGGCCTCCCAGTAAGGAACTGCTGTGCACAAGCACTAGGCTCTGCCATCCAGGCAGCTGCTCAGCAGGGAATGCCGCAGGGGATGCTTGCCCAATATTTTGTTTGGTTTTGCCGCCTTACTTGTCATATCTCCTCTCCTCCCACTCCCTCTCAACATGAACATGCATTTGATACTGGGCTTGGTGGTTGTGCAAGGCTCGTGTGTAGTCCTGGATGGCCAGATGTGGGAACCAAATCTCTCCAATTTTATCTTGTGCTGAGATCTTTGCACATTTTGCCCCCCTTGCACCACTTTCCTGCTACCTGCAGATAAGGATAATTGAAGCCATCATGTCTTGAAAGGGAAGGGAGAATCGGAGGCTGAGCAAGGATCAAGGTTTTATTTCATGGTCATGAAATGAAGGGCTGTAGACATCTTGATGAAACATTCAGAGATAAAGGTGAATAAAAGTGCATCCAGGTCACTCTGTGTCCCCACAGAGTGAAAAGTGCTGGCTGGCACTGCGGTGGTGTGGGATAATTACTGAATATGATTTAGAAATTAAACTTATATTTAAAAATGTAGCATTGCTCACACATAAAGGAAAAACGGACTTGCAGGGTAAGATGCAGCTGCACGTGGTATGCCAGGAATTCACTCCACAGCGGTTCCCGTGGCAACATTGCTTGACGGAGGATGGAGCAGAGTGGAGATTCTGCGGCCAAACTCTGTCCCAACACCAGCAGAGATGGGAACTAGGTGGTACTTAAAACTGATAAGCTGCATACTTGCTGCCCTGAGCCAACGGCCTGTCATCTTTTGACAAAATGCTGTCTTTTGTGCGAACTTTGCTTCATTATAATGCATTTTAATACGAAAACACACCTCCACCTCCAATGCTACCCGCCTCCAAAGTGAGACCACCCCTCTTTGAGCATGCTCTTTGAATTTTTTGTGGCATATACCTTTAAAAGCGAAGCAAGGAAAGTTTACACCAATAACAATAAAGGTATGTATGACTAGAGTCACTCAAGCTCCACCTTGAAAGTGAAAAATACTATAAAAATGACCCAAAAAGTGGGGGGCTTTAGGGAAGACATCATTGTGGACGAGCCGAGGAAGACCCCATCAGCTGACTACTCTCGACTCCTGGGACCGGTCGACGGGCTGGACCTTTCTTCCCCCCCATAGGGACGCCTTTGGGTAAGACTTGCACTGTATCCAGTGCTTCCCCGGGAAAATTAGGAATCTCTATATAGAGTTGCTTTTTAATTTTATACTTTAAAGCCAGGCTGTATTATTCATAACTTTGTCGCGCGGTTGTATACCTTATTATTTGCACGTGCTTTTGCAGACAGTGTATTTATCACCGGCAATCCACAAGAACCTGTATCTGTTGCTTTAATAAACTGCACCGTTTAAGTAGCTAATCGTAAATCTCTCATTGGACGCGACCAGCTCCCTCAGTGTGGCCGTGCTAGTTCGTGAGCACGATTAGACTAAAGGTGCAGTGCACTATTAGTGCATCCGGAATCGTGATTATTCAATATATTGAATGCGACCGGACTGATAGTGGCAAATTGGGCATCACTCAGAATCTAAGCCTAGCCGCACCCAGCCCCTCTAATATCTGAGGACCAGCTGGAAAGCAAGGGGGTTTATTTTCTGCCAAATTATTTTACCCTTTCACGCAACAGGTGGGCAGGGACTGAAAGAAAGAAGAGGGCCAGGTCCTAGGCCATTTCTGCTCCTCTGGCCAGACATATGAGGAGGGGCAGGCAGCTTTGTCCAGGGGCTATAGATCCTGCCAAGGTTCCCTTAATCCAGGGTTTGTAGCCCAAATATATCTCTATCAGGCAGCTGCAACCCCAAGTGACTATGGGCAGCCATTCTTGCATTGAGAATATTCTGGCTGAGGCTTTAGAAGACGTCATTTTCTTTGATTTAATTCCATATAAACTGCAGAATTATTTTCCTTTAGAGGCTTGCAAATTATGGAAGTATAAACCATGCTAATGATCCGATAAGGACAGCTTTGAGTACATTCCCAAGAACAGCTACCCCTGGGCAGGACTGTGCTTGGAGAGTCTTGATGGAGAGCAGTCTGCCACGTTCACCTGGCTGCCTTGCCTTCCGTAGGCCCCCCTCCCCAAATTCCTCCATCTCTCAGGAACGAGAATATTTTCCTCTCCGGCTTCTTGCAGAGGCAAAGGCCCTGCAGACCTGAAGTTATCTCTGGAATGTGTGTAAACACCAAGTTCAATGGGATGCTGTTTGCCCCCCTCTCCTGGAGGGGTTTAAGAAGGGTTAATACCAGTTTGTTTTACTGGTTCCTAGCCCTGGGAATTGTCTTCCTTGGAGGGCAACCTGGCTGACCCGAGTTGCTGTGTGTGCATTTCCCAGCATAAAGGGGAGATTTGGGGGCCCAAGGTGGTCTCCTGCTAAACAGGGACCTGGGAAATGGTAATTCAGGTGTAAGTTCGTTATGGTGTATGAGTATGTTACTAAAGAGACCTGCCCGGGCACCAAAGTACTGTTGGATTTAGAATAAGCAGCAGCAACCAGAACCTAAAGCTAGACAAAATCAAATTGAAAACAGACGCGCTAATACCAATGAAATGGTTAATTCCTAGATGTGTTGTCAGTGCTGGTGATGCACTGAGGCTGGATCCCTTCCAGAAAACGACACTTTAAACTGAAGACAAAGAGCTGGGCTTAGCACAGAGGTGATCAGTGGAATGGCTTGGACTGGTATATACAAGGGGTTAAACTAGATGATTTAATGATCTCTTTTGGCCTGAAAGCTTTCTGTTCTCTTAAGAAGATAAATGAAAAAGTCCTTTCACAAAAAGCGAGCATTTGAGATATGTGTCTAATGAACTCTGCTGCTTCCAGGGGAACGGGGGAGCAGGATCTCCAGGAAGTGTGACCTTGCTGCCTCCAGGCTGCCTGAAGTTGGTGGCCATCTGTTTAGTAGCGGTGGCTCACCACCATCAAGGTCACTGCTCTCACACATGATGTTTTTCAGCTCCATTTTTAATTGCTCTCTCCCTGCTTTTAAGTGACATTTGCTCCCTTATCTCCATCAGGGTGAAGAGGCCAAGTGGTATGAGCAGCCTCCTGGAGAAGATTGGCTCCAAAAAGCAGAAGATGAGCACATTGGAGAAATCTAAACTGGACTGGGAGAACTTCAAGGAGGAGGAGGGGATTGTGGAAGAACTGGCGATCCATAACCGAGGGAAAGATGGGTAAGAGGGACTTTACCTAATAGCAGTCCAGCATTTCCCACCACTTCCTATACATGTAGGAACTCCATCTCTTGCTACAGAGAGAGTTCAGCAAACCTGTGGGATTTACCAAGGATTTATTCTTGGGATATATAAAGGCAGTAGCTGCTCTAGGAATCACAGGGAGACAGGTAAGTCTGCAAGCACCTATCACTCTCTGCTAACAACCTCGTGAGTTCTTTCAAACTTCAACAGGGGAGATTTAGGTTAGATATAAGGAAGAAATTCTTTACCGTGAGAGTGGTGAGACACTGGAACAGGTTGCCCAAAGAAGGGGTAAATACTCCATCCCTGGCAGTGTTCAAGGCCAGGTTGGACAGGGCCTTGAGCAACCTGGTCTACTGGAAGATGTCCCTGCCTGTGGCAGGGGGTTGGAACTAGATGATCTTAAGATCCTTTCCAACTCAAGTCCAGCTAAAGTAGAGTCTGACTGTGCTTTATCTTCTCTCCTGCTAGTGGCACAGATGCAGCGGGAACCGGTCTAGCACAGCACTCCCATGAGAAAACACAATTGCCTTTGCCCTGTCTCAAATTGGGACATATGTTTTTTGTTCCATTCTTCAAGTGACACATTCCAGCTGCCTCTGTCCTCCCTCCTCCTGCAAACCCAGAGCAGCTGGCAAGGTGCATTAAAGATTATGGCAGCACTGGGTGTTGACTGTGTGCATCAAGCAATGTTCACTCCAATGAAGTTAATGGAAGTATCATAAAAGTAAATGGCGATGCTGTAAATAAAACAGTTAATAACATGCACTGCAGGGAAGGGTAATAAGATCAGAAGTGGTGTTTCCACTACAACTGTTTTGCTAATCTCTGGTAAAACATAACCAGCTTAGTGGACAGCTCATAAAATGTATTTTTATTTTAAGCTGTTTCTTTACTCTGCAGAAAAAACTCAGAGCTTCTGCATTCCAACACATTGGAGTTTGTGCTGTGTTTTTTTCAGTTTGGTCTTGCACTCTTCCACAACACCCCTACTCCATCAGATCTGCCCTAATGGGTTTCTGGACACTTGCCCTTGCACAAGTAGAGCAATTCATTAGGAGTGCTGGAGGGGGTCAAGTGTTCCTGCAAGATCCCTGAAATCCAAGTTGGTGAGTGATTTACATTGTGTACAGGTGTGGCAGAGCACCAGATCACTGCTGATGCTGTCTGCAGCATGGCTAATGCTGCAGTCAGAGCCCCATACACAAGGCTCTCCATTGAAATGGCCTGTGCCAGGAGTCTGGAGGCAGTGCCAGGCCATGTACCAGGCTCTGAGATGAAGGAGGAGGGTGAGCTTCTCCCACGAAGCCCCATCAGGAGCTGCAGGCTGCTTTGGGAGAGCCCACCTCCAGGGAACGGTCCTGTTTCTGTCTGTGGCACCTGGCTGGCTTGTCCCGATGGGATGTGGAGTGAGAATTTGCCCTATGCAGATGTCCTGAGTGGGTGCCAAGTGTGGTAACAGCTTTGGGCCTTCACTGCTCTGGACTGGGCAGTAGTACCACCATTAAAAGCCAGACCATCTCCTGCCAAGTGCCGGGACACACCATTTCTTTCCACAGCCGGTGGAATCAGCCTGAATCAGGGTCCATCACTCTCAGCTGGACTGTACACACCCCAGACAGGCCAGGCTGCCCTGCATGAGTGTTTTGTAGCATCTCTTGCTTGTTCAAACCCAGTATGTTGATTTTTCTTAGGCAGTGCTGTTTCCTTTCCCACCCCATACAAGCAGGACAGCTTGCTCTTCACACCTAGCAAACCTTTCTGGAGACACTAACATAATGCTCCTTGAAGGCTGAAGAAGGGATCAGCACATTGAAAAGATGAGCAAAGCAGAGCAGCAATTTTTAAGAGCTTCTATAAGCTTGAAGAGCTTTAGGTTTTGCTGTCTGTCACATCCCAGGCTGGAAAAATCCACTGGGTTATATTATTAAGAGGTTTTGTCATTAAACAAATGAGAAACAGGATGCTGTGATAATTTTAGATACTCCTTATAAATCTGTTTGTGCCAGTCAGGCACGTAATATGAGGGGATCACCTGAGTATCTGCTCACTGTGAATTACTTCCACCTTCGAGGTGTGAAGCCCTTGAAGGGTTTCACCAGCATGCCTGTGGTGTGAGGTGTGTTGCACCATTACAGAGCAGCCAGCCTGCTCGGGGGGCAGAGCACACAGACACTGCTATTGCCTGCTTCAGGTCACTTTGCAGGAGAGCCTGTAGTCCCTTCCACAGCCACCTCTTCTCCTTTAATAAGGTAGGCTCTGCTCACCCTTCGGTGAGCAATCATTTACCCATCTCTATGAAAACTGTAATGAGCCGTTGTTAACCCTTCAATCCAGGCAGGAGGGAGCAGGTGCTGCCTTTAATCCCTAGTGCCAATGTGCATTAGAAACCTCTGTCCTGCTTTGTAACTAAATGTCTGCCTGACCAGGACAGCCACAACCTGCCCCTGGAGCTGTCTGCCTGATGCCATGTGTGCCTGCGCAGTACAAGGATGATCCATGCATGTCTTGAGGAAGGCAAGAGGCATTTATTTTTGCTCAGAAGGGAAGGCAGGCTGAATTTCTTTTTTCTGGTAGCCTTGCAGAAGTTGCTGTTCACAGCCCAAAGCTCTTCGTGCCTCAGACCTCCTGGCCCTTCTCTGGGGCTGTGGCATGTTTCTGCTGCTGATGCTGGTTATCAGCCAGCCACGGCCTGGACCCGGGATTCCCAAGGCAGAGGGAATGTGTGCTGCCCTGTGGCTGTGTTCACCCCTGCCTCTGATTTTCCACCCCTTGTATCACCAGCCCCATACAGTGATTTGCATTGCCCCAGCAGCAGGATCTGGGTTTGTGCAGATTGTGTCAGATCCTGAGGGCCTGTCCTGGATTTGACAGGAGGGTGAAGTAAGGAGCAGAGGCAGCTGTCCCCTTTGCTGTTGATCTCTCTGAAGTGCTTTATAAATGGAAATGTGTAGCGGCCTCTTAATTGGGCCACCTTTGTAGGGCAGTCCCAATGGGGAGCAGCCCTAGGCCAGCCCTGTACACTCATGACTGGTGGTGCCTGGCAGGGGACAGGCAGCGCCAGTGAAACCCTCCTCAGAGCAGTTTGCAGCTGCCCTCATTAGCAGGGACAGCCTCTTCTCCCCACAAATTTACCTTCCTCTCCTGTGGATCACAGCCACCCTGTTTCCACATGGGCTGATAATTTACAGGAAGCTACTGATTCAGGTAGCAAAGGTTATTTAGACAAGCACAGGACAGGTGTTTGTGCCTCGCTCATGCACTTTACACTGCCATTTTGCATGGCCTTGCTGTCGGTTGCACGGAGCCAGACTGGGAACCAGAGATGCAGCCGCAGCTTGGGCACAGGGTTCAGGGTGCAGTGGGGCAGGGGGACTTGTGCCACCCCTGCAGACCTGCTGCTTCCTTGCTTCTGTCCATCAGCACCTCCAGCCTCCATGTGCATGCTGTACAGCCAGCCAGGCTTGTTTCCAGGCTGCCTGCCCCATTGTCCTGGGTTCAGCTGTAACAGTTATTTTTTCTCCTTCTTAGTAGCTGGTGCAGTGCTGTGTTTTGGCTTTAGTCTGAGAACAGCGCTGATAACACACCGATGTTTTTAGCTGTTGCTAAGTAATGCTTACCCTGATCAAGGACTTTTCAGTCTCATGCTCTGCCAGTGAGGAGGGGCATGGGAAGCCGGGAGGAAGCAGAGACAGGACACCTGACCCAAACTAGCCAAAGGGGTATTCCATACCACAGCACGTCATGCCCAGTATGTAAACTGGGGCGAGTTACCCAGAAGGCCCAGGTCGCTGCTCGGGTCAGGCTGGGTATTGGTTGGCTGGTGGTGAGCAATTGTATTGGGCATCACTTGTGTTTATTGTTTTCCTTTTCCCCTTTTAGTTTTATATTCTCTCCCCTTGTTATTTCCCTTATCATTATTATTATTGGTGGTAGCAGTAGTGGTTTTGTATTATACCTTAGTTGCGGGACTGCTCTTATCTCAACCCATGGGATTTATATTCTTTTGATTCTCCTCCCCATCCCTCCAGGAGCAGGGGGGAAGAAGGGGGGGAGTGAGCGAGCAGCTGCGTGGTTCTGAGTTACCAGCTGGGCTTAAACCATGACACCCATAAACCCTGATGTATGCACAGGCAGTGCCCTGCAGGGTCTGCTCCGGCCCTTGCAGAGCTTTTCTGTGGTTGGCCAAGGACAACACCATGGGGTAATGTCATGCAGTTCCTCCTCCATGCAGAGCTGCTGGCTGTGGCCGTGAGACCACATTCCTGGTTCATGATCCGTATCCATCCCCCAGGAGCCAGTCCCTGCCCACCAGAGGCACAGCAGCCAAGGAAGAAGAGGAAGGCACTGACCTCTTGCTGGAGTTGGGAGAAGGGTATTGCAGAGGGGCTGAAGGAGCTTCAAATTCAGTAGCTCAGGGTGTTGGTGCCCAAGCAGTCAGGGTGTTCCCAGGTTGCCAGCAGTAACCCCTGTCCCTTGCCTTCCCGGTTGTGGTTGTGTTTGGTGTTTAGCAGCAGAGGGGGAGGAAAACCACACACCCAGCAATATGACACACTAATATTCAACGTGACCCTCTGACTTCCTTACCGTGGCCTCTCTGAGCCCGGTCCCAGGAGTGGGTCACCTCCCTCCTTGCAGGAATGAAGGGAAGCAACACTCCCCTGCCTGCCTTTCCTGAGCCAGTGTGGGGAGGGGGCCTCAGCACTCAGCCCTCCTCTGATGGCGAGGAGCAGGGGGGGCAGAAAAATACCTCCTCATGGCCAGCACATCATCTGCATTACGCTTCTGCCCCTTGCACCTGACGGAGATGAGCTGACCCAGTTGTGTCAGCACAGAGATAGGCTGGGGATGAGATGGGGCATGGGGTGGCAGCAGGGATGATGCCCCAAACCATTCTGTGATTCTATGATTTCTCAGTGTCCTGGGTTCAGCTGTAGCAGTTATTTTTCTCCTTCTTAGTAGCTGGTGCAGTGCTGAACCCAGGACACTCAGCCATAAGAGGAGAGCTGGAACCAGAAGCAGCTAGCCCATATCTCCAGTCTGTGGGATCCCTTCACCCCAGACCTCTGTGAGTCCCCCAGGAGACACCCAGCAGGCCACAGAGCAGTTCTGGTGTCCATGGGAGACATTCAGTGCAGTGACCAGATCATGGAGAGAGAGGGAGGGAAGCAGATGATGCCTTCCCTGCTCCTAGCTTCGGGTCGGCTTTGTCCCAGGCTGGGGGCAGCGCTGGCTGCTACGGGCACTGCTTAACACCCTCTGCCTCCCTGCAGGTACATCGAGAGGAAAGCATTTCTGGAGCGCGTGGATCACAGGCAGTTTGAAATCGAACGCGACCTCAGACTGAGCAGGATGAAGCCCTGAACTGCTGGGGATGGGGATGCTCCCTTCTGTGCCCGAGTGCTGGCTAGGGACTGCCAGCCACCGCTGGACCACCGAGCACGGAAATCATTCTCTACCCAAGACTCAGCCTGTATGGCTCAACGTACAGGTTTTTCCTTATACTGTAATAGTTTGGGGAGGGTATTTGTCAGTAGGCAGGGGGCACTTTGAGGGTTAAATGGCCCAGAAGGTGATAGAAGGAACCAACATGATTCTGGCAGGCAGCTTTCCAAGGAGAAGATATGGTGGCACCCATCCTTTGCCAACCCTAGGTGCTTCTGGCAGCAGGAGGAACTATCAAGGCTGGGAGGGTGCTGGCATATTCATCTGTGAGAGTGGAGCTGCAGGAAGGTTTCATGGGTGTTGTGTGTGCACAAGCTGTGTGCTGGAGCCCTTCTCCCCGCTCTGCCAGCCCCGCAGCCTCCTTGCCCCGCTGTGCTGTGCTCTTGCCTGGACAAAGCCTAACTGTCTGTACTTGCTTGGGGGTCTGATGATGCTGGGGGAGGGGGTGTTAAGCAAGCCCATGAAGAAATCCTTCCTTGTTCACACTGTCAAGAAGATGGGAGCAGCTGCAGCAGGCAGGATGGGCCAGAATCTTAACATTCACATGAATAAAGTATTCCATCCCAGCACTCTTGCATGCTGGCAGCGTGGTTTGTGCAGGAAGCAGGGAACAGAGAAATTAAGGGTCACATACAGTAAGGAGTGTCTGACTGTGATGGTGAAAATCCCTGCTCAGAGGTGCCTGGTGTCTGGGATTAAATCCAGAACTGGGGGTTGATGGGGACAACGTAGTCGTCCTGTAGTGGTGCTGCAGGAGTGAGGAGACCCTCCCACGGCCTGGCCACTCAGGGGCATTCAGTGAAGCTGCCTGGGAGAGCAGAGGCGCCTGGGCGTGGAGCTGGAGGCCAGTAACGCACCATCATCTTGCCATCCCTTCTGGTCTCGTGCTTGCTGAGTTCGGCAACTCCCAACATTTGTTCCGTGCAGGTCCTCGGAGTAGAGGTGCCTTTCCCCACAGATGCTCAGAACCCACTCAGTGGGCAGCCCGTGCTGGTGCTGTGCCAGTGGAAGAGCGATGCCAGCCCCATCCTTCCTGCTAATGGGGTGAGCGATGCTGTGCTAGCCCCTTGCCCACAGCACTGAACATGGTCTCAGCTTTGGACTCACGTGTCAGCTGCTGAGTCAGCCAATGCTCTGTGGCTGTGTTGCAGGATAGATGAGAACAAAACACCATGTGCTGGGGGGAGCTGCAGCCTGTTCTGTACAGAATCAGCTGTTACAGACCTGCTTCAACAAGCCTGAAATTGGACACAAACAAAACAAGGGGGCAATGACATGTTTTCATCTCCAAATGCTCCCAAGCCAGTTGCTGCTTTGGTTTTGGTTGCAAAAACAACTGAAGTCCCTGTCCAGGGCACTGTTGTGGGGAGGTTTCAGCTCAGGGCTCCTGGCTGGCAGATGCAACAGGGAAACCTTTCGAGAACCCAAGGCCAGAGGCACCAAACCCAGCCTTAAAAGCCTTAAAGAGCTCCAGGCTGTGTCCAGAGAGGGCCCTGCAGCAGCATCAGGCTCTGGGTGACTTGGGGGGATGGCTTTGGATTTCCACACATGCTAACGGTCCGTTAGTGGGATCTGGCCAGCACAGCCTCCACCAGCACGCTGGTAAACTGGGAAAATCAATGACCCCCAGTTTACAGGATCCTGCCTGCCAGCCCCAGCTCTGCTCTCCAGAAACTATCCAGCCTCTCTGGGGTTTTTCCTTCCCTTCAGCTGAGCAAATGTGGAAAATTTTGAAATCTTGGAAGCAACCTGACCTGCTGGAAAAGTGTGGTTTCATGGCAGTGGCTGAGAGCCTTGGCTCTCCTCTCTGCTGGGCTCCCCAACTCCCGGAATCCTGGACGTGAGTAGGGCTGTGGTATCAGCTCCCAGCCCAGCAAGCTGGGATGGACTCTGTGGGACAGCCGGAGGCAGCCTCCAGCCTGGGGCTGATTCCTAGCTTCCTCCATATGCATACCCAAGTGTCCTGCATTTTTGCTTGGTTGGATCATGTATTCCTCACCTCTCTTTCCTGAAGATGAGGAGTGATTTACAGGTCTCCAGAAAACACAGCTCGGCTGCTTAGGAAGGAAAAACAAAAAGCCAACATCCCCCCCACCTCCGCTTGCTATTTCCATTCCCAGACACCTTCCCACAAAGGGGGGTGGCCCCTGTCCCAGCCAGCCCTTGGCATCCCAGCCAGCCCTGAGCTCTCTGGAAGGAGCAAAGCTCCCAGGAGGTGCAGGTCCTTCTTTTGAGATGTTCCCACCTTGAGCCATCCTCTCCAGGAAGCTCATGTATCCTCTGTAGGTCAGAACCCACCCAGGGCATTTGCTGGGGATAACTGGCACTCCAAGGAGTCCCTCATGGCCTGAGCATCACCTTGCCCCGAGGAGCTCTCCCTTCCCTGGCTGCCTGAAGGGGCCCCTTGTGTGGCTGGGCCCCAAACAAGGCAGCAATTGTGTCTGTGTGCCCTGTCAGTTGGGGTTCTGCCATAGTGGCCACGCTCCGGAGCCGTGGTGAAACTGTTACAGAGCTGTTCAGTGGGGTTTGGGGAAGCTGCCTAGGGAGCTTGCTATGGGGTAGGGAATGGTGTGCATTTACAGCTGCTGAGGTGGTAGGAATACAGGAATACATGTCTGGCTCTCAAGGTGCATCCCATGGGACTCTGCCAGGCCATCCCAAGGCCTGCGATGGGATTCTGGGCTGGCCAAGCTGCCATGGGGCAAAGCATGGCTGGCTCCAGGAGGCATCTCCCCACAGCGGGGCAGCAGTTCCCCATGGGGACCTGGCGCTGGGAAGGGCTGGTGATGCTGGTGGCACCACATCCTCTTCTCCAAGCTGCTGCTTTCAGCCTCTCCCACCTCTTTTCCCTGTAGCAATGTCCCATCCAGCAGCACAGCATGGCTGTGGTAGATTCAGGACTAACGGGGAGTAACAGGGTGGCTCATGGGTCTCTCACCCATCTGAGCGAGGGTCCCCACTCAGGGCATCCTCACGCCAGTAGTGGGTGCTGGCACCAATGTTTGAAGTTCAGCCAGTGGCAGTGGCACAGCCCCGGCCAGGAGCAAGGATCAGCCCAGCCCTCGCCAGGGGATGAATGGGGAGATGAACACAGCTGCTACTGTTGGGGCAGCCCAAGGCCAGCACTCCACCTTAGCTTTTCCAGAGATGAGGGGGTGCCCAGCCATCCTGGTCCCGCCATCCTGCTCTCTGGAAAGGCGAGTGGTCTCCTCCATCATCTCCTCTCTGCAGCTTAAAACTGACCCAGCACCATGGAGAGGTGTGGGGATAAATCCTTGTTCTGATACTGTTGGGTCCCATGATAATACAAGCCAAGAGAAATGTCATTATTTCCAGAATATTGAAGGCTAATAAATCCCATCCTGCCTTACAGGATTTATTTCTCCATTCATTGCTAGGAGACTCAGTCTTGTGTAATCCTATTGCTGCTCCAGGAGGCAGGAGGCAGCTTTCCGAAGCACAGCCCTGGCAGGGCTGCAGGCAAGTGCTACGGGCAGGAGCAGGCAGCCTGGTCCAGAGCTGCTGGTCTCCATCGGGGATGGCTCCAGCCCCTCAAATGTCCCAGCGCCACCCCCTTTCCCGAGATGTCCCACTGTCCCAGAGCTGTACCCCAGGTGTGGGATCACTGAAACACATCCCCTCTGGTGGTTGGGGCATAGAGGGGCTGATGGGGTGTTAATCAGCAATTAGCCAATTAACCTGGCACAGCACCGTTCACCTGCTCCCCCCATCCCATGCACACCCACTGTGCTCCCCTGAACCCCCACTTTGGGGTCCTCCAACACTTCCCATGCCAGGAAAAGCCAGTCCTGGCACAGGTGCAGCGGAGCCTGCCTGGTGCAGAGCTGGCTGTGCCTGGATGCCAGAGACACTCCTGAAGACAATGAGAGACACATGAATATGGCTGGAAATTCTGCCGCCAAAGTGTTTTCCATAGCAACTGTTGCTGGGGCAACCTGCATCCCAAGCAGCATCCATCCCGAAATGCCCAGCCCTGTGTCCACCAGAGCTGGTAGAAAACCACAGTGTGGGGCTCTCGCCGTACCCCACTGCCGGCAACCAACCGTGTCACCAACCCAGCTATGAGCATCCCCAGCGCCGTGGGGCCCCCGTAACACTCCACTTCAGATCTTCATTTTTGGCATTTCATTTTCTTAGAGGTGGGAGAAGCTGCAGGGAGGCCTGTTGGTGCCTGTTACCCCCCAGGAACTCAGCTGCAGAAGCAGGGGATGCAGGAGCCATTGCCAGTTCAGGATGCTGAGCAGATGCAAGCAGCAATTTTGGCTCCGATGCACTGAAAATGGCCAGGATTGAATATTGACAGGGGATGCTTTGATCTGAGCATCATCACAGGGAGGGGAAAATAAAATCCCTGCTGCTTTTAAGTACCAAAGCAGGGAGCTTGTGGCTCCTCAGCACTCGCCTGAAGCCATGTGGTGGCAGGATCACCCTGGGGATCCCAGGAGACACCCTCGATGGGAGGGAGGCAGAACCTCACCAGGCTCAGGGGCTCTGAAGCAAACACACCGCGGCCTCATGGGAATCAGCTGCAGAGCTTGGAGCCCATCCCAGGGATGCCTGCAGGGCTCATCCCCTGCGCTGTCACTGCTGCCACTGGCAAGAGGAAACCACAGTCCTCTGACTGTGCCTGCCGGGGCAGCTGCAGTTTGTGGGCACAACCACAGCCCCCCCCCCCGCCGGATATCTCCTATCCCTGGCCATGCCTCAGTTTCCCCTTCTGCCAGCGATGCACTGGGGAACCTGCCTCCTAGCAGGGGACAGCGAGGGGAGGTTGTTGTTGCTGAGGAATGGTGGTGGTGGCTCTCGGGGAGCAGAACAAGCCTCACTTTTTGTGGTAGGGCACGTGTTTGCAATGTGGCCTCAGCTCTGCTGCAGCACATTGGTGCGGCCCAAAGGTAACCCCTGAGGTGAACAGAGCCAAGAAGGAATGCCATGGCGGTAGCACATGCACAGGCAGAGGTGCATTCCTGGCCTGCCTCAGCATGCACTGCTTGCTCCACTGCCCTGTGGCTCTGGAGCTCGTGTGTGCACCCCCGTGGCTGCTGGGCACCCCCATGTGCCTCCCCTTGGCTCCCTGCTCATGCACAGGCCTCGCATGCTCACTGGGCACCCCCAGGTCCCCTCCCTCTATAGCCTGTGTGCACCCAGCTCTCACACACTCCTGTGCTGGGCCATGCATGTGTGTCTGTGCAGCTTGTGCAGGTCTGTGCATGTCACATGGGTCCTGTTCCTCCACTGCAGCTCCTATGTGTCCTGCAGCTTGTGTGTGCCCATGCAGCTCGCACACGTGCCTCCCACGAGCTCCCCGCTTGCCCTGTAGCCGCCCTCCCAGCCCACTCCTGGCTCTGTGCAAATGCCGGCAGCGCCGGAGCTGTGGCTCAGCATGGGGCAGTGTCAAGCACAGACTCACTGGCTGCCAGGGCACCCGTGGGCCACGTGCCCGGGCTGTTGGAACAGGCCGGGTGGGCAGCATGCCAGATGCTGCAGTGTGCCATGTGTGCCATAATGGACCGTCACCCCGCAGCAGCACCTGGGCTGAGGTGGGACGTGCAGCTGACAGAAAGTTCTTGAAAACACACACACACACCCCCCCACACGCACCCCCATTGCACACATCAGCCCCTGCCTTACACACCTGTTGTACCTACACCCACCCGTTACCTGCCTCTTACACCCACCTGGTACCCCCCTGCTGTTGCATACCCATTACCCGCCCAGAATACCTGTTACACACTTCACACACACCTCCCCTGCTACACACCCATTACACACACGTATGTGCTCCAAGCCCGTTACACTCCTGTAATCCCCCCATCGCACCCCCGTTACACGCCTGTCACATGCCCATGTACCCCCGTTACACCCCCAGTGCACATCCATTGCACATCCATTGCACACCCGTTACACACCCACCACACCCCCTCTGCACCCTGGCTGCACGGTGGCACGGTGCCGGTGCCGGTGCCGGTCCCCGACCTCATCCCCCTCCCAGCCGCTAGTGCCGAGCCCCCTCCCGGTGCCCGCCCCTCCTCTCCCCGTCCAAGCCCCGCCCGCCGCCGCAGCCCCGCCCCCTCGGGGCGGGCGCAGCCAATGGGCGCGGATGGTGCCGCCGGGCCCAAGCGGGTACGCACTATAATGATCCCTACGGCACTACTGCTGTGCTGTCTTTCGGCCCGATTGGCGCTAGTCCTGTATGGCGCCGCGGGAAGATGAGCTACCTGGTGAGACAGCCCCATGGGCGGGGTGACTGGGGTGGGGGCGCTCCTCACGGGACCTGGGGGTGAGGGCTCATGGGGGGGCCCTGGCACGGCGGAGCACGGGGAAGGCCGCGGTCTTGCCTCTCGGGCAGGGCTCCCTCAGGGCGGCCGACTCACTTCGAGTGACCTTGGCCTGTTACCGCAAAAGTCGGTCGGAGAAACTCTCTAGGACTCAATTTGGAGTTTTAGAAAGCAGCATTCTTTATCGCAGCGCTGGGCGCACACATGAATCGTTTCACAAAGGTGAGCGCACCCCTTACTTGCCGGCGGCAGCAGCTGTATATTTAGCAAACTCATGCATATTCACAGCTTTTCCAGGGAACGCTTTACATACGAGATTTCCTGGGACTGATTGTAATATTTGCATCCTAATTGCACATGCGCTTTCTTGCTGAGTGGGGGTCGCTGGTGGTCGCCGATAGTCTTCCTCACTGTGTTTACTGAATGACCTCAGTGCTTGCGCACACTCACAAGGTCCTAGTGCTGAGCTAGCAGTTGGTATGTCCTTGCTTCTGTTCTGTTCCAGTCTCGCTCCACGCTGGGCGCCACTCTGTTATCTTGAAGGCTGGCATCCTTGGTCTTATTTAGTGTCTCCTTAGTTATCAGTCCTGTGATGTTTTTTCCCCCATCAACCGGACATTCTTTATTCCCTATGTGTCAGCAAGTTAGAACAACTTGCTATATTCTACTACGTTAAAGTCATACACATTATTGTGTCTGATACGTTAGCTTAAACCTATAATTTAAGCCTACAGGCCTAGCCCTGCCACACTGGGGCAGGGAGGCCTTGTCCCCACAGTGTTCCAGGCCTCATGGGGAGATCCCACCAGGGCTACAGGCCTCCCTACCAGGCCGGCAGGGAAGGCAGGCGAGGCCTGTGGGGTGGGGCGTGAGTGGGCGGGGCCGGCCCTGCCATCTTGGGGCAGGCTGTGGTCTGTGCTGCTGGCGTGGCATCGGTGAGGCCAGAGGGCTCTGTGCAGTGTCCCGGGCACACCGCGGTGGCATGGCCTGTGTCTGCCATGAGGGTAGCCATGGCGGAAGGGGTCCCGTGGCAGCTGGCGTGGGGATGGCCGTGGCTGGCTTGCTGCCATGGCACTTCCTCCCTGGTGGTGGGAAGGGGAGGGAGAGGCAGAGGAGGGCCCCCCAATACCGGGGAGTTGGGAGGGCCTAGCCTCTTCCCAGCACCACCTCTGGGAAGGATGGGTTGAACTTCAGCTGGGAAGGAAAAGGCAGTTGGAGTAGAGAGATCCAGCTGGTGGGACCTGCTCAGCAAAACCCCTGGGGCTCCATCCTAGTGCTGGGTCTGCTGGGATGACTCACCGCTCTGGCGCGGGGCTCTCTTGCAGAATGTGCTGGCCAAGGCACTGTATGACAATGTGGCCAAGTCCCCGGATGGGCTCTCCTTCCGCAAGGGCGACATTATGATGGTGCTGGAGTGCAGCATGCGAGGGCTGGATGGCTGGTGGCTCTGCTTGCTCCATGGCCGGCAGGGCATAGTCCCCAGGAACCGCCTCAAGATCCTGGTGGGGATGTATGACAAGAAGCAGCAGCAGCAAGTGCCTGGCCCTGTGCAGGGGCAGGCACTGCCTCAGCTGCTGGTGTCCCAGTTGGCTCTGCCTTGCCACTACCAAGGGGGCTACACCCCGCTGTCACCTGCCTTGCAGTACACACCCATGCACCCTGCTTATGCCCCCCAAGGGGACAACATCTACCTGATGTCAGTCCCCAGTAAGGGACAGCAGGGTCTGTACCCAGGCTCAGCACCTACCGGACAGTTTCTGTCTGCCCTGGCTAAGCAGCCACCTGCCTACCTGAAGCAGATGCCTCCCTATGCTTTCACCAGCCCTGGCCAGGAGATCTCCCAGGTGCCCCCCTCCCTGGGCCAAGTGGCAGAGGTGTACCCTGGAGGCTCTGCCAGCCCCCCTCAGGACATCTACCAGGTTCCCCCCTCAGCCAGTCAGGCTCAAGGCATCTACCAGGTGCCTCCGTCATTGGACATGAGGAGCTGGGAAGGGCACAAGCCTCAGGGAAAGGTAGGATGGGGGGACTAGAGGGGGTGGTAGCATGGTTGCAGGGCTCTCTGTGGTCCGTGGTGGCAAGTGGGTGACAGGGCTCTTATCAGCCCACCACTGTCTTTGGGAGCAGGCAGTCCTTTTGCCCATATGGGGGGGGTGGTGGTGTGTGTGTGGGCATCCTTGCCCACGCCACAGGCAGGAGTGGGTGTCAGGGGGGGAGGGAGGTGTCCCTGCAGTGACTGAGGTGCCCAGGTTGGTGTGGGCTACCCAGCTTGGGGCTGGCACAGCATTTGGCACTCGGGTCCTCTTGGTCTCCAGCATGGGATCTACTGGTGTCTGGTACAGGCATGGGCTGCTGGTAACCTAAGAGCTGCCTGGAGATGCCCCTTGGCCAGATCCTGCAGCTATGGAGGTAGCTGTGGTACCCGGCATGGTGCTGTCATCTCTCCTTCCTCCTGGGAGTGTGGGCAGGGGCAGGCAGCCAGTGCCAGCATGTCCCAGCCAAGCCAAGGAGCCTGCTGGTGCTTGCCAGTTGGGTTAATTGGCAAGGCAAGGGTGAGCCACCAGCCTGTCCCCAGCACAGGGACCCTGTCCAGGTCAGCCTAACGGCTGCACCCTAGACACCAGGCTCTTCCTGGCTCTGCCCCTTCCCGGGCACATCATTCTGGGGAAGAGGAGTGAGATGCTTTCAGCATTGTGTTTTCTGGGAATGCTGCTCTGACTTACCCCCTGGGAAGCAGCTGGTGAGGGGCCGTGGGGCTGCCAAACCGCGGCCAGTGCATGGGGAGCATCCTAAAATGGAGGACTAGCCTGGCACCTCTGCCAGTGGCTCAGCCCTTCTTGCCTCGGGCTGCCGTGATCCTCTGGGTTTGGTTCTGTGCTGCTTTCGTGTCCCATGGTACAGCAAGGTGGGAGGCACTGAGCCATGGGCAGGGACCTGCTGTACCCGCCGGGCGCTGGCAGGTCGCTGCCCGCGGCTCGGTGCCCACATCGGCCGTTCCCTCCCGCACGCTACGGCCGTGCCGCTGGGCTTTGTCTCTCGCCGAGGCTCGCTGCTATAAATAACCGGTGAGATCATCCCGGTCCTGGCAGCGCAGCCTGGCCAGGCAGCGCCCTCCCGTGGGCACCGGTTTCCCGGTGCCAGACAGTCCCAGTACCCCTCTTTCCAGCCCCATCGCTGTGTTTTGGAGGGGTGATGTGGGGTGGGAGGCAGGCTGGCGATGCTCGGTGGTGCCCACCTCATCCCTTTTCCTCTTGCCAGATGCTGGTGCCCACCCATGTGGGGCAAGTGTATGCCTATGACTCCCCCAAGGGTGAGCAGGATGAGTATTATTTTCCTTGTTACCTTCTCTCCACGGGCTCCCAGGAGATCTATGATGTGCTTCCTGTCCAAGGGGGGGGTTCTGAGCCAGTTCAGCCAGGAGGTGAGGCTGGTTGGGGGGGCAGGGAGATGCTCTGTCACAGTGTGGGATACAAATCTGGACAAATGACACCCAAAGCTGGGCACATTGTGAGCCCTGGTGCTGTTTTGGGCACCTCTGTCCTTCCCAGTGGTCCCTGGGAAGAGGCAGGTACTCACACCATCCCTGACTCATGGTCCTGTGTCCGTCCCGTCCTCCCCCTTCCAGGGCTATGACACCCCACCTATGGCAGTGAAGGGTCTCAATGGGCAGGAGATCTATGATGTGCCCCCCAGCCCTTCCCAGTGGGGAAGAACCTGCACCAAACTCTAAGTGCTGCTGGGGAGGTCCCAGCTTCTCCATATAAGAGACATTTTTACAGTGAAAACAATCATGGAACGTCTTCCCCAGAGATCTGGTGGCCTCCCTGGCACTGAAAGCTTTCAAGATGTGAGGGGACAGGGTCCTAGATAATCTCATCTAGGGGATGAGGTTGGACTGGATGATCTTGCAAGGTCTCTTCCATCCTGGGCTGCTCTAGGACTTTGATTCCCACCCCACAGGGGATGTGGGAGGCTGGGATGCTGCAGCAGGGCTGTGCCAACCTCCCTGGAGGCAGGAGCACCCCTGAGGTGGCTCTGTCCTGGTGCTCACCCAGCACTGTCTTGCATCCCTGGAGCTGCTGGTGATGTATGGCACAGCACACCTCACATCCAGGTGTGACCCAGGCTGGCTCTCCCAATAATGCTGACTCTCCCTGCTGCTGCCCTTGCAGGTGTACGATGTGCCCCCCTCAGTGAGCAAGGATGTGCTAGATGGCCCAGTGCGGGAGGAGGCCTACAATGTGCCCCCTGCCTTTGCCAAGCAGAAAGCCTTTGACCCTTCCCACCACCCCCTCCTGGCCCAGCAGGAGCCCTATTTGCCAGAGGACATCTATGATGTACCACTGGTGGCTGGGAAAGGTTCCCCCAATCCACTGCTCTATCAAGAGATCTATGATGTACCCCCCAGCCTCAAGAAGCTGGGGGGGTTGGCCTTCTCCCAGGTGTATGACTTGCCCCAGGACCTGCATGCCTCAGGTAAGGGCTCCCTGGACACAGAGGGTGAGTACATCTATGATGTCCCACCACAAGTGGACTGTGAGGCCAAGGGTGCCAATGCCAAGCGCCTCTCAGTCTCCAGCACAGGCAGCACCCACAGCAACATCTCCACATCCTTGCTGGATGTAGCGCCCATTAAGGAGCTGGCCAAGGGAGCTGGCAAGGAGTTCTCCCTGGATGTGGATGCCACCATGGAGATGCTGGCCAAGCTCCAGCACGGTGTTGGCAGCACAGTCTCCTACCTCATGTCCTTCATCAGTGCCAACTGGCGCAGCCCCAAGCACATGGAGGCCAATGCTGCCAGCATCTGTAGGGCAGCCAAGGGTGTCCGGATGGCCCTCAGGGACCTGCTAGAGTTTGCCCAGGGGGTGGTGGGCAGTGCTGCCCAGGCCTCTGACTATTCCCTCTACACCAAGCTCAGCAAGCAGTTGCAGAAGATGGAGGAGGTCTACCAGACTCTGGTGCAGCACAGCCAAGCACTGGACGCTTGCCACTGGGCCCTGAGCACCTTGGCCAGCAGCAAGCTGGGCACAGATGACTTGGAGCACTTTGTCATGCACTCACGTGGCATTCCTGATGACACTAAGCAGTTGGCCTCCTTCCTGCATGGCAATGCCTCCCTCCTCTTCAAAAGGACAAAGCTGGCGGTGGAGAGTGGCAGCCACAGGCCCCCTCACCCTTCTGACAAGGCCAGCAGCATCCAGTTGTGGCCCCTGCCCTCCCCACCCAAGCTGCTGGTCCAGGAGTCTCCCAACAGGCCCTACAAGAACAGTGAGAGCAACTGGATGGAGGATTGTGACTATGTCCATCTCCAGGTGAGTGCAGGCAGTGGGGATGCTCTCCATAGGTGGGTTTGTGCCAGTGGTCCCTGGCATGGGGGGATCAGACAATTCTGACTGCCATGGTGCTTCTGCCACCCACATCTTGATTTTACCCTATGGCTTGAGCACTATGGGGACCAGGGGTGTCCCAGGGTAGGTGAGGACTTGGTCCTGGCAAAGCCAGTGTTGCTGACCTCCATGTCATGTCCCTTCCTTCCCTGCAGGGCAAGGAGGAGTTTGAGAAGACCCAGAAAGAGCTGCTGGAGCTTTCTCCATCTCCAACATCATCTAGCAGAGCAAGGACCAGCTGGAGCACCAGCAGGTAATGGGGCTGGGGCAGGCAGGCGCTGCTGGGTACAGCTCTCATGGCAGGCAGGGGCCTTGGGTTCTGCTCTGCTTGTACCCCCCTGGCCTAGACCATGGCCCCCTCTTGCGTGGCTGTCCCTGTGGTGGGTTCTGGCTCACCTCCCACGCCAGCACTGTGGAGGGGAGAGGAGCCTGGCACAGCTGTCCTGGGACTGGCACTGTCCCTTGCTGTTTCCCCTGGGGCACACCTGGGGCTGGTGGCCACTGTCAGCCATGCCGGTGGCTCCAGGGAGGGGAGCAGGCATTGGCTTGATGGCTGCCCTGCCTCACACCCATCCCTCCTGCAGCTGAAGCAGTTCGAGCAGCTGGAACAGGAGGCGACATGCCCCATTGACAATGACCTGTCCAACTGGAGCCCCCCCCCAGCACTATGGCCCAGTGCAGGATGGCCGGTGTCCTGCTGACCACCAGCTCCTCCTCTTCTACCTGGAGCAGTGCAAGGCCAACCTTGCCACGCTCACCAACGCCGTCGATGCCTTCTTCACTGCTGTCAGCACCAACCAACCCCTGCAAGATCTTTGTGGCCCACAGCAAGTTCATCATCCTCAGCACCCACAAACTTATTTTCATTGGGGACACGCTGTCCTGCCAGGCCAAGGCCCAGGATGTCCAGCACAAGGTGATGCACTACAGCAACCTCCTCTGTGAGATGCTCAAGATCATGGTGACCACCCTCCACTACCCTTCTCCTGCTGCCTCGAAGCACATGGTGGAGTGTGTCGAGGACCTTGCCAACAGCACGCAGCAGTTTAGGATGGTGCTGGGCCATCTGGCAGCCATGTGATGGTGCAGGGCTGCTGCCCTCACTCTGTCCCCAGAAACATATCCCCCTCCACGAGAGCCCTCTCTGCCTCCTGTAAGCGGACGTACATAGAGACTCCCCATGTGCACCAGGGGTTTGGGGCTCTGCTGGTAGAGGGGTGAGGGGCTGCAGCCATTATCCCCCTTCCTCTTTTTCCTTCCTCTGGCCAGAGGCCAGGATTGGTTTTGGAGCCATGCCCATAATGAAGCAAAGCTGGGAGGTGGATTTGTGCCTGCTCATCCCTGCTGTCCTCTCTCCATACAAAGCCAGCAGCCTCAAGGCTGTGGGGCTGTGTCCCTGTTGAATCAGGATGGGGATGTGCCTCACAATGTGGGATGATGCTGTTGGCTGCTCCCAAGTGGCCACATCTTAATGGTGTGGAAGCCACTGGCTGTGGTGGGACAGGTTGTACTGTTCACCAGGGGTTCTGGGTAAGGGTCCCCAGAGGGGTGAGGGGGCCTGGGGCAGGAAGGGTCTGATCTATATGTTCTTGCATCTTGGGTTTCGCTCCTGTACCAGCTGTAACTGAAATGCAAACTGACAGCGGTGCCTTTTAAACAGAGGGGAAGCTTCTGCTGGTTCCCAAAGCTATGGAGTTGCAGCCCCCAAAACTTAGCCCTCTACCCCCAGCAGCATAAAGATTTGCCCAGAAACCCCCCTAGCTTGTGGGTATCTGCATTTGCCTGCTGGGGGGAGGGAACCCATTGGGAAGGTTGGGGTGTCCTGTCAGGCCCCCCAAAAAAGAGATCATGGTGTGTAGAGGCTGCAGGTACAAAGGAAAGGGAATGAGAAGGTTAGGGGTGAAAATGAAGGGGGACAGGGGGGCTACCCAGCCCTGACTTCAGGGGGTTGCTGCCTTTGTGCATTTTGCTAGGGTTCATGGGTTTGGGGGGTGAGTTCAGTGTGGTTCAGGATGTCCAGTCCCTCCTGATCAAGCTTCTCAAGCCATAGTGCTCCCAGTCTGTGCCAGGGGCTGTGGAACTCTAGAAGAAGTGTGGCCACCACCAGCACCTCCAACCAGCCGCCATCATCTCATCTAGGAACTCCATTGGCCCTCAGCCCCAACTGCTGCAGGCCATGGGCATGGAGACCTGCAGCACCTGGATAGTGCAGGACATTGAAGGGCTCTTGCAACCCAAACTATTCTATGATTTTATGGGTGTTGGGGGAAGGTGGTGGTAGCCTCAGCCAATGGGTACAGGTGCAGCATGGCCTCCATAATGAAGCCCAGGGTGCCCTTGGAGCCCACAATGATCAGGATCAGGTTGTAGCTGGACCCCTGATGCACCATGGTACCAGTGGGAAACCAGAGCTCGGTGCCCTGCAGGTGGCTGTTGAGGGCCTTGTGGGTGATGCCAGGCTCCACTGCCACCAAGAAGTCATCGAGGCTCAGGTCAAAGCAGACATGGCCCTGCCATGGGGCACCATAGGGGCTGGGCATAGCTGGCACCAGCAGCCCCGGGCAGGGGCCAGGAGGGAGGTCTGTACCTGCATGGTGCTGACGCTGCCCTCCAGGCCTGTGCCTGTGCCGAAGGGCACTGCAGGCATGCAGTAGCAGAGCACAGCCAGCTCCTGTACCTGCCCCACTGTGTGCAGCCACACCATGGCATCTGGGGGGGATGGGGCACTGCTGCCATTGACACCACCACCCCTTCCACAATCTCCCCACCATGGCCCTTCTTCTCCCCAGACCCTTCTCCTCTATATGCCCATTTCCCTCCCCATGGCCCTTCCCCAACCAAGACCCTTCCTCTCCCATTCCTTCCCCAGAGTCCTTGGCCCATGCACCCACATGTGCATGGACTCCTTGTGCCCATGCTGCTCCCTCACAGCCGTGGCCATGGATACCTTGGGGGCCCTGACCATGGCCTTCAGGGCCTCCATGAAGTCGGGGGGCAGTGGGCAATGCAGGGAGAGGAAGGAGAGTCTGACTCGGGGCCATGGGCCCGGGACCCACAGCCAAGGGCAGTGCGGTCACACTGGATTTCCCCCCCCCACCCTGTTGCAGGGGCATGGTGGCTTCAGCAGAGGCCAGGAGTGGGCCCCTGCCCAGCCCCTCCGGCTGCCACTGCCATGTTAAGGTGGTTCTGGCTGTGAGAAATGTGCTCATCTTTAGAAAAATTTAACTGGGGACAAAGTCAGTGGAGCAAAGGTTTATTTACAGCGCTGGGTGCATGCCTTCATATCCTGCATGCACACTTGTGAGTACAAAGTTTCTTATAGTCAAGCCTTTTACATATTCATAGGACTTTCAGAAAGACGAATCCCACCTCCCAACAGCTGAAGCAATCTTCATTCTTTCTTCTGCACGTATCCAGGAGGGTCTTTTAAGAGCTAGTTGATAAAGGCTAGTAGTCTTCTTTGATATGAACTTTTGACCTACTTAACTCTGTGCATGTGCCTAAAGCCCTTATACCTTGTTCTGTTACTTCCAGATTAGATGTTGGTTCAATCGAGCATGACTGCCATACATCCTATGTCCGGCTGCAAAAGTCCCTTATTCCTGTTTGTTTCACAGTTTCAGGAATTTACATTCTTCCCATCTGCCTACACGATTGTGCTCAAGCAGGATACAATGCAAAAACAAAGACAAAGCAAGCTTTTGCTGAAGCAAACTATTTATATTATTAATTGCACGGCTGACAGAGCCGTGGTGCCTGGACACGGGTCCCTCCGTCCCTCCCTCCTGGTCGGAACCCCCCGGGGAGCTCCCGGGCTCCCGCCCCTGCCCTGCTTTGCCCACACTGGCTGCACCAGCTGTCCCCGCGACTGCTCGGGTGTCCCGGACCCCGGCCTGCATCCATCAACTGGACTAGCTAGCTACTAGGAAGAAAATTGACACTATCACAATGGAAACCAGGACAGTGTCCTTGGTCCCTAGGGTGACCTTGGTTCCTGGGGTGACCCTGCCACCCATCTGTCCCTGGGGTTGGGGTTTGCTCCCCGGGTCCCCATCAGCCCAGGACCTGTGCTCTTGCTCCCTGGTGTCCCCTTGAGTCCTCTCTGTGTTCCTGCTCTCTGTGCCCCAGGGGCTGGGAGCTGCACCCCAGGGACCTGCCAACCCAGGACCCACAGGGCCATTCCCCAGGATCCCCGTCAGTCCCCATCAGTCCCTGTGGAGTCCCCGGCGCCCCGGCTGGGGGTGCAGGCGATAGGAACGGTGCCGCAGGCAGGGACGCAGGCCGGGGGCCGGGACACCCGAGCAGCCGCGGGACGCCCGGTGCTGCCGGTGTGGGGCAGAGCAGGGCAGAGCCTGGGGGCTCCCCGGGGAGGGCCCCGGTGCGGGAGGCGCGGGGGAGGCCCGCCCGGGAGGGACCCGTGTCCCGGCGCCGCGGCCCCGTCAGCCGGAGCCACCTTAACGCGGCGGTGGCGGCGGCGGGAGGGGCCGGGCAACGCCCCGCTCCTGTCCCCAGCCGAAGCCACCAAGTCCCTGGGGCTGGGGGGGCCCTGGGGCGCCGGAGCTGCTGCTCCAAGGTGGGGCCGGGCGGGGGTTCGGGGATCCCGTGGGATACGAAAGGATGGGGGACGGTCCTGGTGTGACCCTGCTGCCCTCAGCTGTGGGCGGAGGTCCTGGGCCCATGACCCCGGGTCGGACCCTTAGGGCTCCCCTCCCCACACTGCCCGCTGACCCCCGACTTCATGGAGGCCCTGAGGGCCGTGGTGGGGGCCCCCAACGTCTCCACGGCCATGGCGGTATGGGAGCAGCACGGGCACGATGAGTCCATGCACATGTCGGACCCCGGGGGAGGGATGGGGAGGGGAAGGGGCATGGGAGAGGGGAAGAGCTATGGGGACGGGAAGGGTCTTGGGAGAGGAAGAGTCCTGTGGATGGGAAGGGCCATCGGGAGGGGAAGGGGCATGGGAGAGGGGAAGAGCTATGGGGACGGGAAGGGTCTTGGGAGAGGAAGAGTCCTGTGGATGGGAAGGGCCATCGGGAAGGGAAGGGTCTTGGGAGAGGAAGGGTCTGGATTGAGGGCATGTGAGAGGAAGGGTCTGGGGAGAGGAAGTGTCCTGCAGAGGGAAAGAGCCATGGGGAAGGGAAGGGTCTAGGGAGAGGAAGAGTCTGGGTCAGGGAAGGGTCTTGGTAGAGGAAGAGTCCTGTGGATGGGAAGGGCCATCGGGAAGGGAAGGGTCTTGGGAGAGGAAGGGTCTGGATTGAGGGCATGTGAGAGGAAGGGTCTGGGGAGAGGAAGTGTCCTGCAGAGGGAAAGAGCCATGGGGAAGGGAAGGGTCTAGGGAGAGGAAGAGTCTGGGTCGGGAAAGGGCCATGGGGAGGGAAATGGGCATATAGAATCATAGAATCGTAAGGGTTGGAAAGGACCTTAAGATCATCTAGTTCCAACCCCCCTGCCGTGGGCAGGGACACCTTGCCCTAAACCACGTGGTTCAAGGCTCTGTCCAACCTGGCCTTGAACACCGCCAGGGATGGAGCATCCACAACCTCCCTGGGCAACCCATTCCAGTGCTTCACCACCCTCACTGTAAAGAACTTCTTCCTTATATCTAATCTAAACTTCCCCTGTTTAAGTTTGAACCCGTTACCCCTTGTCCTACCACTACAGTCCCTAAGGAAGAGTCCCTCCCCAGCATCCTTGTAGGCCCCCTTCAGATACTGGAAGGCTGCTATGAGGTCTCCACGCAGCCTTCCCTTCTCCAGGCTGAACAGCCCCAACTCTCTCAGCCTGTCTTCATACGGGAAGTGCTCCAGCCCTCTTATCATCCTCGTGGCCCTCCTCTGGACTCGCTCCAACAGCTCCATGTCCTTTTTATGTTGAGGACACCAGAACTGTACGCAGTACTCCAAGTGAGGTCTCACGAGAGCAGAGTAGAGGGGCAGGATCACCTCCTTCGACCTGCTGGTCACGCTTCTTTTGATGCAGCCCAGGATACGGTTGGCTTTCTGGGCTGCAAGCACACACTGCCGGCTCATGTTAAGCTTCTCGTCAACCAACACCCCCAAGTCCTTTTCTGCAGGGCTGCTCTGAATGAGCATGAATATGGAGGAGAAGGGTCTGGGCTGGGAGAGGGCCCATGGAGGGGAAGGGCAATGGGGGGGAAGGGTCTGGGGCGAGGAAGAAGGGACATGGTGGGGAGGTTGTGGAGGGGGGTGGGTGGCACTGGTGCCCCTGTCCCCAGCTGTCCTCCCCCGGACACCATGGTGTGGCCACATGCCATGGACCAGGTACAGGAGCTGGCTGCACACTGCTACTGCTGCTGTGGGCCCATGGTGCCCTTCAGCATAGGCAGGTACAGACCATGCAGGTATAGACTCCCCCGACCCCTGCCCAGCCCCTGCCTGGGGCTGCCGGTGCTGGCCCCCCATGACAGGGCAGCATCTGTTTTGACCTGAGCCGCATGGATGCCATCGCAGAGCTGAGCCTTGAGGACTTCCCGGTGGCAGTGGAGCCTGGCGTCACCTGCAAGGCCCTCAATAGCTACCTGTGGCTTGCAGTGCACCGGGCTCTGATTCCCTGTCAGTACTGTGGGCACCAGGGAGCAGGCAGGGGGGTGTCTGGGGCTGGGGGTGGTAACACTGGGGGTGCTGGGTGTACCCATGAGGCCAAGGGTGCCGTGGTCCCAGGGGTGCACTAGAGGTACCCATAGGGCTGGAGTTGCCATGGTCTCAGGGGTGCTCATGGGACTGAGCATGCTGTCATCCCAGAGGTGCTGGGGGTACCCATGGGTGTGCTTTGATCCCAAGGGTGATGGGGGTCCCCACTGAGATGCTGTGGTCCCAGAGGTGTCCATGGGGGAGTGGGTGCCATAATACCATGCAGCCCCCATGGTCCCAGGGGTGCACTGGGGCTGGCACAGGGCCAGGCACAGTATGGGGTCCCATGGGGATGTCCCATAGCCCCGTCCCCATGCCAAGCCACCCTTCCCATCCCCATCCCCTGCTCACAGACTCTGGCGCAGATGCCTCGCTATGTGGCATGGAGGCCATGGGTGCCTCGGGCACCAACACAGTGCGCTTTGGCACCATGCACTCCAACATGCTGAACCTGCATGTGGTGCTGTCAGACGGGTGTCTGCTCCACACTGCGGGTGCCAGGCGCCAGCCCAGGTGGGCACCAGGGGGGTCTGGGCTGGGTTGGGGCCAAACTGGCACCTACTCACCAGCTCCATGCAGGAAGCAGGCAGCTGGCTACGGCCTGACCTTGCTGTTCATGGGCTCCAAGGGCACCCTGGGCTTCCTCACACAGCCCACGCTGCACCTGCACCTGCTGCCCAAGGCTAGTGCCACCACCACCTTCCCCAGCATGGAGGCAGTCATGGATTGCATTGTGCAGGTCCTGCAGGCTACCATGCTCGTGGCACACATTGGTGGGTGCCAGGGGATGGTGGTGGGTCTGGTGCTCAGGCTGGGGGTCTGGGTGCTGGTGGCAAGGCTCATACTGTCTCCTGGCCAGAGTTCCTGGGTGAGGTGATGGTGGGTGCCTGCAGCCACTTCAGCAGCATGGACCTGCTGGTTGGTCCCCATGCTGTTCCTGGAGCTCCACGGCTCCTGGCACAGCCTGGCCAAGCAGCAGAGGAAGATGGATAGGCACAGCACCAGCGTGGGATGAGGCTGGGGTGGCCCTGGTGACAGAGTGCCTAGGGCTGGGCGCCATGGTGGGCACAGGTGCTCAGGGACAAGGGATGGGGAACCAGGGGCATGAAGGACAGTGCTGGGTGGCCATGACATGGCTCTGGGGTGAGTGACAGTGTCCACTATCTGGGATGGGGAACCAGGTGTGTCCTGAGGCAATGGATTCGTGCCCAGGGCCAGGGATTGGGGGACCTTTGTGTCACCAGGGTGAGGGTGCCCAGAGCCTAGGACTGGGGTCCTGGAGGGGTGTCCCATGGATGTGGATGGGAGCCTGTGGACAGGGGACCAGGGCTGTCCTGAGGAGAAGGACGGGTTCCCAGGACCAGGGGCACCAGGGATGGGTGCCTGGGATGGGTGCCCAGGATGGGGACTGGAAGACTGGGAATATCACCAGTGTGAGGGATGAGTACATGGACTGGGGTCTGCTGATGGTCTCAGGGGCAGGGTATGAGGGGATCAGGGGTGTCCTGAGGTGTGAGATGGATGCCCAAGGTGGGGATTGGGGGTCCCAGGGCAAGGGCCAGGTGCCCGGGGGTTCTGCATGTCCTGTCCCACCCCATCCCAGGGCTCCTGGCAGAGGAGATCATGCGTCTGAACGTCACCTCCAGCCTGGCCTGGGCAGAGGAGCCAGAGGAGCGCAGGCACCTCTGGGCCATGTGCCACTGCGCCTGGTACATGGCCCTGGCACTGCGACCTGGCTGCCAGGTGAGGGACAGGCACAGGGACAACAGCAGTGGTGCCCCATGGAGCTGCAGGTGCCACTGCTCTGCCCTGAGGCACAGTGCCCTGGAGCTGCAGGTGCCACCACTCTGCCCTGCCCGGCCCAGGGCTACTCCATGGACATCTGCGTGCCCATCTCCCACCTGCCCAACATGGTGGTGGAGACCAACCAGGACTTTCAGGATTCTGGCCTCATCAGTCAGTGGGGCAGAGGGATGTTGGTTGAGGGGCTGTTGTCCTCCACACTGCACCCCTCCTGACCCACAGCCCCACAGGCCCCGTGGTGGGACATGTGGGTGATGGCAACTTCCACTGCATCCTTGTCTCCAACACCCAGGACCCAGCCAAGGTGCAGCGCATCCATGCCTTCACTGAGCGCCTGGGCAGGTGGGGATGGGGATGCTCCAGGGGGGACAGGGATGGACAGACAGACATCCCCATCCCAGGACCTGCACCAGGGAGCACGGTGTGGGGCTGGGCAAGTGGGTGCTGCTGCTGGAGGAGCTGGGACAAGAGGGGCTGGATACCCTGCACAGCATCAAGGCTGCACTGGACCCCCACAACCTCATGAACCCCAGCAAGGTGCTCTGAGGGTGGCATCAGCACCAGACTGGCACCCCTTGTGTTTCCCCAAATTCCCCCATCCCCACCCCTCTAGGTCAGGGACCCTCAATAAACCCCTTTGCACCTGCAGCCTCCATGCGCTGTGATGTCTTTTGGGGGGGACAGGACACCCCTAACCCATCCCCAGGGGTTCTCTGCCCCAAGCAGTGCATACCCCCAGGGTCGGGGGACTGGTGGGGTCCCACTTTAGCCCCTCCCCCAGAGCTGTGGGGTTGAGAGCTCTCCAGGCTGTGTTGGCCATCCCCACACCAAGGTAGCTATGGGGAAGGGGCACCAGCACCCTCTGTTTCACCAAGAAAGCCAGTGAAATAAAACTACAGTGACTATTTTATTGAACATTGTTTTAATACCATATCAAAACACCTTGACTAATGAAGGAAGCCCCCCCCCCCCCCGCTCTGAACTCTTTGAAGGTTTTGGGTTTTTTCCCCTTGTTTTTAATATATAAATACAGAAAGGTTTCCTGCGGGGGCACAGCCACCAGCAGGGGAGGTCTCACAAACATAAACATACCCACCGTGCCTGGAGGGGATGGGGATGGGCTGGGGTGTCACTGCCAGGAACTGACTCTGTCTTCGCACCTCTGGCAAACACACTGCCATGACCAGGGGTGGCTGGGGAGAGGCCATCAGGGACCTTCCCCATCCCCTCCTCAAAAGGGTTCGACTCCAAGGAGATGGCAAGGAAGGAGTTTTGGCAAGAGGAGCCCGGCGAGGGGTGGCAGAGGGGCGGTGGGATGCTGCAGCTCTCCAGTCTCTGAGTGGTTATAGCTGAGTTAAAGAGTGACCAGTCTGTAAACATCACTGGGGCAGGAAAGCTCAAATTGAAGAACGCGACAGTCAACACGAAGCTTCAGTTGTGGCTGGGTTTGGGGTTTTTTTTGTTTTTTTTCTTTTTTTTTCTTTTTTTAACCATTTTCTCTTTTTTTTTCGTTTTTTTTCGTTTTTTTGTTACTCATTGTAAACACTTGATAGACAGACCCCTGTGGCTCAGCAGGGGGGAGCAGTGTCCCTGCTCCCAGCATGGGGCAGAGTCCCCATCTCACGCTGCCAGGCCCGGGGTGGAGATCTCCAAAAGGGAGATGGGAAAAGAGGAGAAAATTCCTGTTGAGTCAGTGCAAAAACACTGAGCAGAGCCCACGGGCAGGTCCGGGTGGGAGGTTGCCGATGAGGAATGCCGTGTGCTCCGTTTGGCCGGCTGTTTTCCCCCAGCAGTTTCCCCTTTTGTTCTGGGGCGAAAAGCCAAACATCATGGCAGGGTTTTGGCCGAGGGTGTCCCTGGGGCCTCCCTGGCAGGCAGAGCTCTCCTGGTGACCAGCAACTGTGGAGGGGAGAGCAGGTTGCTCCATTGGTCTCACACTTGTCTTCTCCTGGATGGTTCTTTATTTTAAATCGTTTAAATAATAATAATAATATAATACAAAACAAAAAACAAACAAAAAAAGGGCAAAAACCAAACAAACCAAATTAAAATAATAAAATAATAAAAATAATAAATAAAAATAAAAAAAATTGCTGTTGTCCCAAGTGGGTTCAAGTTTCTGAGTTTTATTTCCATCTTCTCGAGGAATTTAAAGTCAGCCAAAAACTCCAGGAGGGGCAGGGGGGATGAAGAGAGGAGGTACAGCAGGTATAGCAAGGTGCCCTGCAAAGGCAGAGAGAGATGATCCCAGGTGAGGAGCAGGACAAGAGGTAACAGCCTCAAGTTGCGCCATGGGAGGTTTAGATTGGATATTAGGAATAATTTCTTCACAGAGCGGGTGCTCAGGCATTGGAACAGGCTGCCCAGGGCAGTGGTGGAATCACTGTCCCTGGAAGTGTTCACAAACTATGTAGATGAGGCCCTCAGTGATATGGTTTAGTGGTGGACTTGGCAGCGCTGGGGTAATGGTTCGACTTGATGATCTTAAAAGGTCTTTTCCAACCTAGTTGATTCTATGATTCTAGGAGCCACAGCCAGCCCATCCTGCCCCATCCCACCCCATCCTCCCCTCCCAGCCCAGGATTTAAACCCAGCACAGGAAAATCTCATTTGACCAGCCCACCGCAGGCTCACCTTAGAGAGAAATCAGCAAGCACACCCGATGGGTCAATCAGAAGGATGCTCCGGGCAAGATCTGTTCACTTCAAACCATGAGTCTATACAGCTGCAGAGAGGAAAGCATGTCACCACTGTGCTGCTGAGCCTCGGGATGTCCCCGGCTATCCCCCTGCCACCCACCTGGCTGTGTCCCCTGGTCCCTGCACAGTACCTTTTGTGATAGATGCAGAGGCAGGGCAGCCTGGCTATCGTGTCCCCCTGCAGCAGTTCTTCCAGGCAGATCACACACTCGCCAGCGTCCTTGGTCAGCACGTCATCTGGGAGGAGAGGAGAGGGCACCAGTGAGACGTGGTCCACTGTGGAGGTATTCCCATTCCCGGGATGGAGGGGAGCCCACAGTCACCTCTGTGGAGGCAGCCGAGATGGGGCTGGCTTCCAAAAAAGCACCACTGAGTAGGGGGTGAGCATCAAGAGGATGGGAGATGCAGGAGCAGTGCTCAGCCCAGTAAGCTTCACTGCCAGTGAGGAGGGGAGGAAAGCAACGACCATTCTGAGGGGCAACCCAGGAGGACACATCCCCTACCCCAGGCAGGACACCTGGCCAGGACAGGTCCCTCTGGTACAGCACACTGCAACACGGGGAGGGGGCTGTGTCCCAAAGGGTCCCAAAGACACAAGCAGCGGGGTTGAGCCATGCCAGGAGGGCAGAGCTGAGCAGGGACCGTGAGCTGCACCATCCCACTGGAGCACAGCCCTTTGACAAGCCCGTCTGAACCGCCTGCCCATGCAGCCTGCGGTGTCTCCAGCCTGCCTGGAGTCATCCCAAGCCAGCAGGACACTGTGTCCCCTGCAGAACCTGGCTCTTACCATTGTAGGAGAGGCGAGGTTTGCTCAGACACATGATAAAGTGCATTTCCATCTCATCAGAAGCCACTGATTTGGAGCAAATGGGGCACTTGAAACCTGGAGGGAGAACGGAAAGAAGAGCCCCTAGTGAGGGAAACAGAAGAGTCCACACCACATCCCAGCAGCGGGCAGCCCCTCACCTGCTGCCTGCATGGTGGCACGGACCCCATGCAGTGCCCACTGGGCACCTGCTCATCTTGTGCTGGCTGCCAGCAGTGCCAGCATGGGGGACAGCCACCTGAGAGGGGACAGCCACCCGAGAAGGGACAGCTGCCTGAGCGGGCATGCTGGTTGTCCCCATGCCTGCTGTGAAGAGAGTACAGGGAGCGTACCAAGGCAGAGCACGCGTGGCCACCAGCTGCTGCCAGGCCTTAAAGAGTGAGAGCAGCCAGGGGCACACAGCACCCGCAGCTGGCAAGGGCAGGGGCACGTCTCTGTGCCTGGATGGTGATGTCCCTGCTGCCACAGCAAGCCAGGAAAGCTGCAAGGAAGGAGGTTTTGCTGTAGGGCTGCAGCAGAGCACTGGCAGGCCAGAGCCATGAGCCCACACTGCTGCTTTCTCCAGCTTTTGGCAGGAGTGAGGTGGGTGCTCAGCCCTCCAATGCCAGCCACCAGCTCCAGGAGCAGGGGACCTCACAGGCTGGTGTCCCAGCTTGATTTTGGCCCTGCCTGGCGACTCAGATTCTTGGATGAAGCTGGCCAGATCTGCTCTGCATCCTTGCTTGGGCATGAGGACAGAGCCCATCTGGTGCCAGGGTATCCCACCGGTGCCACCACAAGCTCGAGCCATACAGACTGCCATGGCATCATCCCCAGCGCCACCAAGCCAGGCTGCCCCAAACCCAAGTTTACTATACTCCAAACTCTTAGGGAGCAAAACCCCAACCAGCCCTGCAGGTCACCCACCCAGGACTCCTGTTGTCCCACCATGGCCAACTCAAGGCCACGCAGTTTGTCACTGCCCAGTGCAGTAGGGCTCAAGCTGCCGCAGCTAAACACATGCATGCCACCACCACCACCACCATGGGTTTGCACCAGAATATCTATCAATTCCCTGCCTGCAGAGAGGGTAATTTAAGGACCTGTCTTCTAAAAGCAGATCAGGTTTGACTGCAGTGCTGCTTGAGCTTTCTTCATATATATGCAAAGGCTGCTCGGGAAAGGAGAGGAACGTACACAAATTATCTAAGGATGAATCAGGTTCTTGTTTGCCACCACGTGGACGTGGCAAGTGCATATTTTTTGCTTCTTGGAAAGGAGAAAGTGTGGGTGGCTTTAAGGGTAGGCAGGTCAGACCTCTGCCGTGCAAACAGACAGGATACCTGCTCTCATTAGCAGCAGTGATAAATACAGATTACTTCCCAGCTCCTTGGATGAAAGCCTAGGACAGGGATGCCGACTCCTGCCCCTCTGGAGGGTGGTTATTCCCAGGGAGGGCACAGCAAGGATGAGTGTCATGGATAGTGGGGGACTGGCTCTAAAGGGACCTGCTAAAACAAGGAGCCCCTCCAGCAGAGTGTCACTGCAGGGACCCATCCCTGCCACAGGGTCTCTGATGTGAGTCCAACCTTATTTGCACCAAGGCCTAGATGAAAGGGCAACACCAGCAGCTGGAGCCTTCATGGGCAGCAGCCCCAACTTGCCTTTTCCTCTCCAGCCTAATTTTACTCCTGACTGATTTATACCTTGTGGTGCCCATTAGCTGAAATAGTTGGGTGAGTTTTTTCCTCCTCCCAAGTGTTTATCCACCTGGTGTATTTATAGAGTGGGCTCAGATAGCTTCCCAGCCTGCCTCCCACAAGACCCAACTAGCTTCCCCTTGTGAGACACCTTTCCTGTCACCCAGCTCCCCTGGCAGCCTGCCTGTCCCTGGCTGAACCCATCCTGGTTGAAGGAGGATGGTCTCCCAGCACCAGGGAGGCTCTGGGGACTGGTTCCCAGCAGCAAGCCCCTGGCACGGGGTGTCTGTGAAGGGCTCCCTTTGGGAAAGGTGTTCCAGCTGCCAGCTTGGTGCCAGGACAAGGCATTTGCAGAGGTGAGGTACCATCCCCCGTGCACCACACGGGAAGACCTCGTTTTCTCTGCCCCCCCCTCCCCCCCCTTTTTCTGTGCCAATGTGTTATTTTAAATGGCTGCCCCAGATCTACCGGCTCCAGCAGCATCCAAAGGGATCCAGTGAGACGTGCAACCAGGGCAAATGAGACCACCCAGCCCAGGGCATGAAGCAGCAGGAGCCAGGGAAAGAGCAGGGCCCTTTGCAGGCTCTGGTGAGCGCTGCTGCCATGTCTCCAGGCCTCTTTGCTAGCTGGGGTAGCTTTAGCACAGTTATAAATAGCCGGCATGAACACCCATCATGCTCCTCAGTGCTCCCAGAGCATCTGGCAGGGAACAGGGACCCCCAGCACCACCACGGCCCTGTGACAAGGACATGGGGACATTGTGCAGATGGAGGGGCCCAGGCTCAAACCCCAGTACATGTGTGATGTGCTCCAGGCACAGATGCTGGCTGCTGCATGGGTCTGGGGGCTGAGCCAAGTGCACACACTTTCCTGGCTCTGCATTTCACAGGATGGAGCAGCGGGGTGAAAATGCAATTCCATAAATTCCTGGGTCTGAGCAGGAGTGAGGAGCCAGCATGGAAAGGCCCCTATGGCAGGGGGGCACCCTGCACCCCAACTGTCAGCACAAATACTTGGCATTGCAAAAGCAACTGCTTGCATCCCCCTCCATGGCAGGCACTGGAGCCTGGGAAAGGGGAGGCAGGGAAGGGGGTTGGGCTCCCTCACCCCTTCTCTGGGTGACCTTTGGGGGAATGTTGTGGATGGAAAACCCAGTGAGGCCAGGGGACACCCAACAGTGGAGCCCAGCACCTCGGAGCATCCCTCCATGGCTCAGGCAGGTGCTGGGGCCCAGAGCTGGTCCTGCAGATGAAAGGGCTGCTCCCCACATGGCCAGCCCTCCTCCAGGCTATGGGATTTTCCACATTCCCCAAAATCCCTGTTAATTTATCCTGGCTAAGCTGCCAGCCCAAGCAATGCAGGAGATTACATTTTGACAGCTGCTCATGGAAAATTCGGCTCTCTCCCTCCTCCTCAAGCCCTTTCCACCCTCCTCCCACATGCATGAAAAAAAAAGGGAGGAAGGGCCCAGCTATTTCTTCTTGCCTGGGCCTCCCACATCCATGGGGAGGCTTAGGGATGCTCCAGGGAAAGGCCATGGACCCTTCCTCCTTCCCAAGGCACCCTGGGCAGCTGGTGATGCTCCTGCCTGCAGCACGTTAAACCTGAAGCTGGCAATGTCACCGCATGTCACAGAGATGTGCAGGCAGGCACCAGCTCTCACCAGGAGCAAGTGAGGAAGAAGAGGGTGCTGTGGGAAACAGGCTGGCCCAGAAAGGCAGGTTCAGATCCAGACCTGGACTCTCGTATCCTGCAGGAGACACTGAGAAAGCCAAGAGCTTTCCAGGGCTTCAAGAGACAGGTTAGCAGGTGATCTCATCTCTCTGATGGCTTGGTCTAGAAGCTGGGAGCAAGCAGCACTGGTGCTCTCCAGGGGCTACTGCCCTCTGAATATTTTTAGGAAGGTTACATGGTTAATTTTAGAGAGCTGGGTGAAGCAGAGCTGGGAACCTCTGAAAACCTCCAGCAGGTCCTATGCAAGCTGAAAAAGCTCCGCAGTTAATCCTCACAGTGCCAAAAGCACTGCCACACAGGCTGCCAGGGTTTTGGTGGTGGTGGTAGGGTCAAGACACCTTTCCAACCCACCTGTAAACATCTCAAACACAGCTGGGACAGGAAATTCCCATCACTTGTGCCTACAAGTAATGCCCACAGCAACCTGTGCAGCTTAGAGAAGCCACTAAGCACTACAACAGGGTCAACCACACCACATCCTGCAAGTGGAAGCGGCTGCTCCCCTTGGGGATGGGCAAGATGGTATCCACGGGAGCTGCAAGCACATCCCTGACCACAGGGAAAGGCACATGCCATGTCCACATTCACTCACCAAACCCTCTGCTAGCTTGATGTGCCTCCAGACAGCTTATTTCCAGGCTACAGGGCCACTGGGAGACATGGCATCACCCCAGCGGTAGGAGACCTTGGCTCTATCACTAGCAGATGGCTGAAATGCAGGGAGCAGCAGCTTCACCGCTGCGCGGCACCTCCAGCAATGGGAAGAAGATGCTGGTGGGGGATGATGTGCCCTGAAGGCAGGGAGAAGCAGCAGCCCAGGCACAAGCAACCCACCCCATACAGAGTAGCACTCACCAAAGTCATCCCCAGCTGCCCAGGACCCCGCTACCACAGTGGGATAAACCAGAAGCCCTGTGTATAGCAGCATCCCCAGAATATGCCTACCCCAGGAGGAGTCCCTCCCTCTGTGCCACCACCCCACGGGACAACCTGAGCACCAGGGAACTCAGGGATAAGCCCCAGGCTGCCTGATGTCCACTTCAGCTGCACAGTGCATCTCCATGTGTCCAGAGGACATCCTGGGCCCCTGGCCAAGGGAGCTGGCTTACACCAGGTGAGGATGTGTCCAAGCATGAAATGAACACAGGGAATATTTGGTCCAAGCATGCAGTTGAAGCAGGGTCCTGGTGTCTCCTCCTTGCTGAGCAAACCCAGAGCATCCCAACTCCTTCTGCAGCTTCCCTGAACTTGCCAGCTGAACTGGCATCAGGTGGAAGCTGGAAGAGATGGATCATCTTTAAAAAAAAATATGCTAGTGATCGAAAAGGATGGAAAGGCTAAAAGACCCTATCTATGGGCCCAGTTGGTCAATCTGAAGCAGAGAAGCATGTGGGGTTGGGTGAGGTAAAGGGACTCTGAGTCCTCCCCTTCCTTTACCCATCATGAGCTCCAGCACAGCCCCAGGAAGGATCATGGAGGAGTTGTCCTCCTCACCAGCCAAGTGAAGGAAACCTGCAAAGCCAAGATATTCAGACCTGACATTTCCTGGAAAATGAATTCACTCCTCATTTTTCTAAAATATGACTGTTACAGGACAGCACACTGGGAGATGGCACATGGGGTGCACAGAGCACATCTCCAGCACTTGGGCACCTCAGGGACCTGGTAGCTGAGGACCTCCATGGGTGTCCTCTTCTGAGAGCATCACCCACCATGGAAGTGATGCTCTATCAGCCTCCGAGCAATGCAGCTGGTGATGCTGCCTTGCAATGGGGTCAGGAGGCAGCTCACGGTCACACCAAGGACTATGCTCCCTCTGCCAGCAAAGCGCTTGCATTGAGTGCCTGGAGGCCAGGGCACCCAGAAGAATCAGGCCCAAACCCACCTCCCCTTGCAGAAGGAAGCAGCATCAGCTGCATGGGCAGATGCAGGAGCCAAAGCCCAACATGGCTCCGCGGCCCAGGGCACCAGGTGAATGCAGTGACAGTGCTGGGCTATTGTGCAGCACAAGGGTTGACACGAGCAGGGACATATAGGCAGGAAGGAGTAAAGCACTTAAGCGGCCTCATTTGCTAGCTCTGAAAAAGGGCCCTACGAGTGTCCTTTCTCCCAATTCAAGTCTGGAGGAAGGTGGGAGAGCATAAAGGATGGCTCCAGGGTGGAAACAAACATCCCACCTTCCTGGGGATGGGAGGCAGGGCTGGGAGATGCCAGTGGGCCAGCCCCAAATGATCAGCCAGGCAGCAGGGACGTGGCTGGGATGGGACATCCCTGGATGGCAGAGCTTGGAAAGAAGCCAAATGGGCCTTGGCAATGGTCCATCCCTGTTCCACCCCACCATTTCCTTGCTGATGGAGTCAGTCCAGCTTGCTGAGCCAGGAGAAAATAAATGTTTGTAATGTGAAGTAGCACCCCAAAAAGAAGCTGCTTCTGTGCAAGGCAAGGTTTTGCAGTGTCTAAGAAAAGCTGTCCCTGACTCGCAGTGGCTCCTGGCAAAGTCCCCATGCTGCAGGTGTTTGCCACCAGGTTGGCCACACACCAGCCAAGAGCAGCAGGGACATGCCATGGACCATGAAGCTGGCCAAGGCCAGCACCACCCTAACACTTGAGGTTTTGGAGATGCCTCTGCCCCCTCCCACCCAACTCAAGCCACAAAAAGGAGATGCAGCAGCAAGAAAAAGGCATCAGTGTTCCAGCTGGGATGCGGGGCCAGAGGGACACAGGACTCTGAGTGGAGGGGCTGGGTGGCATCACATTGCAGCAGCCCAGGGTTGCCTTGCTGCAAGCCAGGAGGCAGATATTTTATTGTATTGTATTTTTTTTTAGCCAGCTGGTTTCTTATGGGGGTGGGGGGAGGACAGGAAGAAGAACAGATTGTAATACTGGGGCTGAGGAAAGCCAGAGCGTTGGGAAGGGGCAGGAGACGCAAGTGAGGGAACCCCACAGGGACATTTGCTCCAGAGCACCCAAAGCCATTGAGCCTCGGCAGATGGACACACCAAAGCCTTCCAAGATACCTCCAGCATGGCCTGTAGTGTGGACAGCTGAACCCAGGACAGGTACCTATGCTACAGGTAGGGAGCATCTCCCTCCTATAGCCCAGGCTATGCTGCAGAATCAGTTCCTCCAGACCTGGATGAGAAAGGCAACCTTACCCTGCCTGCCAGTCCTACTTTACTGCAGAAATACTCCCCCAGTTGCTGGGAACAGGCTTCATAAGGAAGAGTATGTAGCCCAAAGCTAATTTTAGCATCCCAGAGAACAGCAAAGTTAAGCAGAGGGGACCCAGGCGACAGCCCAGCAAAGGCATTAACACTTTAGACTCCTGACATTGGGCTGCAGGGCTTGAATTTACTGAGTTTCAAGCTTATTCAGGGCTCCTGCTAGTCACAAAATCAGCCTGAGGCCATCTCATGGCACACAAGAGCAGCAGGGATGTCCTGGTACTACTTCCCTACCTCTCGAGGGAGGCTCCGGGTTTCAAATTCACTGCCCAAAGAGGAGAGGAATCCTGTAGGCACACCTGGGAATTTTCAAAGAGTTTACCTGTGCACCTGCTTCTTCCCTCCTGACTCTTGCATGAAGGAGGAAGCCCAACCGCAAGCCCTGCTGCAGGCAGCAATCATCCGCAAGATGCACAGAGCCAACGGGGCAATGGGGGGGGGGGTCCTGGGTGCCCAAATGAAGGATCACAGGGGATCTTCCAGCAGCATAGTGGGATGTGGAGACTTGGAAAGCGGAGCTGAAAGGGAGAGTTGGGATGCTTTGGCTGGGAGGGAGCAGCAAGGAAATGTCACACGGGGACCAGGTGTGAGTCACTCCTAAGCCATCGTTGGGAGGCACCCACGGAGTCCCTGCTGTGGGCTCCAGCTGCTGCCAAGCTGCCAGAGGAACTCCTGCTTTCTGAAAGGCTCAAGTGCAAAAGCCTGACCTGAGCTACTCCCAAATGCAACTGGATCTGAGGCTGTGGGGTGACACAGCAGCTCCCTAGCTCCCTCCCTCCTGAACCTCGGGTTTTTCCAAAACAAAACACTCGTGCCTTGATGGTGCCGAGGCTCCATCATGCCTCAGCTTCAGCTGGTCTCACTGGGGAGGATGAAGGGATACTCCGGAGAGACATGATGACATGTCCCGCCTTTGTGATGCTGGCAGAGGGAGCAGAGCACAGCACTGATCTCACCCATGTACCCCCTCCTGCTGGGAAGCAATCCCATCTGGCTCCTGAGACACCTCCTCCCTGGGCATCCCATGGCAGCACCTCCATGGTGGAGGGTCTTCCATGGCACTTCATGCCTGGGCCATGTTGGCAGGAGTTACTGGGGCAATTGGTTTTCATTAGTGCAAGACCCCCAGCCCCTGAGGTGTGTGGGAAGCACAAGACACTGCTTTTCAGGGTAGAGAAAGGGCAATTCTTAAGTAGCAGGCAGCAGAGACAAAATGCACACAGAGCTACAGCCACAGGCAGCACATGGCTGGGAAACACCCGTGGCCAGCTAACACTGTTTCTTTCTGCAGAAAGACACCATTGGGAAAAAGCCCTAGGTGGGAGCACACTGCAGAGCAAGCCCTAACCTCAGCTGCCCCTGGCATGGTAGGAAGAGATGCATGGCAGAGAGCATCTCCCTGCTCCACAGGAGGGTCTGGAATTGCTAAGGGATGCCCAGTGAATGCTCCCAGCTACCAGGACAGCAGGAAGGAAAAAGGTGGGGTGCAGACCTGCAGAATGATCACATACCTCTCCCGTGCATGGTACAGGAGGGGAGGGATGCTCAACAGCACCAAACTGCCCAGACAGTCAACATGAGCTCCCCTTCTCCAGCCACAGATGTACACCCATGCCAGATCCTGCTAGTGGAGGCAGGATGGGCTGCACACCATGCCACAGGCAGGAACAACCCTGCCTGGCTGTCCCATCTCCTCTGCTCCTGCCTCCCCCCTTCACTTCAACACATGCCACCCTCAAACACAGGAAGGGCTGAGCTGTCCCGCAGCCAGCAGCTGTTGGGAGCAGGAGGGAAACAGTGGGGCTGCAGGTGACAAAAATCCCAGCTGTGGGATTTCAAGCCCTCTCTTCCCCAGGAGAAAGGAAAACTACCAATGCAACACCCAGGGGAGCACAGTGTACCTCCACTTCCAAAGCTGGGCAGGGCCTTGGGAAGCAGAGTTCCCCGTGAAACACTCACCCAGAACCGGCCACAGGGTGCTGTCTGCTTCATACGGTAAGCAAAAAGAAATCAAAGGTGTCTACAACCACCCTTGGAAGGGTAAGATCCAGGCAAACAGCAGACTTCAAGGGCTATGAAATCAACATTGCAATAAATAAGCAGATGGACAACAGCTCAAAGCAGCAAGATCTGGGTAGGGATAACCTGGAATGCCAAGGCAGCTCAGGCAGGGTGCTCAGCCTCACCCCATCCTGCTCAGCACCAGCTTAACAGACGTCAGGCCCCAAAACTGACCTCAGTCCACACTGACTTGACCTCCCTGCGGACATTAATTTAAGCCATCAACTCTCCCCCTTCATTTTCCCCAGCCACGGATGTACAGGCCTTGGATGGATGGATGGATTGAAAGGTGAATCCAATTCCTTTGCAGCACTGCTGATGAAACGCAGCTCCATTGCCATGTAGGGAGAGCTCCCAAATGGATTACTGCAATTACCCTGGCTGCAGGAGGAACTGTGGGTTTTCCCTCACTGGTGACAAAGACTTCTCCAAAAAATCCAATCCCCCAAACGCCCACCACACCAAGCTGCAATGCAATGAATAGAGCCCCCGACACCACCACTGAGCTGCTGAGCCGCGATCAGAAAAAACATGGAGAAAGCCAAGGGGAAAATGAAGCCAGCTGCCTTTTGAGGCAGCAACAAGCAAAGAGGCACAGAGGATGTGGAAACTCCTTAAAGCCAGCAGCCCCAGAAAATAAAATGCTGGGCAGGGATGCAGGACAGGGGAAGCATCACTTAGTTCTCCTGCCTGCCTGCTGCTTTCCTTCTCTTGCATTGCAGGCAACTGGCCTCTAAAAATACCCACTGTTGTCACGCAGTCCTACCTGCTAGGGCCAGGAAACAGCTCTGAGCAGCTTTCAGAGCAATTCTTCATCTGTCCCATTGTGCTTCCCTCACCAGGATCCATCCCATCCCCATTTCTGTGCCTGGTAGGTGACAGTCTCTCAGGAACCATGGCTATAACTCAACCCAGCCTCAACGAGCCGAGGGGGCTCACTGGGAATATACAGCCCTGGGGAATTTCTGTTAAAACTAGCAAAAGGGTAAGTATTTCCACTGCATCTCTCTGCTCCTCTACAAAGCACCACCAGACCGTTGCACAAGGTGCATGGTCTCATTTCTGCACTGCTGATGGGAGGCCCACAGCTGCACGAGTGTGCATGAGCGCAGAGAGCCAGGAACTTCCCCAACCTGCTGTTGACACCAGCCGGAGCAGCTCAGCTCTGTACGGAAGGAGGGGAAGAGGAGTCAGCTCCACCTCGGAGGTGCACTGCAGCCTCTCCAACAGTGAGGCACCATCCCTGCCCCCACTCCCCTCCTCTGCTCGCATCCTGGCAGGGCAGGGCAGGGCAGGAAACCCGCCAACAGCTGGGCTCTGCCCATGGGAAATGCTGTGCAGCGGCACAAGAAGAGGTCCCAGGCCAGCAGAGCTTCCTGCAGCTGCACCTCCTGATGGCCTCCCACCAGAAAGCACCAAGGAAAGAGTTTGGCCAAAGCAGCACCTGCAAGAGAAAAACAGGAGCATTCCCAGGTGGGGAGACCCAAACCTCGAGTGGGTTCACCCACATTTGAAACCTGCCTGGTGGGACTGGTGTGGGTGAGACATCTAAAGCCCAACTTTAACCACTCCTGCTCTATCTGCAAGAAAAAATGGGTCTACCTCCACAGACAGAAGCTTGTTGTGTCCTGATGTACAGCCACACTGGAGCAGGCGGGCAAAATGCTCTGCATCAGGGCCTGCTGCTTTACAGCATCACTCATATAAATCATAGAATCCCAGACTGGTTTGGGTCGGAAGGGACCTTAAAGCTCATCCAGTTCCAACCCCCTGCCACAGGCAGGGACACCTTCCACTAGAGCAGGTTGCTCCAAGCCCCTGTGTCCAACCTGGCCTTGAACACTGCCAGGGATGGGGCAGCCACAGCTTCTCTGGGCAACTTGTGCCAGGGCCTCACCACCCTCATAGGGAAGAACTTCCTTATATCCAACCTGAATCTCCCATTTAAGTTTGAATCCATTGTCCCTTGTCCTATCATTGATTTAAATTTTCAAGGGAACCAGGAGAAAGCCAGGTCACATTTACTCAAAGCCAAGTATTCAGCACATCTGGTGTACCAGCAACAGAGGCAATGAGACATGCCTTGTGGTTGCCCACCAGCTGGCTGGGGTGCCACAGAACCGGTCCCTGCAGAGGGAATTCATTTAAAGAGCTCTTTGCTGCTTGTCTGATTTGTCACACGGAGATTACATGGGAGGAAAAAAAGGCTTTTTTTTTTCCCTCCTCCAAAGTGTTTTTTTCTCCCTCCCTGCGTTTCTCTTGAAATTAATTTGCAGCATTTAGCAGCATTTTCCCCGTGACTCTCTGCAGCTCCCTTGGCCCAGTGCCAGCCTGGGTACCACTCCTCCACCAAAGATGTCTGCAGCTGATTGATCCTCCAGCCAGCAAACAAGAGAGAGGGAGCACAGGAGCCCTAAGAGCACATTAATAAATAAGAGAAGCTTTTACAGTTATTCCAGTCACCAGAACAAACAGCAAAACAAACCAGCATGGGACAAACTTACATCATGGGCTGGGAAGACAATCCTGCCTGGGAAGTGGGTCAGCCCAAGGAACATGAGAGCATCCCTCTCAGCATCTCTGGAATACACGTGTGTGGAGGGGGGAGAGGGCACCCAGCTCCCCTACGCTGATTTAAGCACAGGTTTAAGAGAGGAGCATGCCCAGCCAAGCTTTTAGCATGAACAGCAATTAGTACCTGGCTCCTGGGCAAGGCAGACAAGAGATTTCAGAGGGCACTGGAGTCAAGGCAGCACAGCTCTCCCTGCGGAGACTGGAGATAACCACCGCCAGCTCCTCACACACACCACCAATGTTGACACACTTAAACTTCATCAGGCTGCAGGCCTGGTATGCCTTCCAGTCTCCCATCTTCTGGTATTCAGTACTTTGTTCTTCCAAGGTAGATGCTGCCTCTTGCCCTGGGTGTATGCTGCCCTGCAGCTGGCTCGAAGAAGGCTGAAGCAGAAGAGCAACCCCTCCAGACCCAAGGAGTCCAATAGCTGAATATCACCAGCCTGGGGAGTCATCAGGGCCGCTTCCAAATGATCCCTCAAAACAGGCTGAGAGAGTTGGGGCTGTTCAGCCTGGAAAAGAGAAGGCTGCGTGGAGACCTCATAGCAGCCTTCCAGTATCTGAAGGGGGCCTACAAGGATGCTGGGGAGGGACTCTTCATCAAGGACTGTAGTGATAGGACAAGGGGTAATGGATTCAGACTTAAACAGGAGATTTAGGTTAGATATAAGGAAGAAATTCTTTACAGTGAGTGGTGAGGCACTGGAACAGGCTGCCCAAGGCTGCTCACTGCTGCTTCAGCACAGCTCAAACACTCTCAGAGAGCCTCAAGAGGCACCAGAGAAACCCAGTTCCTGCAGCACTTCCCACAGCTTGTGCTGCAATCTTCCAAGGGCATTGGCTTTAACTTAGCAGCATTGCACTAACTCGAGTTGTCAGAAAAAGCTTACTCCATTTTGCAGCTGGTTTATTTTTATGAGCAGGTCTTTGCCTCTCAGCATTGCAGCTTGAGAACTATCATTTAATGTAACTGATACTCTCTAAATGACCACCTCTACGTGCAGATTAGCTCCAGGGTGTTTCTGTAACAAAACCCTCCTCGCTCCAGCACCAGGCATAGCAGAAGGCCCCATGGCACTCGTTCACACAGAGGCTTGTGAAATACCTGCAAGGATGCTGTGCCTTAGTTTCTTTCTGTGTTTAAAACCCAGAGCAGCAGCACAGTCTGCACAAGGTCACAGAGCAAGAAAGTTTGCAGAAGCACTTGGTTTCACATGCCAGCCAGCCCTCTTCATCTGCCAGGAAGGACTGCAAGCACACGGTTTATCCAGATCAATAGGAATAGGGCCCGGGGTGTTCTGCCATTGAAGATGCGATGCAAGACATAGAGCTTTCATCTAACTGAGAAGAGCAGCCTCTGGAGACTGGGTAATGGGGAAAAATCCCAAGATGGAAGGAGGAAAATGGGCCCCCACAAGCCTCATTTTGCACTTTGTTCTTGTCCACTGGTTCAGTTTCCAGCCTTCCTGAAAATGAGGCATTGTCCCAAGGCGTATTATGAAATTCCCAGACCATGTCATGCAAAGAGAATACTTACAGCATTTGCAAATGGGATGGGTGGGAGAGAAATCCCAGGCTATTCCAGGAAACACAAGGAGACATCCCTGAAATGACTTCCCTTCTAGCCAGGAGGGGAAGGGAGGACCTCCCACCTTGCTCCCTGTACCCAGCCAAAACTAGGTCAGTGACACAGCCCTACTCACAGCCAGAGCTCCTTCTCCAGACACCAGGACCCATGGAAGGGTCCAGCCTGGAGGATGAAGATGGGGACAACCTTACCCCTCCCTTGGCCTGACACGTTTCCTGCAAGCTCCCCAGCCCCACTAAAGAGGCAGGCAGTTCCTCCTCTGCTTCCTCCACAGCACCACAATGGTGCCAGCTGGCTTCAATGAGAAAACCCGCTTTGGCCTCTCCCTGGCCCTTTATCAGATGAAAAAAAAAAAGGGGGGGGGGGGGAAAATCCCACACCTCACTTTCAAAGGCTTCCTCTACCCCTTTCCCAGCTTCTAAGGTGTAGGAACCACTACACCTGACTGACACCCCCCAAACACTTTCAGAAGAAGCATGAGGAGCTCAGCCTGGTCTTCAAAACCCAGTGCTCAAGCTACAGCACCCTCAGACCACTTTCCTCCAGGTCGAAGTGGGGGGGATGTGTGTGTGCCATATGCACTGCTTCACATCCCAGAGCCAAGCCACATCCCTTCCAGAAAGCCTCCTCCCTCGACCTTGACAGACACCATCCCCAGCACCAGGGAGGGGATGAGGGTCCTTCCTTCAGGCTTAGCACAAGGGGGGTTGACCAGCCAGCCAAAACGGGGGCAGCCCCCCTCCCCCACCCTGGTCCCAGGCGAACTGTGCCCAGTGCCACACCCGGGCACCCACTGAAGGAGAGGAAGCCGTAGGGAGGCTCCGGGGAGCAGGCACTCACCACTGTGCGAGCTGAACCACCGCGGTGCGATGTGGAGGGGCAGCGCGTCGGCCAGCGAGGCCCTGGCGCCCAGGTACAGCATCCCGTCTCTATGGTGACCGCCTCCCGTTTCCTGGTAACCGTTGCCATGGGCGTACATGGAGTCGGAGCCCGGACCGCCGCCGCCGCCCGGAGCCCGCTCGGCCTCCCCCGCCGCCGCCGCGTACAGCCCGAAGGGGACGGCGCCGGCCGCCGCGGGGTCCATGCCCATACCGGCCACCGAGCTGACGGAGCGGCTGCGCAGCCCCATGGCGGCGCCGCCGCCGCCCGGCCGGTAATGGCCGAAGGGGGGCGGCCCCCCACCTCCTCCCGGCGGCGGCACGGCGCTGTCATCCGTCGACACCCCCGGGAAGGGGCCCCGCGAACGGGCCGCCGTGCTCTGCTTACCCCCCATATGGGCGCCGCAGGGCCGGAGGAAGCCGAGCGACAGCCCCCCGCGGGGAACGGGGCCGCGCCACCCCCGGGAGGCGAGAGGGGGCGGAAGGAAGCGAGGGAGGCGCGGGGAACTACGGGCGAAAACCCATCCCCGCCCCAGGCATCCTCCCCGCGCCGGGCCCGCAGGGGCGAGGGCGCTCCGAGGCCGCCGCCGTCGTCGCCGTCGTCACCCCCGGCAGGGACCGCCGAGGGCTCCGGGGCCGCGTAGGGGAGGAAGGGGAGACCGAGACGGCGAGGGAAGGGTGATGTGTGTGGACGCCGGCCGGGTCGCTCCACCCGCCTCGCTCCTGCCCGGGGCGCGGCCGAGCAGCCGGGCGACAATCAGCTGTGGCCCATGTGGCAGCGAGGCCGTGCCTAGCGGAGCGGGGCCCTGCGCCCTCGCTGCCAACCGCCGCCAGCCACCTGGGTGCTCGGCGCCGCGCCGGGGACAATAGAGGCCGGTAACACGCATGCTCCCGCCTCCCCCCACCCCGGCCCGCCGCCCTTAACCCCTACGCTGCTGTCGGCCTCCGCCGCTTGGGCCTGCGCTCGCTGCCGCGGCCACACGGGTCATAGAGACACCGCGCCCCGGGTGGGCACTGCTCCACGGAGCACAGCCCTCGACCCCATGCATCCTGCGGGCCTGCAGCGGGGCCGTAACCAAGCGGAAGCCGCCATAGCGAGGCGCTACAGGGAGGCCGGGCCGCGCTAGAGCCGCGCGCGCCATGAGGCCCCACCGAGAGGTGGACGCACTACCCCCGGTGCACCGGGGCTGCGTGTGTATGTGGGTACTGAGCGCGGTAGGACTACATTTCCCGTCATCCCCCGCGCGGCGCCCCGCTGTGCGCAGGCGCGCTGCCGCTGGCCCCGCCCGTAGTGGGGCGACCCAAGATGGCGGCGGGCTGGAGCAGGGAGAATGTGGTGGTGGAGTTCTGCGACGCCCAGGTCGGGGAGGCTGTTGCAGTCGGGGGTTGCTGCCCTGCTGTTGCGGGGCTGCTCGGCCGCGCGGGGCCTTTCGCCGGCTGTAGAAGGACGGGGCTGAGCTGGTATCGGAGCCGTTTGTGCGGCGATAATGCCTTAATTCATGAGGCACTTTATTTCTAATCTTAGTTAGATCTTAGATTTTTTTATACTTTTATTTTTATAATTTTTTTTGCAGTATAATGTCAGGCCTAATAGAAGATATTTCCACTTCCCACACATATTTCCATATTTTTCCTCTGGGACTTTTATAGCTTCTTTCTCATTTGCAGTATAAACTGCTGAGTGTTGCTCGATTAGGAGAAAAAGTGGATTATATCTTCTTATAAATAGCAAAAAGGTCAGCTCTTGGTTTTGAAGTTGCTGGCTAAAGGAGAGCTCCCCTCAGAGTTTGTTTATGTGCTCTCTTAGAAACTATTCTAGGAAACATAGGGGGTTTCTAAGGTGATAGTTGCTTAGCACAGCTGGATATGGTGGGTAAACTATGAGCTACTTCAGCAATGTCGTGGTTTAAGCCCAGCCGGTAACTTGGAATCACACAGTCGCTTGCTCACTCCCCCCCCTTTCTTCCTCCCCCCGCTCCCAGAGGGATGGGGAGGAGAATCGGAAGAATGTAACTCCCACGGGTTGAGATAAGAGCAGTCACGCAACTAAGGAATAACACAAAACCACTACTGCTACCACCAATGATAATAACGATTAGTGAAATAACAAGGGGAGAGGATACAATTGCTCACCACCCGCCGACCGATACCCAGCCCGACCCGAGCAGTGATCTGGGCCTTCCGGGTAACTCCCCCCGGTTTATATACTGGGCATGACGTGCTGTGGTATGGAATACCCCTTTGGCTAGTTTGGGTCAGGTGTCCTGTCTCTGCTTCCTCCCGGCTTCCCCTCCTCCCTGGCAAAGCATGAGACTGAGAAAGTCCTTGGTCGGAATAAACATTACTTAGCAACAACTAAAAACATCGGTGTTAACAGCGTTGTTCCCAGGCTGAAAGTCAAAACCACGGCACTGCACCAGCTACTAAGAAGGAGAAAAATGACTGCTATAGCTGAACCCAGGACAGTATCCGCCCCTTATTCCATACCATTCACATCACGCTCAGATCCCACATTTTTCAAGATAACATCGCTTTTGTCTCATATATATATATATACACACCCCCCCACACACAAAGAGAAAAATATCATTCCCTAGTCCATGGACCAATCCCTGTAAAGTTACTGAATTCATCCAGTCCATGATGTCAGGCTCCATCTCTTGTAATAGTCTTTCAGGGCAGGAGGGACGGTGTGTAGTGTTGGGCTGTTGCCTGCTGATGACACGGCTGAACTTGTCTGGTCACTGCTGAGCTCATCTGGTTTCATCAAAGTTCATTCTTTGTTGAGGTGATGATCAGAGGGAAGTCAGGGTCAGTTGCTGGCGACCTGAAGACATCTAGCTGGTGGGCTATAAAAGTGTTATAGAGCAGGCAACAGCGTACAATTGAGTTCATTGGCTGTTTTCCCCCAAAATTAAATCCCCTTGAGGTACACATGGGACTTCCTCATCTTCCCGCATGACCCACCAAGTATATCCAGGTCCCTGAGCAAAAGCAACCCCACGAGTGGGTTTGCCTTTACCTGAAGCAGGAATAACCCAGACTGTCTTCCCCAACAAATTCTTTATGTGCACCACAGGAACTTTATCCCCCTCTACAGTACGTAAAAGTTCTGATTGGGCTGGGCCAGCCCTGTTGGCAGATCCCCTACTGTTGACCAACCAGGTGGCTTTTGGTAAATGTGTATCCCAGTGTTTGAAAGTCCCACCACCCATTGCTCTCAGGGTAGTTTTTAACAGCCCATTGTACCGTTCGGTTTTCCCAGAGGCTGGTGCATGGTAGGGGATGTGATATACCCACTCAATGCCATGCTCTTTGGCCCAAGTGTCTATAAGGTTGTTCCAGAAATGAGTCCCATTGTCTGACTCAATTCTCTCTGGGGTGCCGTGTCGCCACAAGACTTGTTTCTCAAGGCCCAGGATAGTGTTCCGGGCAGTGGCGTGGGACACAGCGTATGTTTCCAGCCAGCCGGTGGTTGCTTCCACCATGGTAAGCACATAGCGCTTGCCTTGGCGGGTTGGTGGGAGTGTGATATAGTCAATCTGCCAGGCCTCCCCATACTTGCACTTTGGCCATCGTCCTCCATACCAGAGAGGCTTTAACCGCTTGACTTGCTTAATTGCAGCACATGTTTCACATTCATGAATAACCTGGGCAATAGTGTCCATCGTTAAGTCCACACCTCGATCACGAGCCCATCTATATGTTGCATCTCTGCCTTGATGGCCTGAGGTGTCATGGGCCCACCAGGCTAAAAATAATTCACCCTTATGTTGCCAATCCAAGTCCATCTGAGCCACTTCAATCTTAACAGCTTTATCCACCTGTTGGTTGTTCTGGTGTTCCTCAGTGGCCCGACTCTTGGGTACATGAGCATCTACGTGGCGTACCTTCACCACCAGGTTCTGCACCCGACCAGCGATATCTTGCCACAATGCAGCAGCCCAGATGGGTTTACTTCTGCGTTGCCAGTTGCTCTGCTTCCATTGCTGCAACCACCCCCACAGGGCATTTGCCACCATCCATGAGTCAGTATAGAGATAAAGTACTGGCCATTTTTCTCGTTCAGCAATGTCCAAGGCCAGCTGGATGGCTTTCACCTCTGCAAACTGACTCAATTCACCCTCTCCTTCAGCAGTTTCTGCAACTTGTCACAGGGGACTCCACACAGCTGCCTTCCATCTCTGACACTTCCAAAGCACTGGAGGGGTCCACTGGACTAGATACTTGCCCATACTGCCCCAAACACCCTGCCATTCATGACTTTCCAGCCTTGTCGAAAATCCCTTGGTGGTCCTCCTATATCGTCGTTTAACCCTAGAGAAGACCCGAGCCCGACCCTGTTTAGCTTCCGAGATCGGACAGGATCACATGTTTCAGGGTGGTATGGCTGTAGGCAAAACAGAGAGAGCATATTCAGCAACATGCTGGTTCCCAGCAAAAGGAGCAGGATGCTTTCAAGGGCATTGAAAGTGTATTCAAGATCTTTTACTTTTCCAGAATCTACTCCTACTGTAAATGGCCTGGTGGGGGAGCGGAGGGTACGAGGCAATGTCTCCTCCATAGGTTGACCCCCCGAGGGAAGGAAAAAGAAAGATGCGTAATTGCTAAGAAATTCCATTATATACCTCCCAAAGTATAGAGGTGATGACCACACTGGGAACGCAAGCCAGACCAGTATCATGATCAATGAGTCTATTGTATTACAAGTCATTACCATGAAGTACAGTGAAACAAGAACCTTAGCCCAGGCCCCCCAGCCGATAAACACTAAAACAGCAAATAGTGGCTGTAAGTAAGGTACAACATGCTGAAACTCTGAGATCAAGCGCAACAACTCTGAGAGCAAATAAAGCAACATTGTAACGAGTGACCATTAATCTGAAACAATGAATGCTTATCACAAATATGATTAGACACACTCTGGTCAGATCTGTCGTTATCTCAACCTTTCGTGCCCCTCGTTGGGCACCACAAAGAACTGTCGTGGTTTAAGCCCAGCCAGTAACTCAGAACCACGCAGCTGCTCGCTCACTCCAGCCCGTTCTTTCTCCCCCCACTCCCGGAGGGATGGGGAGGAAAATTGGAAGAATGTAACTCCCACGGGTTGAGATAAGAACAGTCCAGTAACTAAGGTATAATACAAAACCACTACTGCTACCACCAATACTAATAATGATAAGGGAAATAACAAGGGGAGAGGATACAATTGCTCACCACCCGCCGACCGATACCCAGCCCGACCCGAGCAGCAATCTGGGCCTTCCAGCTAACTCCCCCCAGTTTCTATACTGGGCATGACGTGCTGTGGTATGGAATACCCCTTTGGCTAGTTTGGGTCAGGTGTCCTGTCTCTGTTTCCTCCCGGCTTCCCCTCCTCCCTGGCAAAGCATGAGACTGAGAAAGTCCTTGGTTGGAATAAACATTACTTAGCAACAACTAAAACCATCGGTGTTGTCAGCGTTGTTCCCAGGCTGAAAATCAAAAACACAGCACTGCACCAGCTACTAAGAAGGAGAAAAATGACTGCTACTGCTGAACCCAGGACAAGCAGGAAACCCAGAAAAATATGCAAAAAATAGGTCTACAAACTCTCTTGTCTTCTAGTTTGTCCTCTTGTGCTGGAGTAATGTCAGCTCCACGTTCACAATCACGAATAGGGGCATTGAATCCTCTGTGCTACATCCAGCCTACCCTCTGTAAGCTCACAAAGCCTTTTGCTTTTATACCTCAAAAGCTTTATATCAGTTTTGTTTTCCTCCTGGAACAAACGTTAAAGCAGTTTTGTCTGCTGTTGAATATTTGCTCTCAGGAAACAGGTAATGATACACAAAGGTATGTCTTCCTAGGTCACAGATTCAGATTGCACCTGGCTCAGGAGATATGTGGCCTGTTTTGATTGCTTATTCATAATGACTGGTATGTGGCAGGGAGAACACAGGTGTTTCCATCCTCTTCCGCAGTAGTTGGTTTCAATCTCACTGTTGTGCAAGTGTATACCTTAATAGAGAGGTTAACCATGGGTATTTTGGTCCCTTTGGTTCACTCTGGTGTGATCTGTCTGACTTGCCTGCTCTCACATATGAAACCAGAGAGCTGCAGTGGCTGCTAGGCTGCTGCTTCAAGCTAAACTCATTTATATGTTTGTCCTTGAGCTTTTCTTAGGAGTCTGCACAAACTTTTTTGCAGCTGGGAAACCTGAGCTTGAGAAATTGAAACACCTTGGCTATATCATCCTGTACCAGGCTTGGGCTCTGCCTGTAGGCCACACTCTCTCCAAAATCTCTGCCCCAAAAAATGGGAATGAGAGTCAAAGGAGTGGGCAGCAGTTACATTTATAGCCCGTATGTGTCTGCAAGCACAGCAGTTGTCTTTGTTCACCATGCCAAAGTGTGTCATGTAAAAACTAAAGGACCCAACCTGTAACACTTCAGAAAATCTCTGGGTAATTTGGGGCTGTTTTTGCCTACAAGTGTCATCTTTCCATACAAGCTGACAGAGGTGGCAGACTCTGTGCTCTTCCAATTTAGATGTGACCCACAGAGGCTCTCGTCAGGCTGTCTGTGCTATCAAAAGGAGAGTAAAGCTCACCATGTCCAACAGTGAAATAGTACCATATGTAGCAACTCGGCATGTAGATGGCAAGTTAGGTATGGTAAGAGTTTGTAGCTCTTGAAAACCAGTATAGACTTGGCAAATTGGATTGGTCTGTTGCCTTTCAGTTGGAGAGAATGAAGCTAGATTTAAAACTAATGGAAGTTCAGACATGAAAATGTGTTTTTCCTGGCTTGGCTAGCAGAAATCAAGTGACATTTGAAGTCTGAGGAGATGCTGGCTGGGCTGTGGGCTCAGAGCTGGTTTTCAAACGTGCAGTACTCCTACTGTGCTTATTCACATAATTGTTACTCATAAACAGCAATTCTAGCTATCCTGATTGTTGTTTTGAGATAAAAACTGCTTTCGGGTTGGTTTGTTCAGTTTCAATTCCTCCCTTCTGGAACATTGTGCTGTGAAGACTGACATAGCAATATACCAAGTACATTACGTTTGTGGTTTGTTTTTTTTTTCCTGTTGCCTAGATAAGACTGTAGTATTTTAGGGAACTGTTTGTTGCTATAAAACTCATTTGTGACCTGCCAGAGTAGCAGCCTGACACATGAAGCTTTTTACTTCATTGTAATTGTTCATTGCATTTTATGATGTTTGGTGCCTGGAAAAACAGTTTACCAATGTTCATTATTAAAAACTATTTGTAAGGATTTATGAGATCCTGGTGCCAACATGAGGAAAGATAAACTTGTGTATGAAATTATCACTTCAAATTGATGTTTTTCTCCTGTCTCAAGGAAAGATGGCCACAGCTGTATGGAATATGTCAGCTGACTAGCTCTTCATCATGTGAGAAAGTTTTGGTTCCAGTAGTGGCTTTAGTGATCCTCATTTTAATTCCTCAGAAGTGTGTCACCTGGGAAAACTTACTTCTGCTTGTTTTATTTTTAATAAATTTAGTAGCCCACTTTGTTTTGCAAGGTGCTGTGAAATCTAGGAAGCTGGGATTCTTTCTTTACCATTTAGAGATTTTAAAACCAGCTTATTCTTTACAGCATTAGTTTTAGGACTAGGAGAACCTTGCCAGAAGACTGGACTTGTTACCTAGGAAAAAGCAGTGAAAGTAGGTTGTTCCTGGAACAGCAAAAGCGGTGAAACTTGGCTTGGTTGGGAATAGATATGGGTCTGGGGTTTACTGCAGACTCCTGCTGAAACTCTGCAGGCATTTGTAGCTCTTTGCCATGTGGACTTTTGGTCTCTAGCAAAGAATGAGCTTGTGAAGCTGTTTTTCCCTTAGTTGAGGTACTTGGAATTAGGGGATTGTTGTGTGAAAGGGTAAAATAATTTGGCAGAAAATAAACCCCCTTGCTTTCCAGCTGATCCTCAGATATTAGAGGGGCTGGGTGCAGCTAGGCTTAGATTCTGAGTGATGCCCAATTTGCCACTATCAGTCCGGTCGCATTCAATATATTGAATAATCACGATTCCGGATGCACTAATAGTGCACTGCACCTTCAGTCTAATCGTGCTCACGAACTAGCACGGCCACACTGAGGGAGCTGGTCGCGTCCAATGAGAGATTTACGATTAGCTACTTAAACGGTGCAGTTTATTAAAGCAACAGATACAGGTTCTTGTGGATTGCCGGTGATAAATACACTGTCTGCAAAAGCACGTGCAAATAATAAGGTATACAACCGCGCGACAAAGTTATGAATAATACAGCCTGGCTTTAAAGTATAAAAGTAAAAAGTAACTCTATATAGAGATTCCTAATTTTCCCAGGGAAGCACTGGATACAGTGCAAGTCTTACCCAAAGGCGTCCCTATGGGGGGGAAGAAAGGTCCAGCCCGTCGACCGGTCCCAGGAGTCGAGAGTAGTCAGCTGATGGGGTCTTCCTCGGCTCGTCCACGATGATGTCTTCCCTAAAGCCCCCCACTTTTTGGGTCATTTTTATACTATTTTTCACTTTCAAGGTGGAGCTTGAGTGACTCTAGTCATACATACCTTTATTGTTATTGGTGTAAACTTTCCTCGCTTTGCTTTTAAAGGTATATGCCACAAAAAATTCAAAGAGCATGCTCAAAGAGGGGTGGTCTCACTTTGGAGGCGGGTAGCATTGGAGGTGGAGGTGTGTTTTCGTATTAAAATGCATTATAATGAAGCAAAGTTCGCACAAAGGACAGCATTTTGTCAAAAGATGACAGGCCGTTGGCTCAGGGCAGCAAGTATGCAGCTTATCAGTTTTAAGTACCACCTAGTTCCCATCTCTGCTGGTGTTGGGACAGAGTTTGGCCGCAGAATCTCCACTCTGCTCCATCCTCCGTCAAGCAATGTTGCCACGGGAACCGCTGTGGAGTGAATTCCTGGCATACCACGTGCAGCTGCATCTTACCCTGCAAGTCCGTTTTTCCTTTATGTGTGAGCAATGCTACATTTTTAAATATAAGTTTAATTTCTACATCATATTCAGTAATTATTCCACAGGGATGGAGCCCTGGTTGAAAAAACTAGGGTTTTGTGATGGTTATTCTCCTATCACATCTGATGGAAATCGAGTGGGATTGCCATTTTGTCTACTTCATAAGTAGTAGCTGTAGGACATCTTGAAGTCTTATTATATCCATGCTGAGAGTACTTAGCAGAATGCTGAACAGCAGAAGGGACATCCTGAGCCTTCAGAGAGGAAGCTTTGAAGATGACAGCAGTTAGTTTGAAGAACATGGGGCATAGTACTGTGAACGCTAAAAACTGCTTTGAAGTCATATCTGTGTTTATGGGCTGAACTGTTTGGCTTTCCAAGTAAAATTTTCCTTTATTCTCTTGGCAATTAAACGAGATGATCATCCAATTCCATTCTGAACAAAAAGAGGGGAGACAACATTCAGTCTATTCTTTTTTCTTCTTATGGCGTTTAAGTTATCTCTTGGCCTTCTTTGCAAGCAATGCCAAAGTAAATTCTGATGCCTCTTAGCTATCTCTCGTTTTTGGAGACCAGCCGTACACAAATGATTGCATTCTGTCTCCCAGTACATATATAATTAAATCTGGCCCTGCAATGGAAGAGGGGGAAGACTGAGAGAGCTCCTGAGTGGGAGCAGAGGCTTGTGGGAGAGGATGGAAACTATTTCGTTATTGCCAAAGAGAAGTAACTGCTTGGCTGGAGAAGAAAGAGTTAAAGAAGCAGCAAAGTACACTGTGTGATTAAGCAGAGCAACCCATCTGGACAGGAGCAGGAGAACAGAAAGATAAGGAACTGGTTATTTTGGGACTGTTTGTGAAATGATGAAGAATGTTGAAAAAACAAAACTGTAAACCAGGAACTAAACATGATGTGCTAAAACTAGCTTGGTATAAAAGGTAGAGCAATAGGCTAAAAATATCTTTTGCTAGAATGGTATAAAAGCTAGAACAATAGGCAATAAAGTGATTCACTGCATGAAGATGCTCTGAGTCCATGCCTTACATATGCCACAGAGGCTGATTAATATGGATTTATTAGAGATTGCTGATTGAAAGGCTGCAGCTGCGATTGCCATAGTGGAGAGAAGGGAGCAAGGTCTCTGCTTGTAATGGTGTCTGCCAGGTCTTGTCTTCAATTTACTCTAACAAAGATGTTTTCTGTGTGCTGTCTTGCATCCCAAAATCAACTGCTACACCTCATCACCCTTCTGTGCTTCTTTAAGGAGATGTTACTTCTAGCATCCCTGACTGATATCAGCCTTGGCTCTTACCACAGTAGTTGGTACCTTGAAGATGAGCTGGCAGGTTTTCCTGAACTCCTCCCCAAAGCTGTGTGTCTGGCCGAGAAGCTGGCCTGAGAGGTATAATTTAGTTTTGTTCTCTGTTTCTCTTTAACAGGCGACTGCGATGTCAGTGGATTGCCTGGGACAGCATGCAGTGCTCTCGGGGTGAGTGTGACAGTCCCCATTAGAACTGTATGACAGTCATTTCCACAAGCCAAATCAGCAACCTTCAGGTTGACCTCAATTGAAGGGCTGATGTATTGTTTCAGAAAGGTGCAGCTAAATTCTGTTCACAGCTTGATGAAAAGGATTCTGGGTTACATTTCCAATGGGATACAGAGTAGAAAGCCAGCAACAACAGCATAATAAAATACTATTGTGGTTTTCCTCATATACGCTTTCCCAAATCCACTTGTGGGAGGTGGAGCATCATGAACTACTGTTTGGATTCTGCTTGAAATACAGATTAAATAATTTCCTTAAGGCAAAATTTGCCCCAAATATTCTCATGGTGTACTTGGGCAGGGGAGCCAAGCTCTCTGACCTGCTCCTCTGCTGGTTCAGTGTACTCAACAAGAGCAGTAGGTGCCATAGACTCCAAGCTGCCAGAGCTCCCAGGAGGGCTTGGCATTACGTAGCCACCTTCAAGGGCAAGTTTTCAACCAGCTCAGCAGTTGCCTGCCCAGCTGCCGCCTTTCAGTACGAACAGCTATTCCTGTCCCACTGTCAGCGACGCAATTACCACACCAATTAGGATATTCACTTCAAATTCAGGATCGCGTGGGTGCAGCTGACTTTTGGTCAGCCTTAGAGGAAACAGATCCTTTGGTATAACTCAGAGGTCTGCTCGTTTCCATGTAAACCCTTAGTCCAGCAGCCCTGTGCAGGAATAACCAGCTCAGCAGCTGGTTTGGGTCTAACTTGATGTCCCTTCCCCCTTACACTTGCCCAGTTTCACAGCTTGCTTATTTGGACCAACAGCAAGCTGGGGACAGCTTGTCTGCAATTCAACATCAGCCCTCTGCGTTCCAAGCTTCTCCTGCATGCTCAGCAATCCTTGAGGATTTGCCTCCTTTCTTTTAAAGCTGTGTGAGAGCCTCAGAAGGTTCAGCATCTTTGCTCTTTGGAGTAGGGAGGAGCCCTGAGGACTTTGGTCTGGAAAGGCAGCAAAGATGTTCTTTATATTCCTTCTCTTAGGAGGATTCACAGTGCTCAGAGCAGCTGTATGCATGCTATGCAGCTGACATGTGATATGTGGCTAACTACATATGGTTCAATATGTTTTGGTGCTGGTCTTCCATTAGAGTTCAGCTGGCTCACAATTATTTCTGGCCACTTTATCTTGCTTGTAAGATGAATCAAACTGTGGAAGGAGTGATACCTTGCCTAGCTTTGTGGGGAGTTGGCCACATCCAGCAGGATGTATGAATTCAGGTTTAGCATCCTGCAAATATATCTCTGCTGCGTATAGGGTTAGCTCAGGTAAGCAGCGTAACCAGATCCATGCAGTGCTGTGTCCACCCCTGTTCATGAGCTGCTGCAGCTGAGCTAGCTCCATGCAGGTGTACTTGTACTGTCTGCAGAACCATGAGACGAGGAAGTACAAAATGAAATATAATCCTTTGTAAATAAGAAAATTTAGTTTTAAGTAACTTTAAGCTTGGTGGCTTTGTATATAACAACAAAACTTTCCAAACCTAAAGAAACCCAACCAAAAGAACATAATAAGGGTCCTTGTATAAGATAAATCGTTGTAGCTGACATGGTTTTAGAACCTTATGACCTTCATACAAAATTTATTGTAACCAAAACAGGACTGTAGCTAAGGAGTATCTGAAACTAGCAGATGTTCAGGAGGTACTGTAGTGAAGTTAACTGATAAGTAGAAGGACAAGGAGAAATCACTCACTTATGTCAGCAGTGTTACCGAACTAATTAAGCTGGTGTAAGCATTTATCTACTGCGCATGCTTCAAAGACTTCCAGAACAAGAGTTCAAGGAACGGCCAAGTGATGAAGGTTGTTGGAAGAAGTAAAACGACCACCAAAGACCACTACCACGTTGTTATGCACATGCGAAAATAGGCATGGAATTATGTAAAATGATTCTCGGACAACTAATGCATATGTATGATGTTTATCGGAAATGTAATGAATATGTATGTTAAGCAACAATACAATCATGGTCTGTTTGATGCTTAAATGAGACACACATTAGGAGGCGATATCCCCTGTGTCTTCCGGCGCCGCAATAAAGAATACCTGCTTGTCAACTTAAAACTTTGTTGGCGAGTTCTTAACGAGTTCTACGAATCAACCAAGCCCCCCAAACAGTGTGGTGTGGAAAGATGCAGCTGTGCAGAATCATCTGATGTTTGTCAAGGCTCATTAACTCCTGCTCGGAGCAACCTCTCCAGACTGAAGCTGGCTCCTATGAAGCTATTCCGCTGTGCTCCCGGCCTTGCACCACCTCAGCTCTGCTGCTGCAGCATTAGGCCAGCAAAAGCATATTTGCATGGGCTTGCACCATTTCTCAGTGCTTCCTTTTGTATCCTAGTTATCTGGGGGGTTCTGTGCTAGAGCTACCCCTTACATTTGCAGATCCTGTCTAATTTCAGTGTGTCTTTTGGGGTATTTTCATCTATCTTGTGAAATGCTTCTCCGGTCCTCTAGGCACAAGGCTGTGAGCTCCATGTGAGCTTGGGGTTTTGAGATCAGTCCTGTGTGATACAGCCCCTTTGCATCTGTGTGTCTTGCAGCTGCCCTTTCCTCTACATAGTCAACCTGGATGCTCCAAATGAGGGTCATGGAAAGATCTCCCGACAGAGCAAGTGGGACATAGGGGCAGTGCAGTGGAACCTGCACGACAGCTATGCATACTACTTTGCAGCTTCAGTGAGTTCTCTCATTTAAGAGCTGTAACTCATCATCTTCCCCTGTCTTTCATGGGTGGACTTCCGCAGGGTTGGAAGGCTCACACAGGTGTGCTTCTGCAAGTCACGTTCCAAGATCAAGGCCTTACTCTGATCTACTGCCAGTGAAGTATTTAGCTTGATGGCTCTCAGTTATTGGTCAGTCAGTGTTGCATCTAGTTTTGCTTGTCTTTTGTAAAAACACCTTCCCAAAGAAACTGGGCATCCAAATGGTCCTTTTTCTGGAAGGAAAGGGGGATGTGCTCTCTTTCTAATTTCCATTCTGTTATGAGATTTATTGAATTTCTTACTCTGTGGTATTTTGTTTTTACCTTCCTGGTAGGATGTGGTGCACCAGGCAGTCTATGAATAGCACAAGTCAATACTGGCTCACTGCTGTAACAATCTAGGTTTGCAGATGGGCAGGGACCGAGCCAGCGAGAAGTTCTTATTCAGTGCGTGGAGAAATAAATAGACTGGTCTGAAGAAGCAATAGTGGCCATGTGAGACTTGAATACAGTGTTTAGCTCTGATCTTTACTTGGTCTATCATGCTCTGTAGCTTGTTCACCCAGAGCCCTGAGCTTCTGCTAGTGGCAGCCTTGGCCATCAACCAACTGCAGCAACCAGCACTGGCCAGATGCAGACTGTTCTCATGGTGAGGTGCCTTTGCTGCTGTGTTATATCTGCTTTTATAACCTGAGAGTCCTGGAATAGTTGGGAGTGGAGAGGTTTCAGCTATTTTTTTGAGAAAATGCTTAGCAGAAAGTGGTTTCCTAGGACTTTTGTTTGTTTTGCTTCCTGGACTGGCACTTAACTTACAACTCTTACTTAGGACTTGAGATTAAAGGCAGTCTTGAAAGTGGACCAGTGTTGTCAGTTAGGAGCCTTTGCTTGTTTGCTCTCTAACATTGCCCAGCCTGTCTCCTCCCAGCTCTGGCACAACTGACATCTTAAAGGTGCCTTCAGCAGCTGTCTGCTTCTCAGCGGAGAGTTAGTAAAACTTTCAAAAAGGTGCCCTTCAGTGCCACTTCTGGATACAGTCTGTGAAAATCAAACCCAAATAATGAAATGTGCTGTGCAGGCCACGAGCAGAGCAGGAAAGCTTCTTTTCAAATACATTCTGAAGGCGATATCCAGTGATCAGTTAATGCTGATCTGAGCAGGACCCTGCTGCAAAGCAGGGTTGTGCCCATCTCACACTCCTGTCTCTTGCTGCCCTGAGCAGACACAGGAACCCATCTTGATACAGACTGAAACTAGGTGTAGCTGGCATCAAACCTTGTTGCTTCTGTTTATGAAGATGGAAGTGTTCAAGGCGGGGCTTTGAGCAACCTGGTCTAGTGGAAGATGTCCCTGCCTGTGGCAGGGGGTTGGAATTAGATGACCTTAAGGTCCTTTCCAACCCAAACCATTCTATGATTCTATGCCAAAATGCTCTGGTGATTTAGATGTACTTGCTGACATACATCAAGCGAGGAATCCCCAAGATCATAAAATCAACTAGGTTGGAAAAGACCTTTAAGATCATAAAGTCCAACCGTTACCCCAGGAAAAAATGAGATCAGGCAGCTTTTCCCTTTTGAGTCAGAAACACCTCCTTTCCAGCCATCTTACAGTTGGCTGGCATTTTGGTGCTGCTGCGTTACAGCCCTGTCCTAGGATTAGAATTTAGCCTGTCTTGTTTAGAAGTGGAAAGCAGACTTGCACCATGTGCTCAGGTCTGTGTGTCTCAGGTCAGGTCTGGAAGCAGTGTGGATGTGTTTCAGGGCCATACCTAAGGGGGGCAAAGGTGCATTGGGAAGAATAAATCAGCTTGGATTCAGCACTGTGAAGATGTGATTTGCTACTTCAGGCTGGCTGTCAGTCCCCCATCAGTCATAGAATCATAGAATCATAGAATCGTAAGGGTTGGAAAGGACCTTAAGATCATCTAGTTCCAACCCCCCTGCCATGGGCAGGGACACCTTGCCCTAAACCACGTGGTCCAAGGCTCTGTCCAGCCTGGCTGCTGTTGAGGTTGTCTTATGTTCAGGTATACCATGCAAGTGTTGTAGACAGCCCCGAGGGCTCTATCCCTAAAAGGGAGTGTCCTGTCTGTCAACAGCTTCACCTAGTCTGCAGTACTGTTAGTTCAAAGTAGTACAGGCAAAGGGGAAGTCTGTCCTTGTGTTTGGATAAGGGCTGCTTATTTTTTTTAGCTTCTTTCCAGAAGAGCTGAAACACATCCTTTTGTTGTGCTTGGCTGTGTCTGCCCTCTGGCTCAAGCACATTTCTGAGGACTCCTAAGCTGTTGTTTCAAGAAATGCCATTGTTTTCAATCCTAAATCCTTGTTACTTTTTTTGTGTGGTCACAAACGCTTGAACAAGAGGGTGATGAAATTGTTGGAAGTGCACACCGATACTTATCATGAGCAGCACATATTTTAGAAAATGCTCCTGATGGGAGGAGCTGTCATTCCCCCACACCTGGTGCTAGGGGCAACGCTTTCCATGTGAGATGCCCCACAAAAAGACTGGTGACCTGGTGATCCTTTATCTTGTAGCACCAATTCTGGAGTCCTGGACAAATCCTGTTGGGCGATTTCACTCTACCCCCTTAAATCCTTCTGTCAATGAGAAACATGCAAGGAGCTTTCCTTGCCCCAAACTCTTGTGCAGTCCTGCTGTGGGTTATTAGAGAAATGCCATATATTATTGCTGAGTTGGGAGGAGGCTTTCCATTTCAGGGAAGGCTGTAGTGTTTTATCTATCTGCAAGTTCCAATTCATAAGAAGCAGTTTTGGGGTAAAAAAACAAAACAAAACAAAAACAACAACAAAAGACAAAAAAAAAAACCAACCCAAAACAAACAAACCACCACCACAAAAAACTGCCGCAAAAACTGTGAGTCTCTTCTCTATTACATTTTCCCCTCATCTACCTGTAAGTCTGAAAACAAGGGGCTAATGAAGATTAGGGGGCTAATGAAGTTTGCGTTATTTCTGGTTTTGCAGAATCAGCATGAATTTCCAGTCATGGCCTAAGATCCACTGTGCTTGGTGCTATAATCGCACCAAAAAAGGCAATTCCTGCCCCAGAAAGATTAGAGTCCACCTGGGCTGAGGTAAACTTTGGTTGAGGCAGAATACAAACTTAAAGCGCAATAGCTATGTCCAAGTAACTTTTGTGTGTGGCTGCACTGAGAGAGGATTTAGTCCTGGAATGAGTGAAGGAGCCCTAAATATTGTTGTCATCTTGTTTGCTCCTGTGGTTTACAGTTAGTGGTAAGCACTTAAAGCTTTTTTTTTTCCTGGGCTGGCAAGGATGGGAGTACTCTTGAGAAGGTGACCTTGAAGCCTTTAGACTGTATTGTTCATGTTTGGCAGCGGCCCTGATTATCCCAGAAGGGAATTGAGAGAGAGTTGAGGAGGACCAATGGTGATCCATTGTCCCCCTCACTGAAAACTCCAGTCGTGAGTCTGAACAGACTGGCAGGGTATTCCTGCAGAGAGAATTTGTCTGCCTATTGCCTGCAGTTACAGCATGTTGTTAGGAAATAAAAGCTCCGAGAACATAATTTCATGGAAACATTTTGCAATGTGATTTTTTTTTTCTCCCATTCTTGTTTATCTCCAGCTTTAAGTACATGTAATTGAAGTTTAAGCTTTTGAGAGTCCTTGCAGCCTATAGTTTCATCTTTGCTCTCCTGCTTTGGGCAAGGACATTGCTAATCATGGTGTGACTCATTGGTAACTGAGGTTGTTCAAAGTGAGGCGAACCTGGTCCTAACAGATTCCTACCTTGTTTGCCTGAGACTATCTCCTTTCTTCCATCTAATTTCAGAGCAATCAGCATGTTGACCTGTATAAGTGGAAGGAAGGGAATGGGGAAATTTGCACATCGCTGCAAGGACACGCACATCAGGTGAGGAACACACAAGCAATGCTGCAGACTGCTGGGTAGAAAACGGTGCATTGTTTCACAGAAGCTAAGTGTTTTGGTCCTCACCCTGTTCAGGCTCTGCTCTGAGCCTGTTTTTAGTTTTCTGGACTGTACCGCCTTCCCATTTGGAGACCATGTCACATGTGAAGTGGCTCCCCCTCTCATGGCTTCTCCCAGTATATCAACTTAGCCTTTGATGGCTACAGTGTCATTGCCTTAGGCTGCTGTCCTTGTAATGAACAGCATTCATCATCAGGTAAACAGATACTAGCATGTTTATTAAATTGAATCCCAGCTGTGTTTCTGTGCAATAGCAGCTTAATTAAAGCAGGTAACCCCAAAGATCAAGTTCAGAGTGTGTTGCAGTGGTGATTTCTGCCTCTGGTTCTAGGGTTGTGTTTCAGTGCTGGGCTGGAAATGCAGGTGAAGGACTGTTTTTACTCCAGTTTCTGTCTGTGGAAAGTATTCAACCTTTGAAATGTCAGCTGTTTGGGCTGACTGGAGGCTGTTTGTGTCCCAGGTACACTTGGTGATCCCAACAGGAAGGCATCCCAGAGTGAGGGGTTGATGCCACCAATGAGTGGTAACTGGGAACTTGCTGAGACAAGAAAATTTCAGTAGATGTCATGAAGTGGCCATGAATTTGTCAGAGAAATGTACTGGGGGCTTGTGAGAAGTTGACGTGCTTGTCTTTGCTGACCTACTATGATTTTGCATTTGCAGTGACCTGGACTGGGCAGTATTTGAGCCAGACCTGCTGGTCACGAGTTCTGTTGACACATAGAATCATAGAATCATAAAATAGTTAGGGTTGGAAAGGACCTTAAGATCATCTAGTTCCAACACCCCTGCCATGGGCAGGGACACCTTACACTAACCATGTCACCCAAGACTCCATCCAACCTGGCCTTGAACACGGCCAGGGATGGAGCGTTCACAACTTCCTTGGGCAACCTGTTCCAGTGCCTCACCACCCTCACTGTTAAGAACTTCTTCCTTATACCTAACCTAAACTTCCCCTGTTTAAGTTTGAAGCCATTACCCCTTGTCCTACCACTCCAGTCCCTGATGAAGAGTCCCTCCCCAGCATCCTTGTAGGCCCCCTTCAGATACTGGAAGGCTGCTATGAGGTCTCCACGCAGCCTTCTCTTCTCCAGGCTGAACAGCCCCAACTCTCTCAGCCTGTCTTCATACGGGAGGTGCTCCAGCCCCCTTATCATCCTCATGGTCTTCCTCTGGACTTGCTCCATGTCCTTTTTATGTTGAGGACACCAGAACTGCACACAGTACTCCAAGTGGGGTCTCATAAGAGCAGAGTAGAGGGGCAGGATCACCTCCTTTGACCTGCTGGTCACGCTTCTTTTGATGCAGCCCAGGTTAAGGTTGGTTTCTGGGCTGCAAGCGCACACTGAAGCCGGCTCATGTTCAGTTTCTCATCAACCAACACCCCCAAGTCCTTCTCTGCAGGGCTGCTCTGAATCTCTTCTCTGCCCAACCTTTAGCTGTGAATACTGGGCAGAAGGACCTCATGAAATGAGAAATGGTTTTTAACAGTCACTATAGAATCAGAAGTATAATACAGGAGTCCTCAGTGTCAGGTCTGCATATTACCACTGGGTTTGTTGCAGAAGTTAAGCTCGGTGAAGGGTGAGAATTGCCAGGGTGGCCCCAAGCACAGAGCATCTGGGAGAGGAAATAGGTGCAACCTTTGTGTCACTGAGTTTCTGTGGGATAGCAAGTGAGTCACTAACCGAGCTTTTATGCTTATTTTATGCGCTAACCAAGTTTATGCATATTCCTCACTTTCTTGGTGCCCAACCCAGAATATTTTGCCTTGGTGCATGAAAGCATTGCAGCCTCTCATATCATGTCTTTTGTTATGCTGTCATCCATGGCACTTGGAGCAATTGAAATATTTTATATTGCTATGGAAACAGCTATAAATGGCTATGTAAGTGTTTCTTTTGTTGGTGTTTTGTTCTCTCCCTTTTCTGCTTTGGAGAAATCTAAGTTACTCCCATCAAATGGTGGTTCAGGTTTTATTTCCACACTGTAGCTTCTGAGATTTGCCTGTAGAGAAACAGCCATTACCCTTTTGTGTAACTGAACGTAACTGTGATTTTCATAAGTAGGACCTGGACACCTGAGGAGGAAGATGGGGGAAGATACTCATCTCTCACCTTTTTTTGATGGAAATAAGCACTGCTAGACCACTAACTCCAGCCACACCAGGTGGCTAGTAGATTGCAGTATGATAGCTTCATCATAGTGACTGGGATAAACTGGCATTTTTAACTATAAAAGCACTTCAGTAGGTATTCTGGAATTACACTGCCTCTTGAAGCTCCCCTGCTATCTAATAGTTTTCCTTTTCTATACTTCCTTGGTTTACCTTGCTTTCTACTTCCTAATTGTGTTCTGTTCCTGCTGGCTTCGTTGCTTCTGATGTGCTGTTTTCTGTGCTTTGCTTTTCCACGTTTCTTGTTAGTTCTCTGCTCTCTAAGAGCAACAAAGTTCAGCTTAGAAGTCTTGATCTGGCTGTAGACCTCATTTTGCTGTATATAGCAGAAAGGCTGTAGATGTGTCATTTGAAAGCATTAAGTTTTGTAACATGCCTATGTTGTGGAGTTGTGGGTTTCCAGTTAATGGAGAACTATTTAATAGTAGTTTCAGTCACCTTTCCAGGTGGCTGTTGTGCTTTATAGTGAATTTGGTCTCCTGGTATTTAAAGCTTGCTTTGTCTTCATGCAATAGGGATCTAATTTGAAATTGGTAATTGCAAAGAGCTTTTCTTCTCAGGCTGCTGATCAGAATGAGCTGCTTTCCTGGTTCTAGCAGTGTCCAGGATCATATCAAACTGGGGGATAGTGTGTAGTTACCTGGGTGCTGGATTTAGCCATGATGTCCAAACTGGAGTAGATTATTTGCCATAATGAAGGCAATTGAACATCTGTTGTACTACTTTACCAGATAATAGTATTTTTTCAGATTCAAAAAAAAAAAAGCATTAGGAGACCATTGTTTTCTTGCTTTAATTTCCACCTCTAAGTGCTTTGAGTACAGTTGCTCTCACTCTTTCCCTAGTTTCATGGAATTACTAGACACAGGGGGAAATTAGTCTAAACAGGAAGAAATGATAACATTCAGCTCAGCAATTGTTTCCTTAGTGAAGTCTTACAGCAATGTCCTATCACCTGAAGTACTGGGAATTTGCTAGTCTAAGAGCCATCCCCATAACCCTGGTGTCCAGGTTAGCCCAGGTACAGTGCCAAATGGAACCATGATGCATCTGCTGGGTAGAGGTCGAGGGAGGGGATTCTCCTCCTCTACTGAGCTCTGAGGAGACACACACCCCCTGCAGTCCTGCATCCAGCTCTGGGGCAACAACAAAAGAGGGACATGGAGCTGTTGGAGTGAGTCCAGAGGAGGCCATGGAGATGCTCCGAGGGCTGGAGCAGCTCTGCTCTGGAGCCAGGCTGAGAGAGCTGGGCTTGTTCAGCCTGGACAAGAGAAGGCTCCAGGGAGACCTTAGAGCAGCTTCCAGTGCCTAAAGGGGCTACAAGAAAGCTGGAGAGGGGCTTTTGACAAGGGCCTGTAGGGACAGGACAAGGGGAATGGCTTTAACCTGAGAGAGGGGAGATTGAGATGAGATCTTAGGAAGAAGTTGTTCCCTGTGAGGGTGGTGAGGCCCTGGCACTGGTTGCCCAGAGAAGCTGTGGCAGTGTTCAAGGCCAGGTTGGACACAGGGGCTTGGAGCAACCTGCTCTAGTGGAAGGTGTCCCTGCCTGTGGCAGGGGGCTGGAACAGGATGAGCTTTAAAGTCCCTTCCAGTCCAAACCAGTTTGTGATTCTATGATTGTACAATCTTAAATGCAGTTGGTGTTAGCCTATAAATTAAAGCCTGAAGTGATAATTTCTCTAAACCGCATTTGTAAAGTCCTATCTAAGGACTTGAGGGTCATAGTAGTAGGGGACTCTACTTTGAAAGGCACAGAGGCGCTCATCTGCCGGCCTGATCCAGTCTCGAGGGAGGTGTGTTGCCTGCCGGGGGCTCGGATCAGGGATGTTGCTGAGAGGCTGCCTGCTCTAGTAAGTCCTGCTGACTATTACCCCCTTCTAGTCGTCCATGTGGGTGCTAGAGATATAGACAGCAGTTGCCTGGAGGACATTAAGAAGGACTACAGAGCCCTGGGAGAGGTGGTTAAGGGCTCTGGAGCTCAGAGAGTTTTTTCATCGATTCTCCAGGGCAAAGGGGAGGACCTTAAAAAAGCTAGGCGTGTCTGGCAGGTTAATAAATGGTTAGAAAGCTGGTGCCATAGTCAGGGGTTTGGCTATTTAGAACATGGGGCTCCATTTGGGAGGCCAGATCTACTGGAGGCTGGTGGAGCTGGTCTGACAAAGAAGGGGAAGAGCTGTTTTGGTAGGAGGCTTGCCAGGCTGGTCAGGAAAGCTTTAAACTAGATGTGTTGGGGGAGGGGAGCATTGATCCATCCCAACACTCCTGGTCAGTTGCCAGCACCTGTAATAAGTGCTTGGAGCGATGTAGAGATGTTCCAGCAGCCCCAGCCATTGAGTCGGCTTCATTTGGAGCTCGGATAAGGTGCCTCTATACAAATGCCCGTAGTATGGGGAACAAGCAAGAGGAATTAGAGATGTGTGCAAGGTTACGGGAATATGATGTCATTGGTATCACAGAAACATGGTGGGATGGCTCCTATGACTGGAATGTCGGAATGGAAGGTTACAGGCTGTTTAGAAAAGACAGGCCAGGCAGACGGGGAGGGGGCGTTGCTATCTATGTCAGTGATAGGCTAGAGAGTATGGAACTCTGTCTGGGGACGGGTGATGAGGTAACAGAGTGTTTGTGGGTCAGGATCAAAGGGAAAACAGCAACGGGGGACATTACGGTGGGGATCTGTTACAGGCCGCCTGATCAAGAGGACTCTGTGGATGAAGCGCTCTACAGACAGATAGGAGCAGCCTCACGCTCGCAGGCCCTGGTCCTCATGGGGGACTTCAACCATCCTGACATCTGTTGGAGGGACGGTACGGCCCGGCACAAGCAATCCAGGAGGTTCCTTAATTGTGTGGAAGACAACTTCCTCTTTCAAGCAGTAGAGGAGCCGACGAGGAGAGGTGCCATGCTGGACCTTGTGCTCACCAACAGGGAGGGACTGGTTGGAAATGTAATGCTCCAGGGCAGCCTTGGCTCTAGTGATCATGAGATGGTTGAGTTTGAGATCCTCAGGACGGTGAGAAGAGCATGCAGCAAGCTCACTGCCCTGGACTTCAAGAAAGCAGACTTTGACCTCTTCAGGAACCTCCTTAGTAAGGTTTCATGGGATACAGTCCTAGAGGGCAGGGGGGCCCAAGACTGCTGGCTGATATTCAAGGATCACCTGCTACGTGCTCAAGAGTGTTGCATCCCGACTAGAAGAAAGTGCAGCAGGAGGGCCAGGAGACCTCCATGGATGGACAAGGAGCTGCTGAGGAAACTTAGAGGGAAAAAAGAAGCTTCTAGAAGGTGGAAGCAAGGACAGGCGACCTGCTCCAACAGCTCCATGTCCTTCTTATGTTGAGGACACCAGAACTGTACACAGTACTCCAAGTGAGGTCTCACAAGAGCAGAGTAGAGGGGCAGGATCACCTCCTTTGACCTGTTGGTCACGCTTCTTTTGATGCAGCCCAGGATACGGTTGGCTTTCTGGGCTGCAAGCGCACACTGAAGCCAGCTCATGTTCAGTTTCTCATCAACCAACACCCTCAAGTCCTTCTCTGCAGGGCTGCTCTGAATCTCTTCTCCACCCAACCTGTAGCTGTGAATACTGGGATTGCCCTGACCCAGGTGTAGGATCTTGCACTTGGCTTGGTTAAACTTCATAAGGTTGGCATCGGCCCACCTCACAAGCGTGTCAAGGTCCCTCTGGATGGCATCCCTTCCCTCCAGCGTATCAACCGAACCACACAGCTTGGTGTCGTCGGCAAACTTGCTGAGGGCGCACTCAATCCCACTGTCCATGTCCCCAACAAAGATGTTGAACAAGATTGGTCCCAACACCGATCCCTGAGGGACACCACTCGTTACAGTTTTCCAACTGGACATTGAGCCGTTGACCACAACTCTTTGTGTGCGGCCATCGAGCCAGTTCTTTATCCACTGAGTGGTCCATCTATCAAATTGATGTCTCTCCAATTTAGAGACAAGGATGTCGTGTGGACAGTGTCGAACACTTTGCACAAGTCCAGGTAGATGACGTCAACTGCTCTGCCCCTGTCCATCAGTTCCGTGGTTCCATCATAGAAGGCCACCAAATTGGTCAGGCAGGATTTCCCCTTAGTGAAGCCATTTTGGCTGTCACCAACCACCTTGTTGTTTTTCATGTGCCTTAGCATGCTTTCCAGGAGAATCTGCTCCAAGATTTTGCCAGGCACAGAGGTGAGACTGACTGGTCTGTAGTTCCCTGGGTCTTCCACCTTCCCCTTCTTGAAAATGGGGGTTATATTACCCTTCTTCCAGTCATCGGGAACTTCACCTGACTGCCAGGATTTTTCAAATATGATGGACAGTGGCTTAGCAACTTCATTCACCACCTCCTTCAGGACCCATGGATGGATTTCATCAGGTCCCATGGACTTGTGCACATTCAGGTTCTTAAGATGGTCTCGAACCTGATCCTCTCCTACAGTGGGCCTAAGGTCTTCATTCTCCCAGTCCCTGCATCTGCCTTCCAAGACTTGGGTGGTGTGGTCAGAGCATTTGCCAGTGAAGACTGAGGCAAAGAAGTCATTAAGAACCTCAGCCTTCTCCAAATCCAGGGTAGCCAGTTCTCCTGTTTCCTTCCGGAGAGGGCCCACATTGTCCCTAGTCTGTCTTTTATTTGCTACATACCTATAGAAGCCTTTCCTGTTATCTTTCACATCCCTTGCCAGATTTAATTCTAGCTGGGCCTTAGCTTTCCTCACCTGGTCCCTAGCTTCCTGGACAATGTTCCTGTATTCTTCCCAGGCCGCCTGTCCTCACTTCCACCTTCTAGAAGCTTCTTTTTTCCCTCTAAGTTTCCTCAGCAGCTCCTTATCCATCCATGGAGGTCTCCTGGCCCTCCTGCTGCATTTCATTCTAGTCGAGACGCAACACTCCTCAGCTTGTAGCAGGTGATCCTTGAATATCAACCAGCAGTCTTGGGCCCCCCTGCCCTCTAGGACTATATCCCATGAAACCTTACTAAGGAGGTTCCTGAAGAGGCCAAAGTCTGCTCTCTTGAAGTCCAGGGCAGTGAGCTTGCTGCATGCTCTTCTTACTGTCCTGAGGATCTCGAACTCGACCATCTCATGATCGCTACAGCCAAGGCTGCCCTGGAGCATCACATTTCCAACCAGTCCCTCCCTGTTGGTGAGCATGAGGTCAAGCATGGCACCTCTCCTTGTCGGCTCCTCTATTACTTGCACATACATCTATATCTGGGACATCAAGTTAGTATGTTTCTGCACTGCAGGGAAATCATTGCACTCTTTTCCATAATTAGCAGCTTGCAAGGCAAAGCACACACTCAAGTGTGCTGCTCTTCAGCTGTGCTTGCAGGGGCTTTGTCTGCTTCCCATAATCTCGAAGATGACTTCTCTTCCCCTATTTTCAAGCCAGTTCAGAGTCAATGAAGGGCAGTAGTGGTACAGTTAAGCTACAGTTGTGCTCCTGTGTTGAAAAAATACCAACTGGCTTCATTCCCTACTGTCGTGGTTTGAGCCCAGCCGGTAACTCAGAACCATACAGCTGCTCGCTCACTCCCCCCCTTCCTCCCCCTGCTCCCGGAGGGATGGGGAGGAGAATCGGAAGAATGTAACTCCCACGGGTTGAGATAAGAGCAGTCCCGCAACCAAGGTATAATACAAAACCACTACTGCTACCACCAATGATAATAATGATTAGTGAAATAACAAGGGGAGAGGATACAATTGCTCACCACCCGCCGACTGATACCAAGCCCGACCCGAGCAGTGATCTGGGCCTTCCGGGTAACTCCCCCCGGTTTCTATACTGGGCATGACGTGCTGTGGTATGGAATACCCCTTTGGCTAGTTTGGGTCAGGTGTCCTGTCTCTGCTTCCGCCCGGCTTCCCCTCCTCCCTGGCAAAGCATGAGACTGAGAAAGTCCTTGGTTGGAATAAACATTACTTAGCAACAACTAAAAACATCGGTGTTATCAGCGTTGTTCCCAGGCTGAAAGTTAAAAAACACAGCACTGCACCAGCTACTAAGAAGGAGAAAAATGACTGCTATAGCTGAACCCAGGACACCTACCCATTTCAGATCTTTCCTTGGGAGCTTTTCCTGGAGCCCAAGGATGTTTCTCAACCTGTTGGGATTTTTAGCTGAGTGAATGAGCACCATTTCAAGATCCTGCAGCCATTTTCCACTAAATTCACTGATTGTTGCTAGCTCTCCCTCAGCAGTGGGAAGAGTGGCAGTGGTATTCAGGAACATTTTCCTGTTTGCGCTTTCCCTTGATTCCTGGTGCTTTCTATCATGAGCAATTTCAGGTTAAGGGATATTTCCAACTATATATCCCAAACCCACCAATATTAAAACACCCTATTTTACACCTGAGAAGCAAGGAGCTGGCACTGGGACTGCTGGGTTCTCTTGCTGGCTCTGTATCAACTCTTTATGACCCCCGGCAAGTCACTTGGTTCCTCTCTGCTTCCCTTGCTCAGTTATAATAGGAGGATAATTATATAACCCCACTGCACCAGGCTGCCCTGAGGCTTGTTTAGCTCCTGTTAAGCTCTTAGATCCTTGGTTAAATGGTGCTTGAGAATGGCAACATATTATTAATTAAAAGACACAGACAATAACTGCTGGTTGTGTTTTCCTGTGATACTATCTTAATGCCAAGCAAAACATAGAGTTCTCTGAAGGTTATCAGAAGCCCTGCTTTAAATCTGTGGTGCCCTTCCATCATTTTGTGCCTGCCTGTATCACTTGGCCAGAAATGCTTGGTTAGGCAGTCTCTGACTAGCCTCTACATCCCACCTGTGCTAGTAAGGTCTCTGAGCTTGCTGGGACAGTGAGGTCCTGGAGCTGCTGGCCTCCAGCAAATGAACATCCTGCTGAAGTGGCTGTTTCTAATGACACCCTAGGGAGGTAGCCCTGCAATAAGGGCAGCTGGAAAGTCCCCACTTAATAACTTTTTGATTAGGCAGAAATTCTTAGAGGGAAGAAGTGCGGTCTATTCCAGAAAATGTACTGCTTTTCGTAAATGCAAAAAGCTGAAGACAGTATTCCTTATTTTCACTGGCATTTTTCATGAAAGGGCAGGTAAATTCCTGAGAAGCAAGGTTAAGGAGCAAATTATTGCCTTGATCCATGTCCTGGCTGCAAGGAGTTGTCATGGTGCCACACTGGCTTCTACCACTGCAGAATTTGGTCTGTAGAGTCTGCACACAGCTGGGCTTACTTCCTACTGATTTTGTTGTTATATGCTAGATGTGAAGTCTTTGCTCTGAAGTCACTGCTCCATCTGCCTTGAATCAGGGTCTGCAAAGACTTGACAAATGCATCAGTGGCTTTTGTTGAGTTTTTCCACAGCTCTCTTTCTTTTAATCCTCCTGGGAAAGGCTGTTTTGTTGCTTCCTACAACAGCACTTTGTGAGCTCAGTTTCCTTGCTTGCCCAGTTGCAACATGCCACACTTTGCATGTGTTTCTCCTCCCTCTAGTCCTCTCCAACGCCATCTTATGTCCTAAACTTGCTGCTGTACATGGTGGCAATACAGGATGGCTGTTGTCCTCCAGCTGGTCACCTCTTTCTTTATTCCATTTAACACTGGTGTATTTTGGTAAGCAGAAAGCATATTAGCTCCCAGGAGGCAGCAATACAATTAGTCCTAGAATAGCAAGGAGCTCACTGGAGAGGTTTGACCTTCTGGGCTATGCTGTGGGTACTCACATTGGCCGCGTTGTGTTTCAGAGACACCAGGAAGCCTACAGTCTCGCTGTCTGCAGTCAGCAAGTATGACATGTACATGTGATGTAGGCATTAAACAAGCCTATTGTCAAGTGCCCCTGCTGTTATTCCTCCCTCCTGTCATGCACCGAGGCTAAACGTGGCAGAGTACATAAGTGCCACCATGTGTGATTATCCCATGTAGGAGCAGCCTGAGAGGCTTCAGTTCACAACTCCTCCCTTGGAGGTTCCCAGGCATGGAGGGTGGTGCTTGGACTGGCTGTCCTGAAATTGGTGGACAGTCACATGGTATTTGTGCCTTTTAGACATAGCTTCCTCCCTGCTTAACCACCTTGCTGCACTGCTTGTCCCATGTTGCCTGTCTGTAATATCTCCACATCCTTTTATATTTGCTTGAATCAGCTGAGAAACTAAATCACACCCCAGGCAGTGCTGTTGAATCCTGCTGACTGCCAGCCTACCCCTTTACTTACTGGGGGGCTGGGTACATTAACCTGCTGCATCTGCTTCCCTGGGGCACCTTCAGCGTGACACAAAGGAGCTCTCTTTGGGCTGTACTTGCTCTGGAAAGGCACTTGTCATGGCTTTTGGCAGGGTGACTGTCTAGCTGCCTGTAATACTGCCTGGTGGCAGTTGCTGTGTGTCAGTCCTCACCGGCTGTGCACTGGAACTGGGTGATGTACAGCTGACAAGCAAAACGTCCTTTTCCTGAGCTACTGTCCCCAGTATTAGAGCAAACCTCCCAGTGTGTATGTCTTACGCTCTGCTGTTTAGATTTCCTTGGGCTGCACATCTGCAGTGGCTCCCCCTTGCAGCCAGCAAACCCCTCTATCAGTGATGCAAAAATCTTCCTGAATCTGAGAAAGGCAGCATTCAATTCTGGTGCCTGGGGTGAGGTTCCACAGGTCAGCTGATCCAGCCCAGCAGCTAGCTCCCCAGAAAGCATCCTTCCTCCCATGCCTGATTCTGTTTAGTGCTGGTCCAGATGTTTGTGTACCCTTTAGTGAGTGGATCAAATCAATCAACTGGCAGCCTATTTGTAGCTTATTTATTTCCTGGACTAGCTTTTTGCTGGGTTGTCAGGAAGAATCTGCTCACTGTGCAGCAGAAGGTGGGGAATAGCAGCAGGCTGAGACCTGTTTGGCTTTCTCATGGACCTCACCTTTCTGATAGCTTAAAATATTTTGAAAATACAAGCAGAATAAGGCTGAACAGAACACATATTTCTCTTACAATATCTGAACAATCCACATCAACTGTGAAGCTGTGTTTTGAAATAACCACCCATCTTTTGATTTTAGGACCATGACTGAGTTCCACGTGATACTGTATATAGTCATATCTGGACCATCATCTAGTTTCTTGTCCTGGGTTCAGCTACAGCAGTCATTTTTCTCCTTCTTAGTAGCTGGTGCAGTGCTGTGTTTTTTAACTTTCAGCCTGGGAACAACGCTGATAACACTGATGTTTTTAGTTGTTGCTAAGTAATGTTTACTCTGACCAAGGACTTTCTCAGTCTCATGCTTTGCCAGGGAGGAGGGGAAGCCGGGCGGAAGCAGAGACAGGACACCTGACCCAAACTAGCCAAAGGGGTATTCCATACCACAGCACGTCATGCCCAGTATAGAAACCGGGGGGAGTTACCCGGAAGGCCCAGATCACTGCTCGGGTCGGGCTGGGTATCAGTCGGCAGGTGGTGAGCAATTGTATCCTCTCCCCTTGTTATTATTTCACTAATCGTTATTATCATTGGTGGTAGCAGTAGTGGTTTTGTATTATACCTTAGTTGCGGGACTGCTCTTATCTCAACCCGTGGGAGTTAGATTCTTCCGATTCTCCTCCCCATCCCTCCGGGAGCGGGGGGAGGAAGAAGGGGGGGAGTGAGCGAGCGGCTGTGTGGTTCTGAGTTACCGGCTGGGCTCGAACCACGACAGTTCTTTGTGGCGCCCAACGTGGGGCTCGAAGGGTTGAGATAACGACAGATCTGACCAGAGTGTGTTTAATCATATTTGTGATAAGCATTCATTGTTACTACTCGTCACAATGGTGATTATTTGGCTCTCAGACTTGTTGCGCTTGATCTCAGAGTTTCAGCATGTTGTACCTTACTTACAGCCACTATTTGCTGTTTTAGCGTTTGTCGGCTGGGGGGCCTAGGCTAAGGTTCTTGTTTCACTGTACTTCATGGTAATGACTTGTAATACAATAGACTCATTGATCATGAAACTGGTCTGGTTTGTGCTTCCAGCGTGGCCATCACCTCTATACATTGGGAGGTATATAATGAAATATTTTAGCAATTGCATATCTTTTTTTTTCTCCTCGGGGAGTCAACTTACGAAGGAAGCATTCTCTTTCACCCCCCGTTCCCCCACCAGCCTATTTGGAACAGCAGTTGAGAGTTCTGAAGGTTTTAGATGGCCTTTGAATACCCTTGAAACCTGCCTGCTGATTGTGCTGGGGATCAGCATGTTGGCAAACATACGGAGTGTGTTTTACCCAGGGCCATCCCACCCTGGGAACATCCTAATTCATTTAATCTCGAAAGTTAAGCAGTATCCGATCTATCCAGCTCCCCACGTGTACCAGCCCATGTCTCAGCTATTAACAGAAGGTGCCCTACTGCTCGAGAAAGAAAATATAGGAGGTACACGCCACGGGCCACCCTATGGTTTTACCTGCGGGATCACGGAGAAGACATGAGAAAGTGGGATGGAAAACCTACTTCAGCTCTGGAGCAACGGATGCGTGAACTGAAGAGGAGAACAATGGTCAAGGATGATCCTCCCAGGAAAGCTGCTGCTCCAGTCTCTGGTGTGCAGTTTCCCAGATGGAGTGGAAGAGCTGATTTTACTCCAGCTCCTGTGATAAGGAATAGTAATGCCTTTCTACAAGACATAAGTGGAGAATTTTATGATCACTATTAGAGGGGCCCTGCCTCCAGCCAGGTGGAGGAGAGGGATAATCGGGTTTACTGGACTGTGTGGATCAGATGGCCTGGCACATCAGTCCCACAGAAGTATAAGGCTCTAGTAGATACCGGTGCACAGTGTACTCTGATGCCATCAAGGTATCAAGGGGTGAAACCCATTTATATTTCTGGAGTGACAGGAGGATCCCAAGCATTAACTATAGTGGAAGCAGAAATCAGCCTGACTGGGAGGAAGTGGCAAAAGCACCCCATTGTGACTGGTCCAGGGGCTCCATGCATCCTTGGCATAGACTATCTCAGGAGAGGGTACTTCAAAGACCCAAAAGGGTATAGATGGGCTTTTGGTATTGCTGCCTTGGAGACAGAGGAAATTAAGCAGCTGTCCACCTTGCCCAGTCTCTCAGAGGATCCTTCTGTTGTGGGGTTGCTGAAGGTCGAAGAACAACAAGCGCCAATTGTGACCACAACAGTGCACCGGCGGCAATATCGCACCAACCGAGACTCCTTGATTCCCATCCATAAGCTGATCCGCAGACTGGAGAGCCAAGGAGTGATCAGCAGGACCCGTTCACCCTTTAATAGCCCCATATGGCCAGTGCAAAAGTCTAATGGAGAGTGGAGACTAACAGTAGACTATCCTGGCCTGAACAAAGTCACACCACCATTGAGTGCTGCCGTACCGGACATGCTAGAACTTCAATCTGAACTGGAGTCAAAGGCAGCCAAGTGGGATGCCACAAGTGACATTGCCAATGCATTTTTCTCAATCCCTTTGGCAGCAGAATGCAGGCCACAGTTTGCTTTCACTTGGAGGGGCGTCCAGTACACTTGGAACCGACTGCCCCACGGGTGGAAACACAGCCCTACCATCTGCCATGGGTTGATCCAGACTGCACTGGAACAGGGGCAAGCTCCAGAACACCTGCAATACATTGATGACATCATCGTGTGGGGTGATACAGCGGAAGAAGTTTTTGAGAAAGGGAGGAAGATAATCCAAATCCTGCTGAAGGCCGGTTTTGCCATAAAACGGAATAAGGTCAAGGGACCTGCACAGGAGATTCAATTTTTGGGAATAAAATGGCAAGATGGACGTCGCCAGATCCCCACAGACGTGATCAACAACATAACAGCAATGTCTCCACCAACTAACAAGAAAGAAACACAAGCTTTCTTAGGTGTTGTGGGGTTCTGGAGAATGCACATCCCAAATTACAGTCTGATTGTAAGCCCTCTCTGTCACGTGACCCGGAAGAAGAATGATTTCAAATGGGGCCCTGAGCAACAACAAGCCTTTGAACAAATTAAACGAGAAATAGTTCATGCAGTAGCCCTTGGACCAGTCCAGACCGGGCCAGATGTGAAAAATGTGCTCTATACCGCAGCTGGGGAGAATGGTCCTACCTGGAGCCTCTGGCAGAAAGCTCCAGGGGAGACTCGAGGTCGACCCCTTGGCTTTTGGAGTCGGGGATATAAAGGATCCGAGGCCAGCTATACTCCCACTGAAAAAGAGATACTGGCAGCCTATGAAGGGGTTCGAGCTGCCTCAGAAGTGATTGGAACTGAAGCGCAGCTCCTCCTGGCACCCCGGTTGCCTGTGCTGGGCTGGATGTTCAAAGGCAGGGTCTCCTCTACACATCATGCAACGGATGCTACATGGAGTAAGTGGGCCGCACTAATTACACAACGAGCTCGAATAGGAAATCCCAGTCGTCCAGGAATTCTAGAAGTCATCATGGACTGGCCAGAGGGCAAAGATTTTGGGATGTCACCAGAAGAGGAGGTGATGTGTGCTGAAGAGGCCCCACCATATAATGAACTGTCAGAGAGTGAGAAGCAATATGCCTTGTTTACTGATGGGTCCTGCTGTATTGTGGGAAAGCATCAGAGATGGAAGGCAGCTGTGTGGAGTCCCCTGTGACGAGTTGCAGAAACTGCTGAAGGAGAGGGTGAATTGAGTCAGTTTGCAGAGGTGAAAGCCATCCAGCTGGCCTTGGACATTGCTGAACAAGAAAAATGGCCAGTACTTTATCTCTATACTGACTCATGGATGGTGGCAAATGCCCTGTGGGGGTGGTTGCAGCAATGGAAGCAGAGCAACTGGCAACGCAGAAGTAAAGCCATCTGGGCTGCTGCATTGTGGCAAGATATCGCTGCTCGGGTGCAGAACCTGGTGGTGAAGGTACGCCATGTAGATGCTCATGTACCCAAGAGTCGGGCCACTGAGGAACACCAGAATAACCAGCAAGTGGATAAAGCTGCTAAGATTGAAGTGGCTCAGATGGACTTAGATTGGCAACATAAGGGTGAATTATTTTTAGCCTGGTGGGCCCATGACACCTCAGGCCATCAAGGCAGAGATGCAACATATAGATGGGCTCGTGATCAAGGGGTGGACTTAACGATGGACACTATTGCCCAGGTTATTCACGAATGTGAAACATGTGCTGCAATTAAGCAATCCAAATGGTTAAAGCCTCTCTGGTATGGAGGACGATGGCCAAAGTGCAAGTATGGGGAGGCCTGGCAGATTGACTATATCACACTCCCACCGACCCACCAAGGCAAGCGCTATGTGCTTACCATGGTGGAAGCAACCACCGGCTGGCTGGAAACATACGCTGTGTCCCACGCCACTGCCCGGAACACTATCCTGGGCCTTGAGAAACAAGTTTTGTGGCGACACGGCACCCCAGAGAATTGAGTCAGACAATGGGACTCATTTCCGGAACAACCTCATAGACACTTGGGCCCAAGAGCATGGCATCGAGTGGGTATATCACATCCCCTACCATGCACCAGCCTCTGGGAAAATCAAACGGTACAATGGGCTGTTAAAAGCTACCCTGAGAGCAATGGGTGGTGGGACTTTCAAACACTGGGATACACATTTACCAAAAGCCACCTGGTTGGTCAACAGTAGGGGATCTGCCAACAGGGCTGGCCCAGCCCAATCAGAACTTTCACGTACTGTAGAGGGGGATAAAGTTCCTGTGGTGCACATAAAGAATTTGTTGGGGAAGACAGTCTGGGTTATTCCTGCTTCAGGTAAAGGCAAACCCACTCGTGGGGTTGCTTTTGCTCAGGGACCTGGATATACTTGGTGGGTAATGCGGGAAGATGGGGAAGTCCGATGTGTACCTCAAGGGGATTTGATTTTGGGGGAAAACAGCCAATGAACTCAATTGTACGCTGTTGCCTGCTCTATAACACTTTTATAGCCCACCAGCTAGATATCTTCAGGTCGCCAGCAATTGACCCTGACTTCCCTCTGATCATCACCTCAACAAAGAATGAAGTTTGATGAAACCAGACAAGCTCAGCAGTGACCAGACGAGTTCAGCGGTGTCATCAGCAGGCAACAACCCAACACTACACACCGTCCCTCCTGCCCTGAAAGACTGTTTCAAGAGATGGAGCCTGACATCATGGACTGGATGAATTCAGCAATTTTACAGGGATTGGTCCATGGACTAGGGAATGATATCTTTCTCTGTGTGTGGGTGTATATATATGTGTATATATGGGACAGGGGCGATGGTGTGTTGAGAGATGTGGGATCTGAGCATGACGTGAATGGTATGGAATAAGGGGTGGATACTGTCCTGGGTTCAGCTATAGCAGTCATTTTTCTCCTTCTTAGTAGCTGGTGCAGTGCTGTGTTTTTTAACTTTCAGCCTGGGAACAACGCTGATAAAACTGATGGTTTTAGTTGTTGCTAAGTAATGTTTATTCCAACCAAGGACTTTCTCAGTCTCATGCTTTGCCAGGGAGGAGGGGAAGCCGGGAGGAAGCAGAGACAGGACACCTGACCCAAACTGGCCAAAGGGGTATTCCATACCACAGCACGTCATGCCCAGTATAGAAACCGGGGGGAGTTACCCGGAAGGCCCAGATCACTGCTCGGGTCGGGCTTGGTATCGGTCGGCGGGTGGTGAGCAATTGTATCCTCTCCCCTTGTTATTTCACTAATCGTTATTATCATTGGTGGTAGCAGTAGTGGTTTGTATTATACCTTAGTTGCGGGACTGCTCTTATCTCAACCCGTGGGAGTTACATTCTTCCCATTCTCCTCCCCATCCCTTCGGGAGCAGGGGGAGGAAGAAGGGGGGGAGTGAGCGAGCGACTGCGTGGTTCTGAGTTACCGGCTGGGCTCAAACCACTACATTTTTTTACAATGCTATTTATGTCTTTGACTTCTGTAGTGTATTTTGACAGTTGGTCCTTCTTTCCACCCAGTGAGTCTTAATCTCCACCTGCACTGCAGCCTTCTACACCTGTATTTTAATAAAAAATCAATAACACTGGTTCCCTGTATAGCATCAGATAGTAGAGAGGATGTTGGGGAGACAAATTAATCTGTAAGCACCTGGAAGTAACTTGACTGAAACCAGAAGGGATTTGGGAGGGAGGTGAGGAACCTGCAATGTTTGTCTGGAAGAGGTTGCTCCATCTGAGTTAATGGACATGAGTATTTTAATTGGGGACAACCTGTGACTAGAAACAGCAATGAAGGCATGTAACTGGAACACTCTTGCTTTGGACACAAACACTACACTGAGGAATTGGGAGTTAATAATTTTTGTGCCATCCTTCATGCAGGCTTCTGGGATATCCTTCCTTTGAACTGCCTTTCCTGCTCTAAGAGCAACAGCTCTAAGCCCAGGTCAAGGGTCTGCTGCACCATTTACTTTATAATTGCTTGTTTTGACCTGCTCTGTGCTGCAGCTGGAGCTTCCCAGGTGAAATGGAACAAGAAAAATGCCAACTGTTTAGCAACAAGCCATGATAGGGATGTCTGAATATGAGACAAAAGGGTAAGCTGAGGGTTTTTTGAGCAGTCTGTGCATATTCATAGAATCACAGAATGGTTTGGGTTGGAAGGGACCTTAAAGCTCATCCAGTTCCGACCCCCTGCCACAGGCAGGGACACCTTCCACTAGACCAGGTTGCTCCAAGCCCCGTCCAACCTGGCCTTGAACACTGCCAGGGATGGGGCAGCCACAGCTTCTCTGGGCACCCTGTGCCAGTGTCTCACCACCCTCACAGGGAAGAACTTCTTCCTAATGTCTAATCTAAATCCACCCTCTTTCAGTTTAAAGCCATTCCCCCTCGTCCTGTTCACTACATGCCTTTGTAAAAAGTCCTTCAGAAGAGAGCATGTAGGTAGCCTCCTTCCCCAGAAACTCTGCATATTTGCATTTTGCTTTTGTTCTCATAGTACTTCACTGTTTTACTGAATATAAAGTATCATTCAGGGCTGCGCTTGGTGACTGGAATTTGCCACAGCTTCATGGGACCTTTTTAACCACTTTTGCTGAGCTATTTTCCTTTCTCCAGCAGGAGGGTGTTCTACCTCCCTTGTTAAATTGCCTCTTTTTATGCCAAAGAGCTAGATGAAATTTCAGGAGTCCTGTGCTGAGAAAGAAAATGTCTCTCCTTGCAGAAACCACTGCAGTAGAGTACTTGGCAGCTCATCTCTAAAATCCATGGTCTGGATTGGCATCCTGACAATGAGTATACACTGGCCACTTCCAGCCAGGACAACTCTTTCAAGGTAAATGTTGCTTTTGGGATTCCTGCTTGGGAGATGTCAGGATGGTGCAGCAGATCCCCTTCTACTACTGCTGAAGTCTTGAGGAGTGCTTGCCATTGGCAAGGTCTGGATCCTTATTTTTTGGTTTCTGGCCACCTGTGTGTGGTGAGCCAGGGATGTGCTTACAGAACAGGCACAGAAGTCACTGCAGGATGGGTGCACATATGTTTGCCACATATCTGTGGTGATTTGGGCAGTACTGAGGCTGAAAACAACTGCTTCTGCCTGTTGCTTGCCAGAAGGGAGCTGGCCACACATGCCAGAAGAGCCTTTTCCTCAAAATGCAGTGTTGCCAGCCTCAAACTGATTACAGAAACTTGGGGGTAAGACATATACTCCAGCCCCTGGGGTTCCCAAACTCATGTTGAACTGGGTTATCAATAAGAGACTGCCTGCAAGCATTGCTCTGCAGGGCCTTTTACTTGGAGGGGAATTGTGTGCTTTGTATGTCAGCTAAATGGAGTTCTTTCACATTTAGCTAAGCTCTGAGGCAAATGAAATTGATATGTATTCTAGCAAAGCAAAAGGTTAGGTTCTTCATTACAAAGCAGTAATAGCAGGGTGGGCCTGCCTCCAGTCTGGACTGGCACATTGGCTGGGAACCTGCAGGGTGCCTTGCAGCTCTGAAAGCCCAAGCAGGCTGCTGGTCTCCCTGCTCTAATTACTCAAGCTATGATTACTGTGAATATGACCCCAAGTCACTCATCTAAGGGATGCGGCCAGATGATGATAGCTTGATATTTGTCCTTTGGGGCCATCTCTACTGTAGTGAATGGGATTACTAATGATGCTGTGGGCACCCTGGCATGTTTTTCACTCTGTTATATCTGCAGGTCACATGGAAAACTGCAGCCTGAAAGTATAGCCAGCTGACTCCTGCCTTTGCATGTCTTTCTGTGTTTTATTTCTTTAAGTTCTGGGATTACCATCAGTCTCGGAAATACCTTAATATCCTTCCCTGCCAGGTTCTTGTCTGGAAGGCAAGATACATGGTGAGTGAGAAACTCATGCACAAAGGGACATTAAATAAAGAAGAAGTGCTGAAGGGCTTCTCACCAGTTCTACTGCTGGACATTAAGTTGATTTTTATAACCCCTCTTGGTGCTTAAAAGGCCTAAAAAAGCAACATCCACAGTGGGAGGCACTCAGGAGAAGGAATGCCTAGCACTGTGAGATCCCAGTCTTGGGCATCATCCTCCTGGGGGGTGAAGACCCAAGTACAGGTGGTTGGCTCTGGGAGCAAGAGGCTCAGAAAGTGGCTGCTGCTTTCATTGTCCCATTTTTCTGCTCAGCTCCAGTATTGGTACATGTTGCACAGAGCAATGCAATGGTGGCCTTCCCTCTCTGAGCACTTCTTCTACTCTCAAGGTTTCCAATTGTGCCACAGTGGGATCTTAAAGCATATAAAATCCATGAACTGTTGCCATTTATAAAGCAAGCACCCAGCCGTGTGAAGCTAAGGATCTTAACATCAGGCATCTCCGTTCTCTTCCCCAGATATCTGAATGTGGCCTGAAGACAATGCTGTGCCTTGAATCTTTGATCCCCTTTCCCCATTCCCATGGTGGTGGGTGCAGGACAGGGTTCTGGTCTGAGCATCGTGACCCTGAGCAGCTGCTGGGGCTCAGTCCCCAGGTAGCAGTTCTTGCAGCTCCAGGCAAATTGCAGGAAGGATCCCCTGTGAAAAGTCAATGGCGAAATCCCTTCAGCCTCCCAGCTAAAAAGTGAGGAAGCAGCAGGAGTAAATTATTAATCTTAAGTGAGCTGCATTGAATATCTTGGTATACTTCATCTTATACCTTGTAAGACAGTGGTTTTGCACAACGGTTGCTTTGGACCCTCCCAGTTTTAAGCCTGGTTCTGTTTTGGGCTGAACTCCTTTAAAACCCACATATTCTTGTTGATAGGAAAAGGGAAAAATTAGAGTATGATAACAGCAGCATAGGAGCAGGACTCCCCAAGGCTAACTGGAAGGGTGTTTCTCAAGCCTTTCAGCAATGGGCTGGTGACAGTGATGGTCCCCCAACTCTGCTGGGAGAACAGTCTCCTTCTCTGGAATGTCTTTGGCTTGAACACGCCTGTCCGCACCTTTGTGGGACATGATGATGTGGTGCTAGTTTCAGTGGAGAAAGCAGAAAGAAGGTGAGTTCAGGGCTGGATGTGCTCTCTCCCCTGCGCTGTGGCCATCAGCTAACTAGGGGTGTGGAGGCCTGGCTCCTGGTGTTGATGCTTGTGCTATCACCATGCCTTTCCTTGGAGTAGCTCCTACCCACTGTCCTGCCCCTCTTCAAGCTGCAGCTATTTTATACTTGCTTTATGGCAGCATCCACAGAAGCATTACCCTGTTGTTTCCATGCTAACAAAGTAAATTACCAAATGCTGAGTGGGTCAGCAGTGACTCTAATTGCTTCCGCTCTCCTGTGTCTATTTGTAAATGGATCTTTTGAAATAAATTGTACAAACTATTAGATGAGTGCACGCACCCTGCTCAGAGCTCCAGGCTAACCAGTTAACCCCTCAATCACTGCCTGGATCAGAAGCCTCCAGCATATCCCAGACCACAGACCCAGCAAACCCACCTTATCTGTGTGCTGGCAAAGGCAAGGGAGGAAGAGTGGGATAGAGAGACTGCTGTTAGAGTTCAGTCCTGACTACATTTTCCAGTGTAGGCAGCTAAATATAGGAGATTTCATATTAGAGGTTAGATAACCGGAGAGCACAGCTTTGTTTCCAGCACCTCAGCTGCCATTGACGGAACATGCACGGCTGGTTTGGTCTCGCTTGTGGTATGGCTTTGCAGTGTCCAGACGTCTGCCACCAGCTGTTCAGGCAATTCAGTTAAGTCACCTTCTTCTCTATACCTTGCTTTTCCTCTTTGAAGAAGAGGAGACTGATACAGAACCATGTTAGGATCTGGAGGATCAGTCTAAGCCAGCTTGTGAATGAACATTCAAGCAAGCTTGAACCACAGTTGTGTGTCTTAGCTAATAGCTACATATCCAAGGCTGGAAGTCGTGTTCAACTCAAGCAAGATAGATTAATCATGCAAGCATTCCAAGTCCGCTTCAATGCAGAGACAACCAAGATAGCAGAGTGTCCTGGGTTCAGCTGTAACAGTTATTTTCCTCCTTCTTAGTAGCTGGTGCAGTGCTGTGTTTTTTACTTTAGCCTGAGAACAGTGCTGATAACACACCGGTGTTTTTAATTGTTGCTAAGTAATGCTTACCCCAATCAAGGACTTTTCAGTCTCATGCTCTGCCAGTGAGGAGGGGCATGGGAAGCCGGGAGGAAGCAGAGACAGGACACCTGACCCAAACTAGCCAAAGGGGTATTCCATACCACAGCACATCATGCCCAGTATGTAAACTGGGGCGAGTTACCCAGAAGGCCCAGGTCGCTGCTCGGGTCAGGCTGGGTATTGGTTGGCTGGTGGTGAGCAATTGTATTGGGCATCACTTGTGTTTATTGTTTTCCTTTTCCCCTTTTAGTTTTATTTTCTCTCCCCTTGTTATTTCCCTTATCATTATGGTTATTGGTGGTAGCAGTAGTGGTTTTGTATTATACCTTAGTTACAGGACTGTTCTTATCTCAACCCATGGGATTTACGTTCTTTTGATTCTCCTCCCCATCCTTCCGGGAGTGGGGGGGGGAAGAAGTGGGGGAGTGAGCAAGCGGCTGCATGGTTCTGAGTTACCGGCTGGGCTTAAACCATAATAGGTTTTTTTGGCACCCAATGTGGGGCACAAAGGGTTGAGATAACAACAGATCTGACCGGAGTGTGTCAAAACATATTTGTGATAAGCATTCATTGTTTCGGATTGATAGTCAGTTGTCACAATGTTGATTTATTGGCTCTCAGAGTTGTTGTGCTTGATCTCAGAGTTTCAGTATGTCATACCTTACTTAAAGACAGTATTTGCTGTTTTAGCGTTTATTGGCTGGGGGGCCTGGGCTAAGGTTCTTGTTTCGTTGTACTTTATGGTAGTGACTTGTAATACAGTAGAATCATTGATCATGAAACTGGTCTGGTATATGTTCTCAGCGTGGCTATCACCTCTATACTATGCGAGGCATGTAATGGGAATTTTTAACAATTACACATCTTTGTTTCTCCTTCCCTCGGGGGGTCAACCTATGGAGGAGACACTCCCTCATACCCTCTGTTCCCCCACCAGGCTATTTACAGTAGAAGTAGATTCTGGGAATGTTAAATATCCTTTCAATGCCCTTGAAAGCATCCTGCTCCTTTTGCTGGGAACCAGCATGTTGCTGAATATGCTCTTTGTGTTTTGCTTACAGCCATACCACCCTGAGAACACCTGATCTCGTATGATCTCAGACGCTAAGCAGGGTTGGGCTTGGGTCTTGTCTAAGGTTAAATGACAATTTAAGAGGACCACCAAGAGATCTTCCCTGAGGCTGGACAGTTGGAGTGGCAGGGTGTGTGGGATTATATGGGCAAGCACCTGGGCCAGTGGGCCCCTCCAGTGCTTTGGAACTTCACTCCTGAACAAATGCAAAATCCAGAAAAATTAGCAGAACACTTAGACAAGGCGTGCTGTCGTTCTGGTTATACCAGAGAGGGACAACTCGCTGCAACGTGCTGGGGCTTGGCCTATGCCTACAGAGCCCTGTTCTGTAAGGAGCAGGAACAAGATGTCTCTGGATCTGATGGCAAAGTAACAGACAACGCAGCTACTTAAACCCCAAGCACTGTAGCTACCCCAACTCCAGCGACAAGCACTGCAGCTGCTCAAACCCTGACAACAGACACTGCAGCCACTCCAACCCCAGTGACAGACACTGCAGCCACTCCAACCCCAGTGACAGACACTGCAGCTGAACCAAAGGATCAATCCATGCCAGTATCAGTTGCCTCTATTAGCAAGAGGAAAAGCAAACAAAAGGCACAAGAAACAACTCATGCAGTGAATGAAGATGAAGACTCAGTGTGCGAACTAGAGGGGGTGACATCCGAATGAGAGGAATTAGTACAGGAATCAGAGGAAGAAGAGGTGACTTCTTGATCCCTGACCTTGACTGAGTTGTGGAATATGCAAAAAGATTTCACCCGTCTTCCAGGGGAGCACATTGTCACCTGGTTGCTCCAATGCTGGGACAATGGGGCCGATGGTCATGAACTAGAAGGTAGGGAAGCCAAGCAGCTGGGATCACTTGCTAGGGAAGGGGGAATTGACAAAGCGATTGCAAAAGAGAAATGAATGCTCAGCCTCTGGAGGCAGCTCTTGGCAGCTGTGAAGGAAAGGTTTCCCTACAAGGACGATGTTATGTCACCCAAGCAAGTGGACCACAATAGAGAAAAGCCTCCACTACATTTAGCCATTAATTCGCTACAGGAATTAGCCATTCTAGAGATGATCTGTCATAGGCTGGATGCCGGGAATGCACCTGTAGATCCAGATGAAGTCGAATGTACACGACGCATGTAGTGGAAACTTACACGGAGTGCGCCATCATCATATGCCCACTCATTGGCATCAAGGAGCTGGAGTGAGGTAGCACTACCAGCAGTGGATCAAGTGAGTCATCAGCTCTGGGAGTTTGAAGACAATCTCACCCCTTCCATCATTTCAGCTGTGGAAAAACTGTCCCTAATTATGCATGTGCTTTCTTGCTGAGTGGGGGTCTCTGGTGGTCCTCGATAGTCTTCCTCACTGTGTTTACTGAATGACCTCAGTGCTTGCGCACACTCGCAAGGTCCTAGTGCTGAGTTAGCAGTTGGTATGTCCTTGCTTCTGTTCTGTTCCAGTCTTGCTCCGCATTGGGTGCCACTCTGCTATCTTGAAGGCTGGCATCCTTGGTCTTATTTAGTGTCTCCTTACTTGTTATCAGTCCTGTGATGTTCCTTTCCCCATCATCAGAACATTCCTTTCTCTCTACGTGTTAGCAAGTTAGAGCAGTTTGCTGTATTTTACTGTTAGTTTAAAGCCACACACACTATTGTTAGTTGAAATCTACAATTTAAACCTACATTTCCCCCCTTTGAGACTTATAGGATATACATATATCCTGTAAGTCTCATTCTATACCCTTTACCCATATTGGATTCTAATACACCATTGTGACCAGCAAGTACAAAACCAAATCATGATACATGCAAGGATACAGACACAAATTATTACTATAATGATCACAAACAAGGTTTTTAACCATATCAAATTTGGTAGCCAAGAAGTAAGTCCATGCCATAATTCTTCAAATCCCCAGTTAGTATCATCTCTAACAGCCTGATGTAAGATCTTTGTCTGCTTCCAGATTTCTGCTAGATCTGTGGATATTCTGCCACTCTGGTCTATGTATGTGCCAAGAGCCATATGGTTCTGCAATGTTACCTGGGATAGGCTGGATACCTCAATCTGTAATGCCTGTATAGCATCCGGGAGTACAATACCCAACGTACATGTTCCTGTCCATCCTGGGGGAAGGGCTTTTCTAAACCACCCTTTCCCTTCTGGAGCATTCCAATAGCCAGTTTGGGGTCCCTTAATCTGGAGTTGCGTTGTCCAGCTACAGTCTGGGTAATGTCCTACCAAGATATTACCAGAGCTAAGAGTTTTACCCAGTGCCAGCAGGTATTGTCTGAGATCCTGTTTTCCCTGCAAGGACATATCACCAGGAACAAAAGGCACTTGTTAAGGCAGCCCATACATCAGTTCATATGGACTCACATGATTCCTTCCTGGCTGTATTCATATCCTTAACAAAGCAATTGGTAGGGCTTGTAACCAAGTTAAACAAGTTTCTTGAATCATAACTTAAGTGTCCGATTCATACATCTCACTTTCCCACTAGCCTGAGGTCTATATAGGGTATACAGATCCCACTTGATTCCCAAACACTCTCCCACTTTCCTAACTACTTCTGTAACAAAGTGCAGACCACTATCCAAGGACAAGCCTGCTGGTACACCATATCGGGGTATTATTTGATTCAAAAAATGTTTTACTATTTCATGAGCCATGTTGGTGCAACAAGGAAAAGCCCCCCGCCAACCAGAAAACATATCTATTAGTACCTATATATATATATATATAACTTGAGCCCATTGTGCTGTAGCAATTTTGTAAAGTCCACTTGCTAATAGTCTCCTGGACAATTGTCTTTGTTGTTCCAGGTGGGGGTCTCTTAGCATGGTAAACAAGGTTCACACTTCTTTAGAACACTTATAATTCCAGCCATTTGCATAGTCAGAACTTGGAGCTTTAAAGCCTCAGTCATTGATTCTGTTCCCCCATGAGTTGCCGGGTGTTTTAAGAGGCTGGGGAATTATTACTTGCCTGTTTGGTGTAACCCACCATCCTTCATCATTCTTCTTGGCTCCTAATAGACTAGGTAGTTTCTCATCCTCTGTTTGATAACTTGGAACTTCATTATCCAAGCACTGGTACTTATGAGGCAATATTAATAAAAGGTCCCCACCCACAGCTTCTTTGGCTGCTTTGTCAGCAACGTGATTATCAATATTCACTGGAGTGTTATCAAATTGATGTGTCTTAAAAGCACCGTCTCAGTAGCGCCATCAGCTTGGCTTTCTGTGCTGATGTGTTGGGGGGGCAGGGCTTTAGCCTTTGTTATTTCATGTTTGGTTACCACAGTGTATCCTGCTCTCCAGTTTGCATTTTTCATAAAGCTGCTACCATCCACAAACAGTTCGTAGTCCACATCCTTCAGGGATGTATCTTGCAGGTCAGTATGACTGGAATACACCTGCTCAATAGTCTGTAAACAGTTGTGAGTCAGCTTTCCTGCTTCTGGATCTATTGTCAAAACCACTGCTGGGTTCAAAAGGTTAGTTACTTTCAATTCTATGTCCTCCTGTTCTAAAAGCACAGCCTGATACTTTAACAGCCTGCTTGGGGAAAGCCAATGACTGCTTTTTTGTTCCAGAATGGTTGTTACCAATTGAAGTACAAATACAGTCCATTTTTGTCCCAAAGTATTCGGTAAAATTTTCTATTAGAGGCTCTAGTTCCTTTTCTTGCTTCCAGTTTTATAGGATATTGTTTCTGTCTTACTGGTCTGACATTTGGTTTCAGATGAATAGTTATTGCTTCTGCATTTCGTGATTGTCCCGGTACTCCAGCAGCCCATACTAGTGGGGTGACACTGTTTTCTCCACTTTCTCTGGTATATCTGGCTCAGTGGCTGGTTTCTGTAACACAAAAACTCAGACCTCCACAGCCTTTTCATCAGGAATATGTATCTGAATTTCCTTTCTTTAAACGCAATTTATGCATGTAGTTTACTCAGTATATCTCTATCCAATAACAGCACGGGGCACTCAGGCATGGAAAGAAATTGATGGGTCAACATCTGTTTGCCAATTTTAAAATTTAAAGGTTGAGAGAAAGGCAAGGTTCCTGTCCACACTGTGGCACCAATGACTGAAGCTGTTTGTTTGCTTAATTGCCCTTTACAAGTATTTATAACAGAATAAGTAGCTTCTGTTTCTACAAGAAATTTTACCTTATCATTCCCCAACCTAACTGTAACCAGGGGCTCTGTTGGGGAGGGTTTTGAATCTTCCCCCAGTCCTCCTCAATCTTCATCTGAAGTAATAATTTCCTCTGCCTGTCCTGACATTCCACTAAATCTCCAGTGTTTATTTTGATTCTGAGGGCATTCTCTCTTCCAGTGCAACCCGTGGAGTCTGTTCACAAACCTTTCCATGTAATCCTTCTTTCTGACCCTTTCCTGGTTTCATGGGTGAGAGCTACAGCCAACAATTATTTTTGATTTTGTTTATTAAACATTCGGTTTTACTCTGGAGCTTACCTTATGCCCCCACATATACAATAACAGATTCCTAGTTGAAACCCGACACGCTATAACCCACAATACACAATATTGTATTATATCAACCAACAATATTAATAATCGGGGACTTGAACCCCTTTCCACCACCATTTTGGGGAACTTGCACCAGAGCAATGGTGGTCCGATTGTGATAGGTCTCCTAGGCCACATTCATTATTTTTCCTAAATCATATTGCTCCTCCCCCTTAAGCTTTTGTACCTATTTCCTTATATCTTCCATGGCTTGACCTTTTATTAAATGGCCTAATTCTCTCCTTCCTTCCTCTGATTCAGGATCAATAGTAGTATATTTACACATCGCCTCTTTTAATCTTTCCACGAATCCAGAAGGTGATTCATTTATATCTTAGAATCATAGAATAGTTAGGGTTGGAAAGGACCTTAAGATCATTTAGTTCCAACCGCCCTGCCATGGGCTGGTGTGGCATATGAAAGGCACGGACTCAAAGCATCTTCATGCAGCGAATCACTTTATTGCCTATTGCTCTAGCTTTTATACCATTCTAGCAAAAGCTATCTTTAGCCTATTGCTCTAACTCTTTGTTGTGGTTTAAGCCCATCCAGTAACTCGGAACCACGCAGTCACTCGCTCACTCTCCCCCTCTTCTACCTCCCCCTGCTCCCGGAGGGATGGGGAGGAGAATCGGAAGAATGTAACTCCCACGGGTTAAGAGCAGTCCAGTAACTAAGCCTAAGGTATAATACAAAACCACTACTCCTACCACTAATAATAATAATGATAAGGGAAATAACAAGGGGAGAGGATACAATTGCTCATCATCTGCCGACTGATACCCAGCCTGACCCGAGCAGTGATCTGGGCCTTCCGGGTAACTCTCCCCGGTTTATATACTGGGCATGACGTGCTGTGGTATGGAATACCCCTTTGGCTAGTTTGGGTCAGGTGTCCTGTCTCTGCTTCCTCCCGGCTTCCCCTCCTCCCTGGCAGAGCATGAGACTGAGAAAGTCCTTGGTCAGAGTAAACATTACTTAGCAACAACTAAAAACATCGGTGTTATCAGCGTTGTTCCCAGGCTGAAAGTTAAAAAACACAGCACTGCACCAGCTACTAAGAAGGAGAAAAATGACTGCTATAGCTGAACCCAGGACACTCTTATCCCAAGCTATTTTATCACATCATGTTTACTTCCTGGTTTACAGTTTTGTTTTTTCAACATTCTTCGTCGTTTCACAAACAGTCCCAAATAACCAGTTCCTTATCTTTCTGTTCTCCTGCTCCTGGCCAGCTGGGTTGCTCTGCTTGATTGCACAATGTACTTTGTTTCTTCTTTAACTCTTTCTGCCAAGCAGTTACTTCTCTTTGGCAATAATGAAATAGTTTCCATCCTCTCCTACATCTCCCCCTTCTTTATTTATCTGCGAAAGGGCAAGGTTCGCATATAACTGTGTGACCATAACCTGATTCATACTTCGTTCGATTGATCGTTGAACACAAGAAAAAAGACAAGGAAGACATAAGGCAATCATTAATACAGCAATTAGAGCTATTAAAATAAACCCTGTGATATTTTTAACCCACGATCCAAAATTCCCGAGCCATGAAAACAGACCAAAAGCGTCCCACCCCTGATTTAGCTGCAAGTATGAATCGATTCTGAGTGGTCACTTAGATTCATGCAACACATCCCATCAAAATCCTCGCACCCATGTTTAAATAACAGACACAATCACGCTCTTGCTCAGCCTCCTCCATGTGCGTGTGCTCATTAATTTTATCAAATGTACAAGGCCCCCCAACTGCTCTACCGACTGAGCTAGCCATTACGATTTAAAAAGTTCAAGACGAATGTGGCTTTCCATAGTCTATCTTGTGGGGAGTCTTGATCCCAGCTCCCCCTTTTTTTTTTTTAGTTAACGTGTCTGAGAGAGCCTGGTGTGGCCGAGAGACAACTGGGCACGCCACCGCTACCCCAATGTCCCCTCGCTTAAGAGCTTCCCGCCTGCAGTCCTGCCATCGGTCCTCCGGATCCCACCCCTGCTTCCCTGTAAATGTCTGCAACTCAGCAGGAGGAGGAAACAAGTCCAGCTCCTTCTCCAGATCTACAAAACCAGGATCAAAGGGGTCCATAAGGTCGTTAGGATCATCAGGGTTATCAGGGTCATCACCCGACTCAGCCGTTTCTGACAGAGGTGCTTGCGCGGCGAGGATCATCGTGGTCAGTGGTGAGGACTGCGACAACAAAGGAGGCGCAGACGGGGAGACAGAAGGGGGCACGGGGGGAGGGCAGCTGTTGATGAGGCTTCAGGAGATTTTACCCCCTCACGAGCATCGGTAGCTTCCTTAGACATGACGGCATCAGAGGCAGCGCTGGTCTGTACCTGGTGAAGAGTGGCCAGGATCTGCCACCAGGTTGTCAAATGCTTCCCTGCTGTGGGGTCCCCGTTTGAAGCAGCATCATGCAGCCGTTTACCAACAATTTGCCAAGCCGGGATTTGGAAAGTGCCACCAGCTGGAAAGTCAGGCACTTTATCAGGGATCCATTCTAACAAAGTCACAAGCTGCGGACCCGATACGGGCCGATGCTGAGTTTCAAGCAGACGGCGCATTACTTCCAGGCTGTGCTGCTGATCTCAGGATAACTGTGATGGTGTTCCCATCATGTTCTCAGCCACTTACCTTCTGTCCTGCAGAATGGTAATTATGGTGCACCTCGAGCTTCCTTTCAGCTCCATCTCTCGAGCTTCCTTTCAGCTCCGACTCTCAAGCTTCCTTTCAGCTCCGACTCTCGAGCTTCCTTTCAGCTCCGTTTCTTGAGCTTCCTTTCAGCTCCGACTCTCGAGCTTCCTTTCAGCTCTGTTTCTTGAGCTTCATTTCAGTTCCGACTCTCGAGCTTCCTTTCAGCTCCGACTCTCAAGCTTCCTTTCAGCTCCGACTCTCGAGCTTCCTTTCAGCTCCATTTCTTGAGCTTCCTTTCAGCTCCGTCTCTTGAGCTTACTTTCAGCTCCGTCTCTCAAGCTTCCTTTCAGCTCCGTCTCTCGAGCTTCCTTTCAGCTCCATCTCTCGAGCTTCCTTTCAGCTCCGACTCTCGAGCTTCCTTTCAGCTCTGACTCTCGAGCTTCCTTTCAGCTCCGACTCTCGAGCTTCCTTTCAGCTCCGACTCTCCAGCTCCCTTTCAGCTCCGACTCTCCAGCTCCCTTTCAGCTCCGACTCTCGAGCTCCCTTTTTCAGCTCCGTTTCTCGAGCTTCCTTTCAGCTCCGTTTCTCGAGCTTCCTTTCAGCTCCGTTTCTTGAGCTCCCTTTCAGCTCCGTTTCTTGAGCTCCCTTTCAGCTCCATCTCTTGAGCTTCCTTTCAGCTCCATTTCTCGAGCTTCCTTTCAGCTCCGTCTCTTGAGCTTCCTTTCAGCTCCGTTTCTCGAGCTTCCTTTCAGCTCCGTCTCTTGAGCTTCCTTTCAGCTCCGTTTCTCGAGCTTCCTTTCAGCTCCGTCTCTTGAGCTTCCTTTCAGCTCCGTTTCTCGAGCTTCCTTTCAGCTCCGTCTCTTGAGCTTCCTTTCAGCTCCGTCTCTTGAGCTTCCTTTCAGCTCCGTTTCTCGAGCTTCCTTTCAGCTCCGTCTCTTGAGCTTCCTTTCAGCTCCGTTTCTCGAGCTTCCTTTCAGCTCCGTCTCTTGAGCTTACTTTCAGCTCTGTTTCTCAAGCTTCCTTTCAGCTACATTCATTCAGCTGAGCTACGCCACCGGTACAGCCATTGCTGTCTCTTTAAGTCCCTGTTTGGGCACCATTTGTGGCGTATGAAAGTCATGGACTCAAAGCATCTTCATGCAGCGAATCACTTTATTGCCTATTCCTCTGGCTTTTATACCATTCTAGCAAAAGCTATCTTTAGCCTATTGCTCCAACTCTTATACCAAGCTATTTTATCACATCATGTTTACTTCCTGATTTACAGTTTTGTTTTTTCAACATTCTTTGTCGTTTCACAAACAGTCCCAAATAACCAGTTCCTTATCTTTCTGTTCTCCTGCTCCTGTCCAGATGGGTTGCTCTGCTTGATTGCACAATGTACTTTGTTTCTTCTTTAACTCTTTCTTCTCCAGCCAAGCAGTTACTTCTCTTTGGCAATAATCAAATAGTTTCCATCCTCTCCCACAGGCAGGGACACCACACACTAACTCATGTTGCCCAAGACTCTGTCCAACCTAGCCTTGAATGCTGCCAGGGATGGAGCATTCACAACTTCCTTAGACCAGTTCACTGCCTTGAGGGCCGCATTCCTAATACGGAATAAAATCCACCACTGATGTTGTTTCAAAGCCTGCCTGTCCTGGTCCCAATTAGGGTCCCAGTTAGGATTGGCAGTAGGTACGTGAAGATTCAGTATACCTGCCAGTGTGCCTGACATTATTTGTTGCACTACTGCGGTCTGAGCCGTATGAATAATCATATCCCTGTCAACACTCTTGAAAGCATGATGCATAATTACCAGCCACTTGTTTCCAAATATTCAAATCTATAATGGTAAAGGGAATCTTTATCGTGACTGGACCATCATTGCCCACAGCTTGTCTTAAAGACACAATCACAGTTTCCCCTTGTTTTCCCTAGTTCACCCTGCTATAGGGCTAAATCCTTCAGCCCCCTCTAACATCTCTCTTTTCAGTGCCTGTGCCTGTGCTTGTGCTTGATTCTCATTGTCAGCACCTTTGGCCCTGTTATTCACAATACCCCTTCTCCAGGGGGCAACCATCAAATTCAAATTGTCCTATGCTGCACAAAGAGCAACAGCATTTAAGCGAATTTTACTATCTTTCTCTAAGGACAATGCTCACAGGTCCTGAGGTGCAAGATTAAAACCACAATTCTTTTGCCATTCCCAATGATTTCTCAAAGTGAAAAACATTTCCGTGTAAGCTACTTCATCCCCCTTTCCTTCTCGTCTCAAGAATAACATCAATTGTAACAAAGTATTATAATTAATTGTGCTGTTCACAGGCCACTTTTCCCCAAAATCCAGTTTGTACAACAGCCACCATTGATTATAGTATTTTACCAGAGTCTCCCGAGTAACCGAGCCACCCAGGGGTCCACCACTTTTTGTTTCGAAGTCTCCCGAGTGACTGAGCCACTCGGGGGTTCACCGATTTGTTTCCAGTGTTGCAAAATGCAACCCAATGGGGATTTCTTCAAACCCACCCCCCCCCCCCATGGAGGCAGTGGTCCTGACCTCCACCCACATTCCAGAGTGTTGCAAAATGCAACCCAGCAGGGACCTTTGCAGGTGATTCATAGAACTCGTTAAAAACTCATCAACAAAGTTTTAAGTTGACAAGCAGGTATTCTTTATTGCGGCGCTGGAGAACACGGGGGATAGCTCCTCCTAGCGTGTTCTGTCCGAGCATCAACCAAACCATGATTATATTGTTGTTAGTCATACATATTCATTATATTGTATACATATTCATGAAGTTGTTTATACATGACATCACATTCCTAGAACATTCTTCCCGCATGCGCACTTTATTATGGTAGTGGTCTTTGGTGGTCGTGTCTTCATCATCCTCCTCTTCATCACCTTATCTTTTCCTTGAATTCTTGTTCTGGTAGTCTTTGAGGTCTGCGCAGTAGATAAGTGCTTACGCCAGTTTAATTAGTTCAGTAACACTGCTGACATGAGTGATTTCTTCTCGTCCTTCTACTTATCAGTTAACTTAGCTACAGCACATCCTGAACATCTGCTAGTTTCAGACACTTTATCTACAGCCCTTATTTTGCTTACAATAAATTTTATACGAAGGTCATGAGGTTCAAAAACTATGTCAGCTACAACAATTTATCTTATACAATGATCCTTATTATGTTCTTTTGGTTGGGCTTTTTAGGTTTGGAAAGTTTTGTTGTTACGTACAAAGCCACCAAGCTTAATATTACTTAAAACTGAATTTTTTTTTATTTACTATTTTGGACTTCCTCGTCTCAGCAGGACTCTCCCTTTGGAGGCAGTGGTACCCCTGATCCTGACCTCCACCCAGATACTGGAGTCCAGACAGCCAGAACCAGACTAACCTTACCCACTGCACAGGGCATCCCCTGCGACTAACAGGGTAAGGGACCAAAAGAATGCCTTTTTAAAGAAATAAAATCAGGGATCTTACTGAGGTCCCGAGTCAGTCTGGGGATCTGTGGTTCCTTTCAGGGAAATTCCCCGACACCAGCGTGAAGGTCCCAGAGACTCCCCAGATCTGCGGGAAACATGGCAGAAGGTCCCTGTTCGGGCGCTAAATTGTTACCGCAAAAGTCGGTCGGAGAAACTCTCTAGGACTCAATTTGGAGTTTTAGAAAGCAGCATTCTTTATCGCAGCGCTGGGCGCACACATGAATCGTTTCACAAAGGTGAGCGCACCCCTTACTTGCCGGCGGCAGCAGCTGTATATTTAGCAAACTCATGCATATTCACAGCTTTTCCAGGGGATGATTTACATATTCATGAGATCTCCAGGAACTGATTGTAATATTTGCATCCTAATTGCACATGCGCTTTCTTGCTGAGTGGGGGTCACTGGTGGTTGCCGATAGTCTTCCTCACTGTGTTTACTGAATGACCTCAGTGCTTGCGCATGCTCGCAAGGTCCTAGTGCTGAGTTAGCAGCTGGTATGTCCTTGCTTCTGTTCTGTTCCAGTCTCGCTCCACGCTGGGTGCCACTCTGCTATCTTGAAGGCTGGCATTCTTGGTCTTATTTAGTGTCTCCTTAGTTCTTATCAGTCCTGTGATGTTCCTTCCCCCGTCAGATAAACATTCCTTTCTCTCTACGTGTTAGCAAGTTAGAACAGTTTGCTGTATTTTACTATGTTAGTTTAGAGCCACACATGCTATTGTTAGTTTAAACCTGTGATTTAAGCCTACACAGTCATGTCCAGGTTTCCAGCAATGTGTACAATGCAAAGATCATCCTTAAAAAACAGGTTAAGGTCTGAGTAAGAGCTATTAAGTTTCACCGAGCTCTTTCACAGATGCAAGCATGCCTCCTCCACACCTCACTACATCCCAGTTTGAGCATGTTTTGAAAGCTGCTTTTCACAGAGTCCTCACTGAATTCCCAGAAAAACAGAGTGGTATTGCATTGAATAGGCTCAGTGAAACCTGCTAAGTCCTGAAACTCTTGCAAGAGTGGGTGGCTGAAGACACCTGAGATGCTGACAAATGGGGTAAGGCTTGTGAGAGAGTGCTCTGGAGTGGCTTCAGATGGCTACGGTTATCCTGTTGAGAACCATACAAGCTGCAATGGTTTCTCTGTATTGCCAAACATCACCTCACTTGCCTCTGGAGTATCAGTGCTTGACAAGTTCTGGTGAAGAGTTAAAGCATGAGTATGTACCTGCTCATTTTCTCTTACTGTCTTTAACATTCTGTAAGCCACTTGAGATAGTGCTTTTAAGACAATCAACAAAACATGCTCTTTAATGGGTTTGCAGGGAGTGCATTTGAGTTCAAAAAATGTGGTTGTCTACTTGAGGTTTAAAAGCCCTCAGGGTAATGGATAGGCACCCAGTCCCTTGACTGATACCTTAAATTACCAGGTTTCATTGTGTAACCCACCCCTAAGTAATCTGCTCCTCGCTGTGTGATCTTTATGCCATGTCCTGTCTCTTCAGGGTACCTGGTGTATTTCACGAGACCCATGACCATGTACTGTGCGGTGTCCCCGATGGAGCCCGCACCCAGGTGAGTACTAGTGTCACATTTGAGGTGTGCTGCTGTCATGGGTGGGAAAATAGATTAGTTCCTATGCTGGAGTTACTGACCTCTAGTGTTAGCTGTGCCCTCGACACAGAGAACCTGGTCCTTTACAGCACTGCCCTCAACTGAGACTCCTTTCAAAACACCTGAAACATTGTTAGCAGCTTGTTAATGGAGATGTTGGTGTGAGCCTCCAGGGCAGTTTGGTGGGTGAAAGCTCCTGAAAGTGTATTCTCTTGTTTCCAGGTCCCTGTCAGCTTTATCAGTGTACCATAGTGGCCTCGTTACTCCAATGAAGATCCGCACAGAGACTCCAGGCAATCTGCATTTGTACAGCAGGAGTCCAACATGCAGCGAGGAGCAGGTCTCCTTCTACTACAAAGAGAGGGTATGTACCAGACCAAAAAGCCTTTCCTAACACTTCAGCTTTTGTGATCTGTATTCCTTTCATATAGCTGTGAGCATTGCTAGTAACAGAAGCTTCATATTCCTCTGAGGAAGGCATCTTTTTACAGGCAGCTCTGTAAAAACGTCACATGGATTTATCTCCTATTAGTAACTGATCCTCTCTAGCATTTGACCTGCTTATTTTGATATTTCTCTACACTGACCATCACAGCTTCCTTCAGTGCATTACACGGTCTCCCTTTGCATTATGTAGAGTTAAAATCTCACACTTAAGTTGTAGCCTCCAGGTAAATACATATAGGCAACTCTGCTGTTCTCTGTACTTCCTGATGTATATAACTACAAAGGATTGTGGCTCTCTGCAGCTAACTGACAACTTCTCCTAGATTATGGGGTATATTGGGTTATTTCTATTACAGGTGTCTCTTTCAGGGATATGTGCCCCTTTGGACTTTTTTAAAACAAAAATCATTCCTACGTGATTCTTCAAAGATCTTCCAATCCACATACTTCTGGCTTAGGTGTAGGTCTTGCTGTCATTGCTGTTTACAAGCAAGGCTTTGGCGGAGAGTGGGATTGTTTCCTTCAGGGACATAGGGGGTGAGGAAGACCTGTTGGTAATCATAAGGTGACCGTAGGGTAGTTCTGAAGCAGCTGAGAGCCTCACGTGCCTGGAGCAGATGCTGGGGAGTAATAGGCTGTGCAGCTTGCTCAGAAACCAGCTCTCTGCTTCGGCAGGGGGTGAAGTGGCTTGCAGAAATACAGTAAGCTTCCACTGAGAGCCTGAGAACTGGGGCTTTCGAGTAGTTTGCCCATTGTCCATGCTGAGGGCACTAATCTGCAGCAATGGAGAGCTTCCAGGTACCCCAAGGAAAGCTGAGAGCTGTCTGCGCTCTGCTGCAGTGGAACTTGGGAACTCCTGTCCCGGGAGCAGAGGGAAAGTCAGAGCCTTGAGTTCTCATCCTTCCTTGGCACCAAAAGAGGTCTTGATTTTCCAGCAGTGCTCAACATGACAGCTGACCTCTCTGGGACTGTGTCCTGCTTACATGATATGAGTTAGTCACTACACTTTCTAGCCATGGGGACACCCTCTGTCTCTGGAAGAGAAAATGGTTCTGCCTGGTATAATTACAGCCTGTTCTGGTCTTTGCAGGAGAGTTTATTTAAAGAGCTACCTCTGTCCTCTGCAGCGTGCTTGTCTCTGACATGCAGCTCTCTAAGATGACAGACAAGGCTAAAAATAACATGTGGAAGCAGCATGGTGCAATTTCACATGACCTGTCTCCTGTTCTGGGTTTAGCTGTAACAGTGGGATTTACATTCTTTCGATTCTCCTCCCCATCCCTCCGGGAGTAGGGGGGAGTGAGCAAGCAGCTGCGTGGTTCTGAGTTACCAGCTGGGCTTAAACCACGACATCTCCTCAGCCCTTGTATTGATGGCAACAAGATTTGTGTCATGGGGAAGAAAATGGAGAGAGCGTTGTGTAGCCAAGCTCTCTCCTCACATGCTGGATTGGAAGAAGTGTAAGGGCCCTAGCAGGGAGCTAGCTCAAATGTTCTTGCAGATGAAATAGTTTAAAAAACAAAATAAAACTCGCCTTTTGGCAAAGGTTTTCTGATTCTTCAGGAGTTAATGCCATGGCCTCTGTTAGATCAACGCTACATATTTTTATGTCATTTCATTGTGAGGTTTTTTAAAAGCCCAGACTAAGTATAGTTAACTCCTTGCTCTCAAGCTTGGATTTTATATTTGCATTAAAATAGAAGTTGAAATGGGTGTTAAACTCTCATGTTATATAACTTCAGCCCCAAAACTGAGTTTGCCAGCAATAACCAGGTATTTAAATCCCATGTAGCAATCTCACTGGCATTGCTACCATTAGCAAACAAATGGAATTTGCCCATTTCTAGACAGGTAATATGTCATGTTCTTGTAAAGAGAGGGGAGCTGCTGAACCCAGCAGGGATCTCTTTAGTAAACCAAAATGAAACCAAATCTGGCACTGAGCCTTTCTGTGCTCATTTAAATGTGTGCGTATACACACAGACACACACACATATATAACTTTCTCACTTTTTATTCACACATGCACACTCCTTTCTTCCTCTTTTTAACTCCTCAAAAAAAAACCCCCACACTAAAGAAGAGTAGTCAGCAGAAAGGATCTATACTGTGGCAATGCCATCAGTGTTTCAAACCTGGATGTCTCTTAGAAAGTGCTGTGGCTGTGGTTCCCCCCCTGTTTCAGTTAGAGGGTCATGCCAGTGGGGACCTGGGGACAGCTCCACACAGAGGTGGACAGCAGTATCCTGAAGCTTCCCATTGGGGAATTTGGCAGGGCTTGGAAACTGCTGCTTCTCAGGACATCCCTCAGGCTTTGCCTGGTGTCTATCTGGTTGCAGACCTCTCAAACTCACAGCACATGGGAGTGTAGGCTGGCAGTGGTTGCTCTCACTACAGGAGAGCATGGGACAACTGAGCTTAGTTTTGCTGCTTCTCTACTATACTGAATTTCCTTCAAATAACCTGTTTCTCCTTCTCTGGTGAGGCCTGGTGATGGAACCTGTAGCACAAGGCTGCAGTCTTCTCCTCTCTCTTTCCATGGGGCCCTGCAGCCAGCCTCACCCCACAGCTCCCTGGCTGCAGGGTTCTCCCAGCAGCAAGATGCAAGGGAAGGTAGAGGCCAAAGGCATGGCTGATGGGCCCTGACTGCTCATCATCAGCTGGAAATCAATGTAAAATACATTGCACATGACACAAATAACACTTTTATTGTGTTGACTCTTACAGAACTGAAACAGAAGTTTTTTTTCAAGTGAGTGTGCAGTAATGTGCTTCAAGAGATTCCATTTATCATTGCTATAATACTGAGTTGTGTGCTTAATGAAATGTCTGCACTTTTGTAGTGAAAGCCTACTTTGGAGCTATTCTGCATAGTCAGTCAGTGAATTTGATCACTTATTCAATCTGAATGAGTTCCTCAACCCATAATGACAATTTCTACATGGCCCTGCCAAGTAGCAGGGTCGCTACATCTCTTCTGATATCCTGACATGTGGCTTTTATTGTTTAAAATAAACAGTTACAGCAGGTTCCAGTGGATGAAGTCCTGGAGGACACTGGATGTTAAAGGGATATCTGAGTAAGCAGGAGTGTTTATTTAGCTTCCTACAGATTTCTGTGCCATGTTGCTGGACAACTGTGTTAAAAATAATGCAGTTTGCACTTAGCTGCCTTCCTCCTCATCCAAGAGGAGTAAAATTCATTAGAGTAGGAGCCTGGCATGTGAGGCGCCAGGGTGTGGTCCTCTGCTCTGCTGACAATTCATGGTATGAACAAGGTCACATGAAGCAGTTCAGTGCTTCTTGCAGTAATACAAATCTGTGTGGAAGACTTTATTGAGATTCGTGGTTGCCAAAGTCTTCTGCAGAGGCTGGTGTGGGACACAGACACAGGGATGTAGGTAATGTATAGTACAACTGTGTGAATGAAAGTGGGGATCATGGTTTGCAACTGTTCATTGTGTAACAGAACCATTGGGAACAGTATTTTTACTCTGCTGGTTCAGGGCACTTTTCAGTCTATTTACCTTTTGTCTTTAATTTTCTTGGTGTCTTTCTTCCCTTTTCTGGGTATAATGTTTTCACATACAGATGTCTCCTTGCTCTGCCTGGCAATGTTGGTCCATACAAGCAATTAATGACTTCCTGGTACTGTGCACTGTGTTAATACTGTCCTTGATATAACCCTGTCTTCTACCCAAGGGTTCAAGAATAAAATGCCACCTGCCTGCCTTTGAGTAACCTGCACAGAGGTGGGGGACTTGCACTCCACACAGGGCCAAGGGCTTCAGTAAGAGTGTGTAAGTGGACAGGAGCAGACAGTAGTTTGCATGGTACAAATACTGACCTACAACATACCTATTTTACCTGGCCTAGTGTTACTGCAAAAGTCAGTCGGAGAAACTCTCCAAGACTCAATTTGGAGTTTTAGAAAGCAGCATTCTTTATCGCAGTGCTGGGCGCACACGCGAATCATTTCACAAAGGTGAGTGCCCCTGGAGTCTACAAGCAGCATCCATATATCCAACAAACTTATGCATATTTACAACCTTTCTGGGAAATGCTTTACATGTTCATGAGATATCCATGAACTAATTATAATATTTGCATCCTAATTGCACATGCGCTTTCTTGCTGAGTGGGGGTCTCTCGTGGTCCTTGATAGTCTTCCTCACTGTGTTTACTGAATGACCTCAGTGCTTGTGCATGCTCACAAGGTCCTAGTGCTGAGTTAGCAGTTGGTATGTCCTTGCTTCTGTTCCAGTCTCTGCTATCTTGAAGGCTGGCATCCTTGGTCTTATTTACTGCCTCCTTAGTTGTTATCAGTCCCATGATGTTCTTTCCCCCATCAGCCAGACATTCCTTACTCTCTACATGTTTGTATTTTACTTTGTTGTATTTTACTATGTTAAAGTCATACACATTATTGTTAGTTTAAACCTATAATTTAAGCCTACACTAGCAGTCAGGAAAGGATGCCAAGGGGTAGTTTGAAGTGTAAGAAAAGATCAACCTCTAAGAAACAGAGCCGCAGAGGAGCTAAATGATTATTATGCCTCATCATCCAACTAATGAGACTGACATTAGAGCACCTCATTTCTGAAAAAGAAGCAGCCTTGCTGGAGAGGGAGGATCACTTAAGAGCTGTGGAAGAAACAAACTGGTTGAGTTGCTGACAATGATCTGGCATCTCATTAAAATGAGCTGCCTACTCTCAGTGCAGTGCACCATAAAGCCTTATTTCCTGCAGCAATAAATAGAATTTCTCCTTAATTTGTGATCTTCTCCCAGCCCCAGGAATGGCACCACCCTGCATTCAGCATGGAGGGATTGCACTTCCAGCTACTCCCTCCTCCTGGCACCTGCCCCTCCGAGGCTGCTTTGACAGTCGTTTTCCATTAGTCAGGTCCATGTGTCTCTCAACTTGAACCATGTGAACATCTTGATGATATCAGCATTGCTCAAGCTGTGCTGTAAATTTGGGCAATTACTATCTCATCACTCATGTGCCAAGCATAGGCAAAGCTTAGAAAACTCCATTTCAATTTAAAGATGATCTCTTTAGGAATGCTTTTCTCAATGTTTGTGTGAAACTCTTTTTTTTTTTTTTTTTCCCACAGCTGCTGTCCCTCATGCTATCCTTTCATAAGACAACAGGGAATAAAATAGAATCCTGTAACACCTAATTTAACTTGGTATAATAGCATCAAGCCTTCCTAATTACAACAGCTCTAAGACTATACTAGCAAGTAATAGGTGAAAGAAACCAGAAGTAATTTACTTGATTCCATCAAGGCTTTTTGCAAAGAGCTAATAAAGAAATGTGAGCAGTGGAGGCAAGAAATTAAGTTCTGTCTTGAATTAGGAACAGGCTGAAAGAAAGAAAACCAAGCAAGGGACTGGCCAGCTTGTGGTGTGGTAAATTGTGGTGCACAAAGGGCCACAGTTTAATTCCCTTACCACTGGCTTGGAAGGAAGAGCAAGTAGTGATGTGATAAAGTTATACTTTTTTTAACAGATACATAAAATGATACATGGATTAATCCAAGCCTTGAAGGATTGATTGTATTTGTGGATAACCTTTAGAAGAGGCTAATCACATTCTCTAAAGTGGGCTGTAGTGCCCAAGGTGAAGAGGCAAGCATACACGAAGAGAGGTGTGGAGTATTCGTGCAGACCAGGTACCCCCCCCCTTCTGGAGGAAGAGCTCAGCATTGCTCAGGGAAGCAAGAGCTTAGCAAGGAATAATTCCTCCTTCTTTCTAGGTAATGGCTAGCCTCCATTTCAGAAATGCCAGTGCTTCAGGGCAGGTGCCAGCTATTAATTAATGAAAGCTATAAAGAAATATTCCTGCTGTGGGGCACAGAAGTGCCTTGATAGGTTGGGGGTTTTTTACCCCCTTTGTGGAAGGTGCTTGGTACTGTGGGAGGTGCTGGAAATAGTAAATGTTGGTTATTTTGAAGAGAAAAATCCAGGCAGTGATGCATGACCTGCATGGGGGAGTTAATCTGTAGGCAGTAGTTCAAAATAAAGTAGTAGTTCAAAATAAAGGGGCATAGCTTTCTGCAGGGAGGCAGCAATTTTTAAATCTTATTTAAAAAAAATAAATATTAGAATATTAGTCTGTTCCCTTCTGTCCACAACCTTTCCCTTTGCTCTGCTAACACCACTTTATACCACAAACCCTGAAATTTTGCATCTGCTTATGCAAAACAGGCACTTTACATTTCATGATGCTACTTACGGCACTGCCTGCCTCAGCAGGATCCAAAGACACACACCCCCAACTGTTGGGCATCCTTTCCGAGCAGGCATGCAGCATTTTGGATCTACTTCTGCTGAGTACACAGTGATGATGGTGGTTGCTACAAAGCAGTTAGCAGCTTATTCTTGGGCTATCTGTTTCCACACGAAACCCATTTACTGCCATCATTATCACCTCAGGTTGCAGCAAATTACAGCCTTGGGTATGGTGGTGCAGGCTGGCTTTTTCAGTCATTATTCAGTGTTGTTCCCACTGTCACCTTCAACCCCATGATTGTCATAAATGCTCTGGTTTCTTTCCTTCTGGTGCTCTGAGGAACTGATGAGTCTTAATTTACTATTGCTGTAGCTATTTTCTTTGTTTTCTTCCTCTCCTTAAACTCTCAGGAGCAGCTGGGTAGATGCAGTTCTGCTTGACATGGATCCTAGGCTGCAGGAGGAGCTAGAAATGTCAGGGGCAGTGCAGAAGACCCCTGTGCTGTGAAGCTGTGAATTTGATCTTCAGCTGTCATAGCTTGGTGCACACATGTTGATTTCTGCTTCAGCTCCAACTGTTATGTTCCCTGCTCTCCCCCTTGTGACCTGTGCTCCAGCCCCTAGGAAGAGACCTATTTTCCATCCTACCCTAATGCCTGTGAGTCTTGGTGACACCTTTCAATAACACCATAGTGGGAGCTTCTCCTGGGAGAAGAGGTGAAGCAGAAGGGAAAGAGGAACCTTGTGGTGGACCTTGGCTAGACAAACCCAAGCCAGAGCTCTCCTTGCCTCTGGTAACCCCTGTTAAAAGTGCTCAAATACTGCCTGGTGGAGAGCTACTCCTGTAATGAACACCAGCAATTATTTGGTTCAAAGTAGAGCTTCTGCTGTCAATGATGATGGTTCCCATAGTTCTGTCAGAACAATCAGAACTATCAGACAATGCCTTCATTAGGAACTGATGGACTCAAGAGAGATTGGTCTCCCACCTGACCACGTTCTATCCTTCTACTGCATAGCACTTCTCAGAGTGATGTAGCAGATAAATACTGCGGGCAAACTCTGCTTGTATGGATTAGGACTTGAGGAGACGTGGCAGAGATCAGAATCATGCCCTAGTCAGCCTCCTAGCCGGCTTTTCCATAGCACTGAATGCTGACAGCCCTGTTTCCACCAGCGTTTGGCACCTCTGAATATTGGGCAGCATGCACACTCTGCTTCTCTTTCCTCTGAGGAGTGGTGGAAGATCAGGGGAACTGGTGATGCTCTCATGTGGGCATCCCTGGAAAAATCCACCTCCACCTCTTTCAGGTCTGAAATGCCTCCTTCACTTACTGTCAAGCCTGTGCTTGAGCCTCTGAGCCTCAGTCACCCATTGTCCAGAGTGGCTTCAGGAGCACATCCTTTTTGCTTCTTGTGACATGTGCTAGTAGCATGTTTGCTCAGCATGGCAAGACCTCCTCAGCATGTTGGCCTGAGCTTGGGCCAGGCAGGCAGTGAACGAGGAATTAATTTCTTAAGATCTAATGAGTATTTTTTTCTCTAATGAGTTTTTTTTAAGGGTATTTTGTATCTGAGATAAGCCTGCCCAGGTTCTCACAGGACTGTGTATCGTGGTAGTTTGGCACCCAGCCATCCCAGACCTGGCCTGACATCCACAGTAGAAGTGACCCCGCTTGCAGGTCCAAGTCCTGCCTTTCCTGTAGCCCAGCCTGTTCTTTAGGAGCATGGATGCGTTGTCTGTGTGAGCTTGCAGAGCTATCACCACGGGGCTGCTTTGCTGGCCCCAACAAAGGAGCTGTTCTGCTTCAGATGGGGGGGTGTAAGAAGCCCCACAAGTGCCTCAGGACACCCTCCATAACTCAGCATGACCAGGAGACACTTCCACATAGGAGCATCTGTGTGTCAATGAGGGAACAAGCCATAGGGGAGCAGCATTGCAAAGCATTCTTTGCTGCTCTGGGGAACACTGCATAGCAGCCAGTAGAGCTCCAGTGCCTTCTCCCTGTCATGCTGCCACTCATCCTCTCATCCCTCCTTCTCCTCACCTTCCTAGAGTGAGGAGCTGGAAGAGGCCAGGATATCAGCCAAATACTCTATGGTATACAGCCAAGGTAGCTTTATGCAGCTTGGCATTAAGATGGTCTCTGTGTCTGTTATGGAAAGTATTTGGGAATCTTGGCTTCTTGGTTTTCTTCCCTTGTGTTGATTGCTCTCCTTTCTTCTCCCCACCACCTTATGTTCTGAGCCAGCTTTAAGTGGCTGTGAGCATGGTAGCTAGGAAAACTTGGGCCCTGCTTTACCGTCTGCCAGTTTTCTGAAGCTGTTGATAAAGCAGGAGGTGGGAACCCTGTCATGATGCTAAATAGGGGTTTACTCAAACATCAAAGGGACAGACTAAGAGAGACACTCTGGAGCTGTCAGTTTGTCCTGAAGCTAAGGGCAAGCAGAAGCTGCCTCCCACACCTCTGTGCTGATGTTGGCTGAAGTCAGCAGTGGTCTATGCACAGAGGGTTCCCGGACCAGACCTCTAATGAGAGTGATGATTGAACCATCTTTCTGCCAAACCTGCCCAGGTTTGATTGGCATCCCGAGGCTGATTTGTTCTCTTATTGGCTTTCACAGGGGAACTCACAAAATACTTTTTGAGTGAGTCCAACCTTGAGCTTGCTGCCTTGACCCATTTTTCACTTCTACAGATGGAGATGCTTGTTCTCCTGGGCATGTCATGGATGTTTTCCAGGGTAACACAGAGCCTTCTGAAAGTCAGGTTTGGGTGCTGCTTGCATTATTCCTGACCCTAGTGCTGTGTTCCCTGGCCCAAGAAGCCTGCTGTCCTCCCTCCCAGTAACACATTGCTATTTGTTCTGCAGAAATCAAGGAGGTGGAAAAGCAAATGAGAGGGGACAGATGCCAACAACTGACCCATCAAAGCCACCAGGAAAGTTATATTATCCAAGATATTTCCTGCTTGCTGCCTGTCCACAAGCTGCTAGGAGAGCTCTACATGTGAGTACGTATGGGCTGGCATCCTTTCCCAAATCAAAGCAGCTAGTTTGGGCTGTGCTTTACTCCTGACATCAGTCAGCACTGATCTTTGAATGCTTCTGTACCTTCTTTCTTTGTTCTTGCCTTGCTGCTTTTTTATGGTATCCCTCTGCCTGTGAGAGGGGACTTGTCTCCTATAAATCTGAAAAGTGTGATGGAAGAAATTTGTGCTGGGGTGTTGTATACAGAGTTTGAATTGGTGCTCCAGCACCATCACTGCAAATCTTACAGGTTTGCAGCTCAAGAGAGAAATTATCAGTACAAATTATTTTTCAAATCTCATGTTAAATGCCACACTTAAATGCACAGGCTTAAAAATCCCAATAAATGCACATTTTCAAACTGTAAACTGTTAATGGCTCATAAGGCTTTTTAATTTCAGAAGTATTTGGAGTGCCCCATTCACTTGGAGGAGACTTGGTTGTGCATACCAGTGTCTGTACAGCAAGTTCTTCTGCTTTAATGGAAAGGATGGAGAAGTTCTGTGGTTTTTGGTTGGTTTTGGTTTTGTTTTTTTTAAGAACAAGGGGCTTCTTTTTCCAAACTCTCTATTTCAGATAGTTACAAAATCTCTGTTCCTGATTTTTTTCTTCCTTAGCTTTGGTAATACTGTCTGGTCCTTCACAGAATTTCCAATCTATGGACATTCAGGGAAGAAGCAGGTGTCCCTTCTTAAAGGAGGCAGAGGGGTATGGGGAGAGAAAATAAAAATATCCCTTCTCTTTTTTTCTATATTATTAAAAAGAATGTTCTTTAAAAAGACCTCTTGGACCTTTCCACTCTAGATATCTCATGTGTGAACACCCTGACCTTTTTCTATTTGCTGTAAGATCTTAAGCAGTAAAAGTGCCACGTGTCTTGGAAAGAATTCTAATGATAAGCAGGAAAGCCCACATGGGTTTCCTCAGCCCACCTTGCCAGCCTCTCAGAGACTCCCCAGTGGTGGGTGTGTTATCCTACTGGGGAACAGGCTGAAGACCAGCCTGCTTCTCCTCAGCATGCCACTGTCTCACTCCAGGTCAATCAGAGCAGACCAATTGACTGAATGGGCACAGGACCACGTAACTGATGGCACCAGCTTCTAGGGACAAGAATGAACCTTGGCTTGGGGATATCCTGATACAAGTTTGGTCTGATATCTCCTTGGAAATGGTGCTTCTTAGGATCAATCCCAGCTAGTTTGGAGCTGGACTTGATGTGCAGTGTGTTATTGAAGATGAATAGTGGGAGAAGGATGGCAGTGATCCCTGAATAAGAGAAGGGATGGGATCCTGGCCATGCTAGTAAGCTTGTATTGATTGGGAAGTTTTGGGCTACTTCATCTTGCCATTTCATTTGCCCATGTTGGACCAGAGCTTGGGTGGAATGACTTCTGCAAGCTTTCTCTGAGATACTTCTGTTTCTTGCTTGTTTTTCCCTGTCCTGTGTAACTCTAGCCTGTGTTGCAGCTTGCCCTGTTCCTAGCAGATAGGGAGGTTTGAGTTGCAGGTTACATGTAAGATGTGCTCTACAGCAGTGTAGGAAGTGGCATCTTTCCCATTTCCTTTCTGTGCTCTCTTGTACTCGGCCTTGTCTTTGTTTTCAGTTCCTCTCCTGTTTCTTTCTGGTTTCCCAGTGAGCAGCTGGGGGACTACTGTTCTTGGCTGGTTTTCATATTTGGAGCATGTGGGTTTGGGTTTTATGGTTGCTGTCTTTCCAGCACCATGCTTCTTTTCTTTTCCTGTTCTTTCTTTCATGCCAAATTAGGAGCTTTGCTTTTCCCTGGAATATTCTAATTGCCCCAATTTAAAAGGCACAACAGAAAAAAACAGTCCTAGATCAGCAGTATAGAGACTGAAAAGATGGAACCGTTTTCAGAGTGGAGTATGGTAAATAAAGGAGAAATTTCATGTGAAATAGCTAAATTATTGGAGTAGAAATGGTAAACTTGTACTTCTGTCTGCACTGGGCTGTGCCAGGAGAACAGAGATGTTCAGTAACACAACTAATCAAAAGATACTGCTGAATCACTGTATGACAAGTAAACTTTCAGCCACCAGACATCTCTGAACCCAAAAACTGTATCAAATCTAAACCCTTTTGAGGTTTGTGAATATAAAATGCACTAATAGGTCTGTTAAGCTACCCCGACAGGTCTGTTAGACTGTTCTTCAAGGTTTAACCCAAACTCAAAGCAAGTAGGACAGGGAAAGCTTCGGGTTTGTGTTACTCTGTATATTATTTGTGACATGGAGGCTGAAACTGCTCCCTGCTGCCAATAAAAAAAAAAAGAAAGCAAGCTCCATTATTATCTGTCTGTGAGTGAATTTGTACACACCTATGCCCTGGGAGTGCGGTTGTTTCTAATTGTAGCTTTGATGACTTTCCTTCCTGTCTGCCAGGTTTGGTTACTGGCCATGGTAGCCACTGATCTCTGTCTTGGACCGAAGTCTGACCCAGATTTGGAGATACCTTGGGCACAACATCCATTTGGACATCAATTACTGGAGTCCCTGTAGGTGTCTGAATGCCGGGGAGGGGTTGAGGAATGGTTGCTGAAGCAGAGCTCTCCATAACTATGTACTGGTGGTAAGGTGTCATTTCAGATTTGGAGGAGTGCCACAGCATGTATATTCACTTCTCAAGCCTGAGGTGCATCAAGAAGGGAAGCTGCAAGTGTGTTTATGACATACAGGAGGCAGCATTTGGCCTCCCATCTAGCACCCAGGTCTTCCTTGGCTAACATTGAGCAATAGGCCAGGTGCAGTTGGAGCTCTGCTTTCAAGCATGCCCACGATGCCTGACTTGGGGATTTTGGTTTTCTGCTCCCCACCTCCTAAATGAGGGTGGTTGGTGCAGCTGCTTTTTTCACCTTCAGATTCGCTGTTGCCATATAAACATTAGTGGGAAACCATTCCACTGGTTTCAAAGCCAAGTATTAGCTGCAGATGTCTCCTGCCATTGAATCTGTTCAGGAGAGGACATAATTAGTAATTTTTATCTCAGTATACCCTATTTGGAGTCACAGGATTTGTGAGGTGTACTTTGGCATTACTGTTGCTTGACCTAGCTCTTTCCTGCTGCGTGGCAGTGATGGGAGGGGAGCACAGGTTGTTCTTCTTCACCTTCAGTCTTCAGAGCAAACCAGAAACTTCATAGCCACCCAGAAAACCTGTGGTCCACAAGGCAAAACCCCACCACAGGTTTTCTCAGAAAGACATTGTGGCTGGGGATGAGTCTAATGTCTCCAGCTTTACATCCTGTTAAAATCAATTCTGTGGATGTTGTTCCTGAAGCTGCACAAACTTGGGATAATCAGGCCATGAGTATTGCTGGATTCCCAGAGCTCCTGTCTTTCTCTGGCCTGTGAGTGTTCTCAGGAGGAGGACTTGGCTCCTCAATGACATGATGGAAAGGACAACCCAGTCCTGCAGGGCACACATGCCTCCTCTGGGCAGTAATGTGTCCCAAATTGGTTTAGGCAACAGGGTCAGAATTAGTTGCCCTGGAGTCTCAATGCTTTTGCCACTGAATTCTGCCCAGTCCCACACTGTCTGACCTTTTCATTTCACAGGCTGGCTTGTTACTCGTAGCTCCACGATGTGCAGACCCTGGCCATGCTCCGCAGCGTATTTGAAGCCCAATCCAGGTTACGGGGGTGCCCAAACTCAGGCCCCTTTCCTCCTCGTGCCTCCAACCTGGCCTCCCACAGCTGATATGTATGATTGCCAGTACTTTCCCATTTGTCTCAGCTATCTGTGAACATGGCTCATGTAGATGACATGATTTCCTCTTCTTTCCCCCTCAACAGCCCAGCTTTACTTCCTCTGGCTCCTGTTCCAGCATGTCAGATCTTGGACTTGGCACTGGACGCTGGAGCGTAGGTATGGACACCTGGGTAGGAAATAGAGGGCTCTCCCTCTCTTCTGGCCTGGGTTGTAGATGGCTCCTGCAGTGGGGGAAGAAGGGTTGTGACTGTAGATGTGCTCTGCTAGAGCATATTTCCAGAGTTTGGCCAACATGATGGGACTCCATGGCTGGAAGTGAGCAGGGCTTGCAACAACCGTGTCAGTGCTCCTGCAGTCCTGCCCCTTCTGACTTCTGTAGCATGCTGTGCCACTGGGCTTTGGAGGAACTGTTGCAAACACCCTAGACATACCCAGCTAGGCCCTTAGATCTCATGTTATCCCAGAGCCAAGAGCTCCCACTGCTGCCTTTTCCAGTGGGAGACAAGTAAAGAGATAGACCAGTTTGTACTGTTTTGCTTCCAGCCTGGCTATAGCAAGCACTTGGGGTGACTGCCTCGATTGAGGCCGTTATCCATGCCAACTACTCCTGGTAATTTTCTTGTCCTACATGTGCCTGGACATGGTTCCCAGGATCAGCTGCTCCATCACCTTCCCAGGGATCAAGGTTGGGCTGACTGCCCTGCAGTTCCCTGGTTCCTCCTCCTTGTCCTTCTTGAACACGGGAGTGACATTTGTTTTCATAGAATCATAGAATAGTTAGGGTTGGAAAGGACCTTAAGATCATCTAGTTCCAACCCCCCTGCCATGGGCAGGGACACCTCACACTAAACCATGTGGCCCAAGGCTCTGTCCAACCTGGCCTTGAACACCGCCAGGGATGGAGCATTCACAACTTCCTTGGGCAACCCATTCCAGTGCCTCACCACCCTCGCAGGGAAGAACTTCTTCCTGATATCTAATCTAAACTTCCCCTGTTTAAGTTTGAACCCATTACCCCTTGTCCTATCACTACAGTCCCTAATGAAGAGTCCCTCCCCAGCATCCTTGTAGGCCCCCTTCAGATACTGGAAGGCTGCTATGAGGTCTCCACGCAGCCTTCTCTTCTCCAGGCTGAACAGCCCCAACTCTCTCAGCCTGTCTTCATACGGGAGGTGCTCCAGCCCCCTTATCATCCTTGTGGCCCTCCTCTGGACTTGCTCCAACAGCTCCATGTCCTTCTTATGTTGAGGACACCAGAACTGTACACAGTACTCCAAGTGAGGTGTCACGAGAGCAGAGTACAGGGGCAGGATCACCTCCTTTGACCTGCTGGTCACGCTTCTTTTGATGCAGCCCAGGATATGGCTGGTTTCTGGGCTGCGAGTGCACACTAAAGCCGGCTCATGTTCAGTTTCTCATCAACCAACACCCCCAAGTCCTTCTCTGCAGGGCTGCTCTGAATCTCTTCTCCACCCAACCTGTAGCTGTGAATACTGGGATTGCCCTGACCCAGGTGTAGGACCTTGCACTTGGCTTGGTTAAACTTCATAAGGTTGGCATCAGCCCACCTCACAAGCATGTTAAGGTCCCTCTGGATGGCATCCCTTCCCTCCAGCGTATCAACCGAACCACACAGCTTGGTGTCATCGGCAAACTTGCTGAGGGCGCACTCAATCCCACTGTCCATGTCCCCGACAAAGATGTTGAACAAGATTGGTCCCAACACCGATCCCTGAGGGACACCACTCGTTACTGTTTTCCAACTGGACATTGAGCCGTTTACCACAACTCTTTGCATGCGGCCATCGAGCCAGTTCTTTATCCACCGAGTGGTCCATCTATCAAATTGGTGTCTCTCCAATTTAGAGACAAGGATGTCGTGTGGACAGTGTCGAACACTTTGCACAAGTCCAGGTAGATGACGTCAACTGCTCTGCCCCTGTCCATCGGTTCCGTGGCTCCATCATAGAAGGCCACCAAATTGTTCAGGCAGGATTTCCCCTTAGTGAAGCCATGTTGGCTGTCACCAACCACCTTGTTGTTTTTCATGTGCCTTAGCATGCTTTCCAGGAGAATCTGCTCCAAGATTTTGCCAGGCACAGAGGTGAGACTGACTGGTCTGTAGTTCCCCGGGTCTTCCACCTTCCCCTTCTTGAAAATGGGGTTTGTATTTATTTCCCTTTTTCCAGTCAGCAGGAACTCCACCTGACTGCCGTGATTTTTCAAATATGATGGACAGTGGTTTAGCAACTTCATTTGCCACCTCCTTCAGGACCCATGAATGGATTTCATCAGGTCCCATGGACTTGTGCACATTCAGGTTCTTAAGATGGTCTCGAACCTGATCCTCTCCTACAGTGGGCCTAAGGTCTTCATTCTCCCAGTCCCTGCATCTGCCTTCCAAGACTTGGGTGGTGTGGTCAGAGCATTTGCCAGTGAAGGCTGAGGCAAAGTAGTCATTAAGAACCTCAGCCTTCTCCAAATCCAGGGTAGCCAGTTCTCCTGATAGCTTCCGGAGAGGGCCGACGTTGTCCCTAGTCTGTCTTTTATTTGCTACGTACCTATAGAAGCATTTCCTGTTATCTTTCACATCCCTTGCCAGATTTAATTCTAACTGGGCCTTAGCTTTCCTGACCTCAGGCACTTCTCCCAGTCACCATGAACATTCAGTGATTATCAAGAGTGGCCTTGCAGTGTCATCAGCCAGCTAATTCCACAAGGTTCAGGGGAAGGAAAAGCAGTGCTGTGCTTTTTCCTCTCACTGGAAAAGCAGCAGCAGTAGGGAAGGCTGGGTTCCTCGTGCCATTAAATACCCGCAGGCCGAAGAAGCTGTGAAGGCGTCACAGACATCATTCTTAAGGGCTCCAGTGTCACAGTTAAAGCTGTTGGCTAATTCCTTGTGATATACATGGCCTGGGGCAGCATCAGCCCTGTTAGCACCAAAGCTGTAATGTTTCAGGGTGGTATCAGGGTATCTACCTGTGACATGGAGAAGAGCAGAGAACAGGGCTTAGCAGAGCTGATGATGTCTTGTAGCCATTATTAGCAGCCTTCTCCTTGCCCCCAGGACAATACCTCCCATACAGAGGTCCCTTTATGTAACTGCAGCCCTGGTGATGAGAATCCTCCCTGTCTAGGAGGGATGGGGAGGAGAATCAAAAGAATGTAACTCCCACGGGTTGAGATAAGAGCAGTCCAGTAACTAAGGTATAATACAAAACCACTACTGCTACCACCAATGATAATAATGATTAGTGAAATAACAAGGGGAGAGGATACAATTGCTCACCACCCGCCAACCGATACCCAGCCCAACCCGAGCAGTGATCTGGCCCTTCTGGGTAACTCCTCCCGGTTTCTATACTGGGTATGACGTTCTGTGGTATGGAATACCCCTTTGGCCAGTTTGGGTCAGGTGTCCTGTCTCTGCTTCCTCCCGGCTTCCCCTCCTCCCTGGCAGAGCATGAGACTGAGAAAGTCCTTGGTCAGAGTAAACATTACTTAGCAACAACTAAAAACATCGGTGTTATCAGCATTGTTCCCAGGCTGAAAGTTAAAAACACAGCACTGCACCAGCTACTAAGAAGGAGAAAAATGACTGCCATAGCTGAACCCAGGACAGTATCCACCCCTTATTCCATACCATTCATGTCATGCTCAGATCCCACATCTCTCAACACACCATCGCCCCTGTCCCATATATATCCACACACACACACAAAGAGAAAGATATCATTCCCTAGTCCATGGACCAATCCCTATAAAGTTACTGAATTCATCCAGTCCATGATGTCAGGCTCCATCTCTTGAAACAGTCTTTCAGGGCAGGAGGGACGGGATGTAGTGTTGGGTTGTTGCCTGCTGATGACAGCGCCTACCTCGTCTGGTCACTGCTGAGCTTGTCTGGTTTCATCAAACTTCATTCTTTGCTGAGGTGATGATCGGAGGGAAGTCAGGGTCAATTGCTGGCGACCTGAAGACATCTAGCTGGTGGGCTATAAAAGCGTTATAGAGCAGGCAACAGCATACAATTGAGTTCATTGGCTTTTTTCCCCCAAAATCAAATCCCCTTGAGGTACACATCGGACTTCCCCATCTTCCCGCATTACCGACCAAGTATATCCAGGTCCCTGAGCAAAAGCAACCCCACGAGTGGGTTTGCCTTTACCTGAAGCAGGAATAACCCAGAATGTCTTCCCCAACAAATTCTTTATGTGCACCACAGGAACTTTATCCCCCTCTACAGTACGTGAAAGTTCTGATTGGGCTGGGCCAGCCCTGTTGGCAGATCCCCTCCTGTTGACCAACCAGGAGACCCTGCCTTTGAACATCCAGCCCAGCACAGGCAACCGGGGTGCCAGGAGGAGCTGCGCTTCAGTTCCAATCACTTCTGAGGCAGCTCGAACCCCTTCATAGGCTGCCAGTATCTCTTTTTCAGTGGGAGTATAGCTGGCCTCGGATCCTTTATATCCCCGACTCCAAAAGCCAAGGGGTCGACCTCGAGTCTCCCCTGGAGCTTTCTGCCAGAGGCTCCAGGTAGGACCATTCTCCCCAGCTGCGGTATAGAGCACATTTTTCACATCTGGCCCGACCCGGACTGGTCCAAGGGCTACTGCATGGACTATTTCTCATTTAATTTGTTCAAAGGCTTGTTGTTGCTCAGGGCCCCATTTGAAATCATTCTTCTTCCGGGTCACGTGACAGAGAGGGCTTACAATCAGACTGTAGTTTGGGATGTGCATTCTCCAGAACCCCACAACACCTAAGAAAGCTTGTGTTTCTTTCTTGTTAGTTGGTGGAGACATTGCTGTTATCTTGTCGATCACATCTGTGGGGATCTGGCGACGTCCATCTTGCCATTTTATTCCCAAAAATTGAATCTCCTGTGCAGGTCCCTTGACCTTACTCTGTTTTATGGCAAAACCGGCCTTCAGCAGGATTTGGATTATCTTCCTCCCTTTCTCAAAAACTTCTTCCACTGTATCACCCCACACGATGATGTCATCAATGTATTGCAGGTGTTCTGGAGCTTGCCCCTGTTCCAGTGCAGTCTGGATCAGTCCATGGCAGATGGTAGGGCTGTGTTTCCACCCGTGGGGCAGTCGGTTCCAAGTGTACTGGACGCCCCTCCAAGTGAAAGCAAACTGTGGCCTGCATTCTGCTGCCAAAGGGATTGAGAAAAATGCATTGGCAATGTCACTTGTGGCATCCCACTTGGCTGCCTTTGACTCCAGTTCATATTGAAGTTCTAGCATGTCCGGTACGGCAGCACTCAATGGTGGTGTGACTTTGTTCAGGCCATGATAGTCTACTGTTAGTCTCCACTCTCCCTTAGACTTTTGCACTGGCCATATGGGGCTATTAAAGGGTGAGCGGGCCCTGCTGATCACTCCTTGGCTCTCCAGTCTACGGATCAGCTTATGGATGGGAATCAAGGAGTCTCGGTTGGTGCGATATTGCCGCCGGTGCACTGTTGTGGTCACAATTGGCACTTGTTGTTCTTCGACCTTCAGCAACCCCACAACAGAAGGATCCTCTGAGAGACCAGGCAAGGTGGACAGCTGCTTCATTTCCTCTGTCTCCAAGGCAGCAATACCAAAAGCCCATCTATACCCTTTTGGGTCTTTGAAGTACCCTCTCCTGAGATAGTCTATGCCAAGGATGCATGGAGCCCCTGGACCAGTCACAATGGGGTGCTTTTGCCACTTCCTCCCAGTCAGGCTGATTTCAGCCTCCGGTACAGTTAACTCTTGGGATCCTCCTGTCACTCCAGAAATATAAATGGGTTCCACCCCTTGATACCTTGATGGCATCAGGGTACACTGTGCACCGGTATCTACTAGAGCCTTATACTTCTGTGGGACTGATGTGCCAGGCCATCTGATCCACACAGTCCAGTAAACCCGATTATCCCTCTCCTCCACCTGGCTGGAGGCAGGGCCCCTCTAATAGTGATCACAAGATTGTCCTCTCATGTCTTGTAGAAAGGCATTACTATTCCTTATCACAGGAGCTGGAGTAAAATCAGCTCTTCCAATCCATCTGGGAAACTGCTCACCAGAGACTGGAGCAGCAGCTTTCCTGGGAGGATCATCCTTGACCATTGTTCTCCTCTTCAGTTCATGCATCCGTTGCTCCAGAGCTGAGGTAGGTTTTCCATCCCACTTTCTCATGTCTTCTCCGTGGTCCCACAGGTAAAACCATAGGGTGGCCCGTGGTGTGTACGTCCTGTATTTTCTTTCTCGAGCAGTAGGGCGCCTTCTGTTAATAGCTGAGACATGGGTTGGTACACGCGGGGATCTGGATAGATTGGATAAATCGTCTCTCAATTGTTTGAACTCCTGGGACAGTTTTTCCACAGCTGAAATGATGGAAGGGGTGAGATTGTCTTCGAACTCTCGGAGATGATGAATCAGTTCATCCACTATTGGTGCTACTGCCTCACTCCAGGTCATTGATGCCGTGTAAGTTTCCACCACATGGGTCGTGTACATTCGACTTCATCTGGATCTACGGATGTGTTCCCGGCATCCGGCCTACGATAGATCATCTCTAGAATGGCTGATTCCCTCAGGGTCTGGATGCCTCTCTCTATCATGGTCTAATTGGCTGAGTGACTCATAACATCATCCTCATACGGAAACCTTTCCTTCACAGCTGCCAAGATCCACTTCCAAAGGCTGAAGGCTCATTTCTCTTTTGCAATTGCTTTGTCAATTCTTCCTTCCCTAGCAGGTGATCCCAGCTGCTTGGCTTCCCTACCTTCTAGTTCGTGACCATCGGCCCCATTCTCCCAGCATTGGAGCAACCAGGTCACAATGTGCTCCCCTGGAAGATGACTGAAATCTTTTTGCATATTCCGCAGCTTAGTTGAGGTCTGGGGTCGAGAAGTTACGTCTTCTTCCTCTTCCTCTGATCCACGTTGTAGTAACTCTTGTTCAGATCCTGTTCCCTGTAGTAATGGCATTGGGTCTTCATCTTTCTTCACTGCAGGGGTTGCTCTTTGTGCCTCTCGTTTGCTTTTGCTTACAGGGGCAACAGACATTGTCACAAACTGGCCATTTGGTTTAGCTGCAGTGTTTGTCACTGTGGTTGGAGTGGCTGCAGTGTCTGCCACTAGGATTGGAGTGGTTGCAATGTCTATTGCTGGGGTTGGTGCAGCTGTTGTGCTTGGGAGTTGAGTAACACCAACAGCTGCATTGTCTGTTGCTGTCAGGGTTTGAGTAGCTACTGTGCTTGTCACTGGGGTTGGTGTAGCTGCTGTATTTGGAGTAGCTGCCTTGTCTGTTGTGGTCAGGGTTTGAGTAGCTGTTGTGCTTGTCACTGGGGTTGGTGTAGCTGTGGTGCTTGGAGTTGGAGTAGCTGCGTTGTCTGTTGCTTTGCCATCAGATCCAGAGACATTTTTTTCCCTTTGAATGTGCTGGATAGTGTTGAGCAGGGCTCTGTAGGCGTAGGCCAAGTCCCAGCACGTTGCAGCGAGTTGTCTCTCTCTGGTATAACCAGAACGACAGCACACCTCGTTTAAGTGTTTTACTAGTTTTTCCGGATGTTGCACTTGTTCAGGGGTGAAGTTCCAAAGCACTGGAGGGGCTCACTGGCCTAGATACTTGCCCATACTATCCCACACACCCTGCCACTCATGACTGTCCAGCCTCAGGGAAAATCTCTTGGTGGTCCTCCTATATCGTCGTCTAACCCTAGACCAGATTTGAACCCGACACTGCTTAACTTTCGAGATCAGATGAAATAGGGTGTTCCCAGGGTGGGATGGCCCTGGGTAAAACACACTCCGTATGTTTGCCAACATGCTGATCCCCAGCACAATCAGCAGGCAGGTCTGAAGGGTATTCAACGGCCATCCAAAACCTTCAGAACTCTCAACTGCTGTTGCAAATAGGCTGGTGGGGGAGCGGGGGGTTTAAGGGAATGCCTCCTTCATAGATTGACCCACCAAGGAGAAAAAAAAAATAATGTAATTGCTAAAAAATTTCATTATATACCTACCAAAGTATAGAGGTGATGGCCACACCGGAAGCGCAAGCCAGATCAGTTTCATGATCAATGAGTCTATTGTATTACAAGTCATTACCATGAAGTACAGCAAAACAAGAACCTTAGCCCAGGCCCCCCAGCCGATAAACGCTAAAACAGCAAATAGTGGCTGTAAGTAAGGTACAACATGCTGAAACTCTGAGATCAAGCGCAACAACTCTGAGAGCAAATAAATAACATTGTGACGAGTAGTAACAATGAATGCTTATCACAAATATGATTAGACACACTCTGGTCAGATCTGTCGTTACCTCAACCCTTCATGCCCGACATTGGGTGCCACAAAGAACTGTCGTGGTTTGAGCCCAGCCGGTAACTTGGAACCACGCAGCTGCTCACTCACTCCCCCCCCTTCTTCTTTCCCCCACTCCCGGAGGGATGGGGAGGAGAATCGGAAGAATATAACTCCCACGGGTTGAGATAAGAGCAGTCCAGTAACTAAGCCTAAGGTATAATACAAAACTGCTATTACTACCACTAATAGTAATAATGATAAGGGAAATAACAAGGGGAGAGGATACAATTGCTCAGCATCTGCCGACCGATACCCAGCCCGACCTGAGCAGTGATCTGGCCCTTCTGGGTAACTCCCCTGGGTTTATATACTGGCCATGACGTGCTGTGGTATGGAATACCCCTTTGGCCAGTTTGGGTCAGGTGTCCTGTCTCTGCTTCCTCCCGGCTTCCCCTCCTCCCTGGCAAAGCATGAGACTGAGAAAGTCCTTGGTCAGAGTAAACATTACTTAGCAAAAACTAAAAACATCGGTGTGTTATCAGTGTTGTTCCCAGGCTGAAAGTTAAAAACACAGCACTGCACCAGCTACTAAGAAGGAGAAAAATGACTGCTATAGCTGAACCAAGGACAAGTACCATGCCTGCTCCTGGACCTTTTCATTCAAGATAGTCATTTGGAGAAGCTTCATACTGCAAATCAACTCTGCTGGGATGGCATCTGATACATCTACAAGTGGCCATGGTGGGGGCCCCAGTAGGCAGTGCACCCGTTGAGTCCATACCCTTGGGGGTAGAAGTTAAGGCCAGACCAGTTAGCATTCAGCCAGGTTTCAGCAACACGTGGAAAGTAATCTGCTGCTCTGCTAGCAGTGTTAGCTGGTTGCATAGGCATCACTGGGAAGAGGATTGCAGCCACTGAGTGGATGACAACCCTGTTTGTTCCTCTAGTCTCCTGGATCCTGCCAACATTCAGCAGTTTGATGACTTTAAGAAGTGCTATGAAGAAATCCTTTACCACTGGGGCATGCGAGAGAAGTGGGCTGAGGTTCTCAAGTTTGTCTCTTGTCCTCCTGATCCCCACAAAGGAATTGGTGAGTGCCTGCTTCAGTCTGCTCCAGCTGCCCAGGCAGAGTCATGGCTCTGCCTTGGGAGCTTAGGAACACAGGGTCAGTAGGTGGGATGAAAAGTGTCCATTGTGCTGCCCAGAGGTTAGCTCTGCTGGCAAATGGGTTTAGCTTCTTCTCAGCTCTGGGTGGACATGAGGCTTGCAGATGTTGGTTCAAGGGCTTGATGTTGGTTCAAGGGCTTTGTAGACTGTAACATCTCTCCAGCAAAGCTGGAAAAGCACACACTGCTATGCTAGTGATGTTCAGCTATTTATGCTGATGGCCATTCTTTATTCCCTCTGGAGAAGAGCCCAGTCATGTGCTGTTCTAATCTCTGAATCTGGGCTGAAATGTTCTTCTAGTGCCTGTGTAAAATTGAAAGATATCTAACTGTGGGTGAACCAGCCAAGAAATAGGCAAATAGAACTTCCCTTCCAAAATTTTTCCAGCAGTGTAGGTTCCCAGAACTGCCATTTAAGGGCAGCTGCCAAAAAATCTTCTTCTTAGGCCTCTGGAAAAAGGTGAACTTAACCTGGGAGGAGAGGAGCATGTGGGAGGAGAGGAGCATCTCACAGACATGCCAGAGAAGCAGTGGCTGTCTCACTTTGTCACCTGGGACTCCTCCTGGGGAGTAACTGGAGTGAAAATTGGTGACTTTGACCACTGCCATTGCCCCTCCGTGGCTGAGAGCCACGGCACTGATACCAAACTGAAGCCTCTCAAAGATACGTGGCTGCCCCATCCCTGGCAGTGTTCAAGGCCAGGTTGGACGGGGCTTGGAGCAACCTGGTCTAGTAGAAGGTGTCCCTGCCCATGGCAGGGAACTAGATGAGCTTTAAGTTCCTTTCCAACCCAAACCATTCCATGATTCTATACCATTCTCCCACCCTGGAGGAGATTTGAGGCAGATCTCTTGGGCAGTGAGTTTGGGGGATGACTCTGTCGAACAGGGGGCTGTGTGCAAGGCTGCCAGCACTAACTCTCTGTTCCCTCCCGCCAGAGTTCGGTGTGTACTGCAGCCACTGCCACAGCGAGGTGTGTGGCACCCAGTGTGCCATCTGCAAGGACTTCACCTTCCAGTGCGCCATCTGTCACGTGGTGGTGCAAGGCTCCAATTTCTGCCTGACGTGCAGACACGGGAGCCACACCAGCCGTATGATGGAGTGGTTTTGCACCCAGGAAGTGTGCCCCATGGGCTGTGGGTGCCACTGCCTGCTCGAGAGCACCTTCTGAGCAGGGCTGACATCCCATGAACTGGACTTAATCTTTTAATTCCCAAGTGAATCAGCTCTGCTCCACAGTGTGTCTGGAGGAGATGCCACAGGGAGCTGAAGCAAGATGTCCTGGTGATGCTCTGCAGTGATGTTTACAAGTGCTTCCAGTATTCCTACGCTTCCCAGGTTGCTTTCAGACTGATTTGACCAAACTCGCTGTGTCCATTGCTGGCAATGGATGCCAGACCGGAAAAATTGCTCCCTCCTGCAGAGGAGTGTGTGAATATTCGCTAGTCTCTGTGGGGATGAGGAGGTGTTAAAAAGTTTCTTTGGAAAGGACTCTCCTGGCAGAGCCAGACTTGCTTCATAGTGTCTTTACAGGGGCTCCAAGGGAGCCAAATAGTTAAGGCAGAAATAATTCACAAGCAACAGTGAGCTATAAAGGTGAACTGTAAACTGCGCTTGGAGAACAGTCCATGGGACTGTGCTCAGAGTTACTTTAGGAAGCAACAAGGTTGGGGTTTTTTTTTGAATGGCTGTTTACATTGTTTAGATTATCCCATAAAGCAAGAGAATGAAATGACATTTTTCAGGATTACTTCCTAAATAGCTTCCCCCTCATGGGTCTGTACCTGTGGCTGGTGTGAAAAGCCCCACTGTGTGCCCCGGGTCACTGGGATTAGTTCCTTTCTTCCAGCAGTTTTAGTCCCATTACTCTTAAAGTGTCTTCATCTCCTGCTCTGACTGAGTGATAATGCACTTTAACTTGCCTGCCCCTGCCTTGTCAGTGACACTACCTGTTGAGTTTGGGATCCACGCAGCATTCCCATGGGTGGTGGCATCTGAGGGCATTTTGGAAAGCCTTTGCTTCCCTACTGAGCTTGCTCCATGCAACTCCTTTTGACTGTTTTCTCCAGGCTCTATGTGGGAAATCTATAAATAAGTTAAGATTTGCTGCTGGTGTGCTTGAGTGACAAGGCTCCTGAGCTGGGGAGCCAGCAATTTTGAGGGGAAAAGGGGCTTTGAAAGGATGGTGGGATTCACGAAGGCAAAAAGTTTGTGCCTTTTCTCCCTGTGGAGCTTCAATAGGTGAATGTACCGGATTGATCCATCTGGGGCTGTGCCTCTGGGTACTCCCATCCCGGGGACACTGCTGTGCAGTTGTGTACATGCCCCGAGCACCCCGAGCTCTCCTGAGCAGGCTTCAGCCTGAGCTTTGGCTTTGGGCAAATGTGTGGTGAGGGCTGAGGCCGCTGGAGTTACCCCCACCCTGTGCCAGCGCTGATCCCCTCTTCCTGCGCTTGCCTGCTGAGCAGGGCCCTGTGCTGTGCCTGCTCCCAACCTTTGTGCCAGCTTTGCTGTGGAATAAACAGATGGGTGTATCTGAAAACATTAAACCATTAAAGTTATTTTTTTAAATGCTCTTCTGGTAGAACTTGGTGTCGCTGTGCTGGTTCTCCCTCCGTGGGGAGCTCTCCTCAGCTCTCCCTCCCAGCATGGCAGTCGTTGCTGCACCTAACAGTCCTCTCCCTGCACCCCAAAGTGAGATCCTGCTCCAGATACCTGCACCCAGCAGCCCTAGATACCTGCAGTAGCTGGGGGGCTCACTGCCTGCTGCTGGGACTCCCAGACTGGCTTTCGCAGTGGGATGATGGGATGGTGCTGGGAGCTGCCCCAGGTCGTGATGCACCTCTTGGGAAAACAGCAGTGTTTTTCCAACAGTGTGCGCTCACAGCTCAGGACCCCCATGTCCTGGGATGCATCCCCAGCAGCGTGACCAGCAGGTTGAAGGAGGTGATCCTGCCCCTCTACTCTGCTCTCATGATACGCCACTTGGAGTACTGTGTGCAGTTATGGTGTCCCCAACATAAGAAGGACATGGAGCTGTTGGAGCAAGTCCAGAGGAGGGCCACGAGGATGATCAGGGGGCTGGAGCACCTCCCGTATGAAGACAGGCTGAGAAAGTTGGGGCTGTTCAGCCTGGAGAAGAGAAGCTGTGTGGAGACCTCGTAGCAGCCTTCCAGTATCTGAAGGGGGCCTACAAGGATGCTGGAGAGAGACTCTTCATCAGGGACTGCAGTGATAAGACAAGGGGTAATGGGTTTAAACTTAAACAGGGGAGATTTAGATTAGATATAAGGAAGTTCTTCCCTGTGAGGGTGGCGAGGCCCTGGCACTGGTTGCCCAGAGAAGCTGTGGCTGCCCCATCCCTGGCAGTGTTCAAGGCCAGGTTGGACACAGGGGCTTGGAGCAACCTGGTCTAGTGGAAGGTGTCCCTGCCTGTGGCAGGGGGTTGGAACTGGATGATCTTAAGGTCCCTTCCAACCCAAACCAGTCTCTGATTCTATGAAAACGAAGCCGGGTGGAGTCTGAGCTGCTGGTGAACCAAACCCCACATCCTGCAGCTTGGAGAGGCCCCGGGCAGTGTCTGCACCCCTAGCAAGCCCAACGGGTGCTGAGCTGGCCCTGGGGCAAGGGTGCTCTGTACCAGCAGCTCCCACCCTCCGCTTTCCTACGTGCCAGCCCTTCAGCTCGGAAGTGTTTTCATTTCCATGCTTGAGTGCAGGTGTGTAGGTTGGAAGGGAAAGGAGACGTGTTATTTAAGGATGATAGACCAATGGATCCCAGTGTTTATGTGTTATTACAGTTCATTAGGGTCTATCTCCATAGTATCTGAATACCTCTGAGGTGGAGGGCAGCTGGGGCTTCGGAGGAAGGAGGAAAAGTGCTTTGCCGTGGCTGTTTGTGCAACCCTGCACAGGTAGGTGGAATTTCTTCCTGGACACTGCAGGTGTTTGTCTCACGCCCTGCAGCATCTGTGGTGGTTGCTTTGGGAGCGGTCTTGCTCAATGCAGAAGTGACTATTGCGAGGAAACTGGAATAGTTTATTCTCAACTGCCTAGAGCCCAGTGAGAAGTCCATTGCCTTGGCTGTGCTTGGCACCAGCGATTAGAGACAGGACGTGCTGCTGCACCCACACCAGCCCCTCCATCTGCTCTGTCCCTGACTGCTTGTCCCCTGAGCCACCTGCTCTTTGTTAAAGTGCAAACAGTTTCCAAATCTGGCCAAATCTCTTAGAACTTCAGGCTTTAAGAAGTGAGCAGGAGGGGGAGAGGAGGCAGGCACAGCTCAGGAGGTAGGTCTTGGCATACCGCACACCGAACCAGCTCTGAAGATGCTGCCGTGGTCAGACCAGGCACATCAAATAGAGCATCCAGCCACCGACACGGCCATGGGCCATGGTCAGTCTTGAGTGCTGGGGAATGGGGTGACACCTTCCTGGTTTCTGCTGGTGCAGGAGCAAGGGGATATTGAATTAAACTGTCTGCTCAACATGAGGCAGGAGTGAGCTCTTCGCACGCTGCACAGAAAGAGTGTGAAACCGCTTCCCTTGGGGCATCACCAGTGCCATGGGTTTGCCAGGTGTCTGGGAGTGACCAGGCACTTCCAGGGAGGGAAGGTCCATCCCAGGCCACCCGTGACACTGCTGCCAGCCAGAGCCCTGCCCATGTGTCCCCAACCAGCAGCACTCTGCAGAGATGCTGCTGTACCTGCTCTTCCTCCATCACTGCTGGCCATTGCAGAGGAGGATGCTCAGCACAGGAGACCTTTGGGCCAACCCCAAGTAGCTGCTTTGGCAGGACTTGCTTCAGCTGCCCACTGAGTGCATCCCCAGGGCTGCCCAGTGCATCCACACTGGCTTGTCCAAGGGTGCCTGGATGAGAAAGCTCCCAGGACAGCCCGCACCATGCTCTTGAGGCCACCACCAGCTTTTCAAACCCTTTTTGTGCCCCGCAGAGCTAGCAGGGGTTTAAGGAGTGTGAGGTGCCTTCCCTGTGCCTGCCGAGGCTCTCCATGCATGGAGAAGGAAGTTTAATCTCTGATGATCAGTTTGGCAGCAAAGAAAGAAGGATGATGTCGGAGAAGGTGCCAAGGAGAAGCTCTCCCTATGGATGCTGCAGTGCCTGTATCAGCCCCCTCCTGGTCTGTGGCTGCGGCACCATTCCCCCAGCGCCAGCCTGTGCCCGCACTGCAGGGCCTGATCCTGCCCAAAGCCCCGCAGCACATTCCTGTGTCTGCCTTGTGCTGGCCTCAGTGTCTGCCTGGTGGGTTAACCAGTTCAGAGCTGAGGAGCCAAAACCACTTGGCTGCTCTCATTTGGGCTGGGCTGATCATCACACAGCTCCACTCCTGGATGCTGTTCGCCCCAGGGGCTGCTCGCCCAGCACAGTGTGGGAACAGGGATGGGGACAGTGGTGGGATGGGGGGACAGTGGCAAAACCCTCCACTGCTGTGACAGCAGTGTCTGTCATACAGCTTGGTCCTCACACCAACCCTCTCCCAGTGCCACCAGTGCTTGGAGCATCCCTCCACGGAGCTGGGGGTCAGCTCGCCCACCCTGGGGACACCCCTGTACCTTGCACGGAGGACAGAGCCCCACCATGGAGCCCGGGAGCCATTGCCACCCTGTAACGAGGGCAGACGGGGTGTCAGCTCACAACAGGCTCCCTGATGTCCCCAAGCCCTGGTGCAGGGGAGCTGGGGACAGCAATCCCTGTGTGCTTAGGAGGGGACCATGGCAGAGACCCACTGGTGCACCCTGTGCTGTGCTGGGAACCTGTAGCTGGTAAAAGCTGGTCCCATCCCTGCCATGAGCTGGAACCACAAGTGAACTCCCAGTTTGGCCCTTTGCAGCATGATGTGCCCAAGGGACCTGGACACCCTGAATCCCGGGAGTGTGGAGCATCCCCTGGCTCCTGGGCCATCACCATGGTGCCCAGCCTGCCTTCTCTCACCTGGTCTGGATGTGGGTGTGAAGGGAAGGAAATGCCTTTCCCAGGTTTCACCAGCCCCTGGGGCTGTGGGGAGAGGCTGGGATAGACTGGGATGTGCTAGGGGCCTCTGCTCCCGGCACTGCTGCGGCCACAGGACACTGTGGCGGGGCTGGATCCATACCACCAGCAGAACTGGCCAGGGCAGCAGGGAGATGGCACAGCGACAGGGGGACAGTGTGGTGGGGCCACAGGCGGGGTCCCCTCTGCTCCCCCAGCACCCTACGATGAGGTGGCACCACTGTCCCCACACTCACCTGAAAAACCTTAATCCCTGCCTGGCCATCAAGGGATGGTTTTGACCACATAGAATCAGAGACTGGTTTGGGTTGGAAGGGACCTTAAGATCATCCAGTTCCAACCCCCTGCCACAGGCAGGGACACCTTCCACTAGAGCAGGTTGCTCCAAGCCCCTGTGTCCAACCTGGCCTTGAACACTGCCAGGGATGGGGCAGCCACAGCTTCTCTGGGCACCCTGTGCCAGGGCCTCACCACCCTCACAGGGAAGAACTTCTTCCTTATATCCAATCTAAATCTCCCCTATTTAAGCTTGAACCCATCATCCCTTGTCCTATTGCTACAGTCCCTGATGAAGAGTCCCGCTCTGGCATCCTTGTAGGCCCCCTTCAGATACTGGAAGGCTGCTATGAGGTCTCCACACAGCTTCTCTTCTCCAGGCTGAACAGCCCCAACTTTCTCAGACTATTGTCACACGGGAGGTGCTCCAGCCCCTGATCATAGAATAGTTCGGGTTGGAAAGGACCTTAAGATCATCTAGTTCCAACCCCCCTGCCATGGGCAGGGATGCCTCACGCTAAAACCATGTCACCCAAGGCTCTGTCCAACCTGGCCTTGAACACCGCCAGGGATGGAGCATTCACAGCTTCCTTGGGCAACCCATTCCAGTGCCTCACCACCCTCACTGTAAAGAACTTCTTCCTTATATCTAACCCTCATGGCCTCCTCTCGACTTGCTCCAACAGCTCCATGTGACGCCGGGAGCAGGGCTGGAAGGTGAAGCCATCATGGCAAGTTTGGCATCTGCCTTGATTAAAGGCATCACTTAACGCTCCAAAGCCGGGGGGCTGGGGCAGGGCCTGGGGGGGGTCCCCCCATTCCTGACTCCAAACCCCACCTTAATCACCACGGTCAAGAGTGTCACCCCACAGGAGTGTTGTCCCCTCCAATCCCAGCAGCTGCTTGGAGGGAAGGCTTCCCAAAAATGGGGGGGGAAAGCTCCTTTCTTGTCATTCTTTGTGATTTACCTGTCTGTGGTTCTCTGGGGGCATTTTGGGGTGCTGGGCTATGCCCCTCCCCCCCCCCCAGCTAATCACGTGTGTGACATTTAATTATTAATTAGCTGGGGGGGGCATAGCGCCTCATGGCAAGTGATGCTGGGGTGGGGTGGCCTTGAGAGGGACCCCAGGAGGGACCCCACTCTCCTGGGGGGCTCTGAGCTGGGACTGGGGTTCCTTCTGCCTCAGCCACCATGGAGCTTCTGGGGGGGTGCCCCGTACCCCCCATTACTCCCCACCAGATACTCCCACCCCCTGTCCCTCCCCCTGGAGTGCCAATACTCCACTTCTCCCCCTCCCAGTTGCCCCAGAACCCCCATAACCCACCTGGATTGCCCCCCCCAAGCATGCCCCTGTGCTCTCCCTGGGGTACCCCGTGGACACCCTCTACCTCCATCACCCACCCGTGTGCCCCCCATTCCCCTCCCCCCCCCGTGGGTGCCCCACTGCCCTCATCATCCACCCATGGGCCCCCAATTCTCCCCCCCCGGGGTGCCCCATTCCCCCCGTCACCCATCAATGGGCTCCCCATTACCCCACCCCGGGGTGCCCCACTCCCTCATCACCCACCCATGGGTCCCCCACTCCTCCCATAACCCACCCGTAGGCCCCTCATTTCCCCCCGGGGTGCCCCGTTCTCCCCATCTCCTACTCATAGGCCCCCAATTATCCCCCCCCCAATTCCCTCGCGGCAAGGGGGTGGAGCCTCCACGACTAAGCCCCTCCGGGGGGGGCGTGGCTTTGTCGGCATATGCGTGCATGCGGTTGTGCAGGTACCGGCAGAGTCTGGTGGTGTGGGTGCCGTGCGGGAGCGGTGTGGTCCGGGACGGGCAGCGCCGGGCAGCGGGGCCATGGCGTCGCCACCATCTGCGTCGCCGCGGTCGTTCAGCGCCGCCGAGGTGCGGGTTCGCTGCGCGCAGGGCGCCTGCCTCGTGTCCTGCTGCCGCCGCCTCTACGACCTGAGCGGGTTCGTGCGGCTGCACCCGGGCGGGGAGCAGCTGCTGCGCCGCCGGGCGGGCACCGACGTGAGCGCCGCACTGGACGGGCCGCCGCACCGGCATTCGGACAACGCCCGCCGCTGGCTGGAGCAGTACTACGTGGGGGAGATGGAGCCTGGCGAGGAGCAGGTACCGCCGGAGGCTGCGGGGTGCCCCGGGTTCGGGGTGTACGGAGTACAGAGGGTGTTGTGGGTCCAGTGTGTACAGAGCCCATAGGGTGCCTCAGGTCCAGGGTGTCCCAGGTCTGGGGTGTACAGACCCCATAGAGTATCCCAGGTCCAGGGTGCCCCAGGTCTGGGGTGTCCCAGGCCCGGGATGTCAGAGCCCATAGGGTGCCCCAGGCCCAGGCTGTGTGGGATCTGAGCAGTGCAGGGGTCTGTAGTGCACCCCAAGTCCAGGGTGCACGGAGTCTGAGCTGTACAGGGTCTGTAGGGGACTCCATGTCCAGGCTCCATAGGTTTGAGGCTGTACAGGACGTGCAGAAGCTGTTTAGGGTCTGGGGTGTACAGGGCATGGAGTCTTTGGGGTGCATGTAGCATATAGGGTGTATATGGCACCCAGATCCGGGTTGGAGCTGCACTGGGTGCTTGGTCTCTAGGCTGTGGAGGGCCTGGGGTGTTCGGAGCATGAGTGGTGTATGGGGCAGGGCATGTTTGAGGCTCCCAGGCCTCTGTGTGGACAGTGCCTGAGGTGTATGAGGTACAAAGGTCCCGGGTGCATGGAATGCACTGGTTCCAGGGAGGTCTGGAGCTGTCAGTGTCAGTGGGGCTGGGCTCCGTGGGGCCTGAGGTGCAGAGGATCCCGTGACACGTAGGTTCCAGGCAGCTCGGTGCTTGAGAGTGACCATGTCCCAGACACACAGAGCCTGGTATCTTTGGGATCCCATCCCATGGACACATCCTACCCTGGCCATGCTGGGCAGTTGGGCTGATGGTGGATTCTGGCATGCCAGCATGGCATGGAGGTGCTGGGGTCTTTGGAGGGGCATGGGAGATGGGGACATGCAACTCTGTGGGTTTTAGCAGAGCCATGGGGCAGGGCACCCTTCCTGGCACTGTTGGCCCTCAGGGACCGGGGTGCTGGGCACCAGGGCTTGTGGGCAGCAAGTGGCCACCGCTGGGATGAGGAGCCGGGCCACCTCCCTGATGTCTGGGTGTGGGATAAGGGTGGCTGTGACTCAGCACTGTCCCCACCACGCCAGCCCCACACTCAGCCACTGCCCAGGCAGAAGGGAAAGTGCCCCAGGAAGCTGCGCTGCTGCCGGGTGGACTTCCAGGAGGCAGCTTGGCACCAGGCGCTGCTGCCCCAGGATGCTCAAGCAGTGGGGCCATCCCAGCCCCTTTGCCAGCCCAGTTTGGCCGCTTTCCCCTCTGGACATCCTGGCAAGGTCGGTGACTGGTCAGTCCCTCTGGGCTTGTTGTTTGCACTTGCTCCCTGAGGCACAGCCTTGGCTCTGATAGGTGGCAGTGCCACAGATGGGGCTTTGTTCAGCCCCAGCGTGATGCCTGCTCTTTCCCTGGGTCCCAGCAATGGCACCCTGTCTGTTGGGACACCCGTTGCTGCCGCTGCCTCCTTGCAGGCATGACGATCCCAATGGGTTGGGGTGAAGGAAGGTTCCGGACAAACAAGTTCTCACACCAATGGGAATTGCCACTGTCCCTATGCAAATACACAGCGTGATAATGCCAGGGTGCAGGGAGATCAGACACTACCTGGCACTAGATAAACCGTCCCAGGTTGTAACACGGGGGAGGGAAAAATGCTGCCTGCTGTCTGGCATGCATCCAGCACGCACCTGATGTGTGAGCTGCTCTGATGGACTTGCCACTCCCCAAAAATCCCTTTTGGAGGGAGAATGGGGAATTGATGCCATTGGTGGTGCTTGGGTTTTGCTCTGACTGCTTTTGGGCAGGCAAACCCCAAGCAGCTCTTTGAAGGAGGTGGTGCATTGCCCCAGTCTGACTCTAGACCCCTATGGCTTTGCTGGTGCTTCTCCTCGCCCATTGGAGGTCCCAGGGCTGCACCATCCCCATGCCAAGGGATGCAGGAGCCTGTGGTCCTGCAGGCATCCAGCATTGCTGCCTGCTTATGTTTGGAATGGGGAAGAAGTTCTTTACTGTGAGGGTGCTGAGGCGCTGGCACAGGGTGCCCAGAGAAGCTGTGGCTGCCCCATCCCTGGCAGTGTTCAAGGCCAGGTTGGACACAGGGGCTTGGAGCAACCTGCTCTGGTGGAAGGTGTCCCTGCCCGTGGCAGGGGGTTGGAACTGGATGATCTTAAGGTCCTTTCCAACCCAAACCAGTCGGTGATTCTATGATTAGTGCAGGAAAGCAAAGAGGAAGATGAGAGGCAGCCTTCATCCTGCTGGCACACCTCTCTGCACCCCTTCCTGCTGCTCTCAGGAGCTTGGCTCCATCCTTCGGCTGCAGGTCCCTCTTCTGTGTCACCCAGCTCCATTTGGCTAAGGACAAATTAACCCTCAAACTCTTTATCTATGCAAACAATGTATAGGGGAGATCAACATGAAAAGCAACAATTACCCAAACTAGACATTGTATTTTAGCAGCCTTGCTAGAGGGAAACTGGATCATCTAATTACCCCTTCAATTTAAGTAATGAGAGACTTTCATCACAGCCTCTCTGGGGTGTGTGATGTGGCCGTGAGTCACAGTGAATCTCCCATCCCTCTTGGGGTTGGTGTCCTCCCCTTCCTTTTACCCACATCACCTCATGTTGGGCTTGCCCTGGTTCTCCATTGCACCCTGAGCTTGCCTGGACATAGGCACTCACATGTTCTTCACAGGCATTGCAATAAGAAGTGGCTTTTTTTTATTATTATCATAAGAACAAGTTAAATTCCACCTTGTTTTAATAGTCCTGCTGCACCCAGTTTAATGGGCTGAGATGCAGCCTTGTGGGGCTCTGCTAGCCACTGCCCAGGCACCATGATGCTGGTGGGATGGTGATGCTGGGACCATGCCACCATGGGTGGGGGACCTTGCTTGGGCTCCCTGTGCCTCGTGGGGTGTCCTCATGCTGCATGCCTGAGCCTGCATTGCCAACGCAGCTTGTCCCATGTGGACATCAGCAAATTGAGCTCATTTAGGAGCTTGGTGAAGGTCCTGGAGGCTCTGGGGTAGAAAAACTGGGTCTGGGCTGCTGGTGGAGTGGTGGTCTGCAGGAAGCAGGAAGCCCCCTGCTTGGGCCAGGGGGAGGTTTCCAGCTTCTCCTCCTGCCTGCATCCCAGGCACACTGGACCTCATGCCAGACCATCCCTTCTATCTGTACCTGCCCGCATCACAGCTGGATTTTGTTTTTCTTCTAACACCTCGATCCCTGCTGTGGGGCAGCATCGGCCTGGAGAAGAGAAGGCTCAGGGGAGACCTTGTAACAGTCTTTAATACCTAAAGGGGCCAACAAGAAATCTGGAGAGGGGCTTTTGACAAGGGCCTGTAGAGACAGGACAAGAGGGAATGGCTTTAACCTGACAGAGGGGAGATTGAGATGAGATCTCAGGAAGAAGTTGTTCCCTGTGAGGATGCTGAGGCGCTGGCACAGGGTGCCCAGAGAAGCTGTGGCTGCCCCATCCCTGGCAGTGTTCAAGGCCAGGTTGGACACAGGGGCTTGGAGCAACCTGCTCTGGTGGAAGGTGTCCCTGCCCGTGGCAGGGGGTTGGAACTGGATGATCTTAAGGTCCTTTCCAACCCAAACCAGTCGGTGATTCTATGATTAGTGCAGGAAAGCAAAGAGGAAGATGAGAGGCAGCCTTCATCCTGCTGGCACACCTCTCTGCACCCCTTCCTGCTGCTCTCAGGAGCTTGGCTCCATCCTTCGGCTGCAGGTCCCTCTTCTGTGTCACCCAGCTCCATTTGGCTAAGGACAAATTAACCCTCAAACTCTTTATCTATGCAAACAATGTATAGGGGAGATCAACATGAAAAGCAACAATTACCCAAACTAGACATTGTATTTTAGCAGCCTTGCTAGAGGGAAACTGGATCATCTAATTACCCCTTCAATTTAAGTAATGAGAGACTTTCATCACAGCCTCTCTGGGGTGTGTGATGTGGCCGTGAGTCACAGTGAATCTCCCATCCCTCTTGGGGTTGGTGTCCTCCCCTTCCTTTTACCCACATCACCTCATGTTGGGCTTGCCCTGGTTCTCCATTGCACCTGAGCTTGCCTGGACATAGGCACTCACATGTTCTTCACAGGCATTGCAATAAGAAGTGGCTTTTTTTTATTATTATCATAAGAACAAGTTAAATTCCACCTTGTTTTAATAGTCCTGCTGCACCCAGTTTAATGGGCTGAGATGCAGCCTTGTGGGCTCTGCTAGCCACTGCCCCAGGCACCATGATGCTGGTGGGATGGTGATGCTGGGACCATGCCACCATGGGTGGGGACCTTGCTTGGGCTCCCTGTGCCTCGTGGGGTGTCCTCATGCTGCATGCCTGAGCCTGCATTGCCAACGCAGCTTGTCCCATGTGGACATCAGCAAATTGAGCTCATTTAGGAGCTTGGTGAAGGTCCTGGAGGCTCTGGGGTAGAAAAACTGGGTCTGGGCTGCTGGTGGAGTGGTGGTCTGCAGGAAGCAGGAAGCCCCCTGCTTGGGCCAGGGGGAGGTTTCCAGCTTCTCCTCCTGCCTGCATCCCAGGCACACTGGACCTCATGCCAGACCATCCCTTCTATCTGTACCTGCCCGCATCACAGCTGGATTTTGTTTTTCTTCTAACACCTCGATCCCTGCTGTGGGGCAGCATCGGCCTGGAGAAGAGAAGGCTCAGGGGAGACCTTGTAACAGTCTTTAATACCTAAAGGGGCCAACAAGAAATCTGGAGAGGGGCTTTTGACAAGGGCCTGTAGAGACAGGACAAGAGGGAATGGCTTTAACCTGACAGAGGGGAGATTGAGATGAGATCTCAGGAAGAAGTTGTTCCCTGTGAGGATGCTGAGGCGCTGGCACAGGGTGCCCAGAGAAGCTGTGGCTGCCCCATCCCTGGCAGTGTTCAAGGCCAGGTTGGACACAGGGGCTTGGAGCAACCTGCTCTAGTGGAAGGTGTCCCTGCCCGTGGCAGGGGGTTGGAACTGGATGAGCTTTAAGGTCCCTTCCAACCCAAACCATTCTGTGATTCTATAGCCAGTGCTCTCCAGCTGGCGCAGGACCGGTGCTCAGCTCCCTGCCTGACCTGTGCAGGGCAGCAGGATGCTCAGGGGCAGGTGCAGGGTCACCTGGTCACCACATTGCACTGTGCCCTGAGTGTTTGGCCCCTTTGCCTCTCAGCAGGAGAGCTGGCACCTCACTGGGGTGGCAGTGGGAAGATGGCCTTTCGTAAGTGTTAACTTTCCCTTCGTTGCATCAGGTTCTTGCGCATCTTTCCTGGCAGAACCTGTTTGCCTGGGGATGACTCTGATGCATTAGCATCACCCATGGGCAACAGGCAGAGCCTGGCACTCGCGAAGACCCCTTCAGCCTCCTTCAAACCCACCTTTTATGAGGAGGAGGAGGATGGGCTGAAGTCCCATTGCTGGTCTGGGTGCTGGTGGGGCTTGGTCCATGCAGGATCCCTGTGTGGGGAAGGAAGGAGCATGCTGCCACTCTGGGGAGCGAGCTGGGGCATGCAGGCATGTCTTGCACCCAGTTGCGCCACAGCTGCTGGTTCTTTTGGTGCCAGCCCTGGGATGAACAAGAGGAGAGCCTTCCTCCTGCTCCCCCGCTGAGGAGGTGTCCTGGGTTCAGCAGTAGCAGTCACTTTTTTTTTCTCCTTTTTAGTAGCTGGTGCAGTGCTGTGTTTTCGGCTTTAGTCTGAGAACAACGCTGATAACACACCGATGTTTTTAGTTGTTGCTAAGTAATGTTTACTCTGACCAAGGACTTTCTCAGTCTCATGCTCTGCCAGGGAGGAGGGGAAGTCGGGAGGAAGCAGAGACAGGACACCTGACCCAAACTAGCCAAAGGGATATTCCATACCACAGCACATCATGCCACACCATGCCTCACCAGGAGGTGACTCAGGTGAGGCTGGGTGCTGGAACAGAGCTGCCATCACACACAGGGTGATGGCATCTCACTGGTGGCACCCATCCTGCCCAGACTGGGTGCTGCTGGTGAGGTGCGGTCTGAGCTCCCATCCACCTCCTTGACCTGGGAGGACAGGGAAGCCTCCGGGCATGACGTGGTGCTTGGGTGTCCGTGGGCAGGGGAGATGGAGGCATGTGGACATTTCGGAAAGGGAAGGAGAGGTGCTGGGGGTTGCATCAGCCTGGCTTTCTTAAGCATCCTTCCTGCTGCCGGCAAGGCTGAGGTACAAGTGTTGAGGTGGAAAGCACAGGCTCATTTCTTGGGGGATGGAGGAGCCATTTCTCTCTCTCGAAGCCAAATTTTCTTCCAAAGCACCTGTGGGGAGGGGGCAAAACCATAACTTGACCATCCTCGGCTGGATTTCAAGGCATCCCACCTCAGTTTCAGGATGTCTGCCTGAAGGACAGAGCATGCAAAGCCAAAAATAGCAGTGGGGACCCTCACAGAGGGAGGTGTGGTGGTCCAGAACTTATGCTGGTGCTCTGCCTCCAGTAAAGTTGATGCCTGCTCAAGTCCAGCCTGGCTGGAAATAAGCCCTACCCTGCCCCAGGGTGAGGTGCTGCCTTGGGGCTGGGTAGCGTAGCTCCTGTACCAGTGGAATGAGGCTTGAAATCTGGCTAGCCTGGGACAGGAGGTGGGAGCCTGGCTGGCAAGGAGTGCCCAGGCCCTACCTCGGTGTCACCAGTGTGGCACGGAGTAAAGTCCTGTCTGCCCTAGTGAGGTGACACTGGTCCTCCTGCATCCCAGCTCCTCTGGCAGCTGCCAGGGGGTTTATTCCCAATAGGGATGTGATGCTCTTGTATCCCTCAAGGGAATCACATCCCTCTTCGAGCAGTGGGGAGAGTACATTGAGGACCCCCGATTGCTGCCAGGAGGACACACTTCCTCCCTGCAACAACTGGGAACCCCAGTGGGCATTGGTGTGCCGGGGCTGCTGGGCCACACCGTACCCTGCTGCCAGGTTAATGGGTAACTCGAGGTGACAAAGTGGGAGAGAAGGCATGTTTGGCATGTCCTGCCCAGGGACCCAGCAGGCTGCTGGTGCTGGGAGGCATGGCTGGAGTTAGGCTTGCACAGGCATGCTGTGCCCTCACCAAGCCCCATGCCAGCAGCAGGGCCGGCGCCAGAGCTGGCAGGGCTGTGGGAAGGAGGCCATCGCCAGCAGCTGATGACGGATTTGTTTCCAAGCTTCACACAAGGCAGGTTTCTCCTGTTTCTTGGCCAGCCCTGGCAGTAGGACCACAACCTAGGTTTCATCCTGCTGTGTCCCCAAAGCCTTGGTGTGCCTTTTCTAGCCAAACCTAAATCCGCCACCCCATCTTGCGTAGCCTGTGGCCAAGGTGCCCAGCCCAGCACCACCCTGCAAAGGGCACTTTGCCTTTTCCCTGCGGTGATCTCCATCCTGCTGCGTTTCTTCCCTGTGCCCAGAGCCAGGGTGGTGGCACTGGCTGTGCCATACTTCCTGGCTCCAAAATGAACCTCGGGAACCAAAATGCCAAGTTGGGCTTTTTCTGGAGAGCAGCGGGGTGAGGAGGAGGGAGCCCATCACCAGTGTGGTGAGCACTAACCCAGCGATGCCCCCCTGAAGCACCAGAACCAGGTGCCCTCCCAGCAGCATGGTGGGGTGCTCTGACAACTGGGCTTGGGGAGAGATTCCAAAAAGACCCGAGCATGCGATGCTTGATGGGCAGTTCAAGGGTAGCTGGTGGCCACATCCCTTGGGAACCTGCTCTGCAGGTACTGACTTAAATTCATCAGATTTTTCCCCCTTATTCATTTAGCAAGCAGTCATGGTCTCACTGTGCCTGTGACCCTGGATGGCATGGCCATCACTGTCCCCAACCACATCTGCCACCGGTGCTTCACTGTGGGGTTTTCCTTCCCTTTCCAGAGCCCTGCTGAGCCAGTGGATGAGCAGGTGGCAGATGCTGCAGCCAAGACCCCAACACAGATGGATCCTCGCTGTAAAATAGTGGATGTGGAGAAGGTGAGATCTGGGGGTCTGCCAGAGTGCTCCTGGGGGAGACCAGCTCTCTTCCCTGCAGGAATGCTGGCTGTCTGCTGACCCCTGGGATGGGAGGGATGCCAGGAGGGAGCCGGGCCATTCTGGCTGCTTCTGCCCTTTCTCCCAGCACAGACAGCATCACTCCCGCTTTATTGCCCAGGCATGGCCATGCTGGGAGGCTCCTGCTGTGGTGGCGTGGGAGGAGATGGTTTTCTCTGACAGCAGCTGTGCCCTTCGAGCAGGATGTGCTGCCAGGCTGCACCTTGCTTCAGTTATTGCTTTTTCCCACTTTGTTTTTTTTCCCCTTGATTGAGCACTAAGGGAACCCTTGGCCCAGACAGGGTGATCCCCATGTGTGCAGAGTGCTCCCTGCCCTGCCAGCTCCAATCTGAGCATGCCACAGGGGTAGGGATTTGTCCCCAAGGGGCCTTTGAATGTCCCTGCCTTCTATGGCACCATCTGGCTGCTGTGCCTTGCATGCTCCTCAGTGAGTGTGCTTTTATCTTGCAAAAGATATTTTTATTTTGAGCAGGAGAACACCTTTCACCCTCCCCCATCTTTATATTTCACTTGCTGACTGCCTTTAAAATCAGTCACTCCAAAGTGACCTTTTTGCTCTGATTTTTCCTCTACCTCCCTGATGGAGGGTGTCTCCATCCCTATCCCATGCACCCACTGTGGGCTGGGGTTGTTTCCTCTCCTAGGTGATCACATCCATCCCTGCCTGCAGCAGAGTCCCAAAAATGCCTATGGCCACCTTGGCTCTTTACCCTGAAACACCCCAAACTGAGCCACCCCCCTACCACCGCTGCCAAATGACCGGTGGCACAGCCCCAGGTGCTGGTGCTGCGCTGGTGCCACACGGCACAGGCTGGATGATGGAGAGGTGCCAGGCCTGGGGCTTGGTGGGGTGAGCATGGTTTCTGTCCCAGGGCAGGGGTGGGACCAAGAAACCACCTTATCTGGCTAGGCCAGCAGAAGATGTGCCTGGGGATGCTGAGCAACAGCAGAAGTGGTGCTGCTGGTTGTGTCTCTCTATTTTTGTTCCATGCAGACATGCGTACCTGCATGGGTCCCTTCTTGCTCTTGCAGCCATCTGAATGCAGTTATGCATGGGAGCAGGGACTGGTGTTTGCATTCCCATCCTATATCCCTGCTCCCCATCCCTTTCTGCTTTGCTCCTTGCTGCTGGAGCACTCAAATGGCTGTATTCACCCTGTGTGTCCTCTCCACAAGGAGAAAAGCCCTTGGTCAGGGCAATGCCATGGAGATGGGCTCCACATCCTACCTGCAGCTCACTGGCATGGAGTGAGCACTGGCATGGAGCAGGGAGAGCTTCTGTTATCGGGGCCTAATGCTGAGCCAGGTCTGGGTACAGCCACCTTTACCTTGAACTGCTGGCAGGTACCCAGTGTCACAGGGGTGAGCTCAGCCCCATGTTTGTGTGTAGATGGAGCTGATGTGTGTCTGGCTCTGCTTGTCTGCCCCATGCTGGTGCTTATGGGGAGCTTGGGGCTGTTTGGAGCAAGAAGCAGCTGCTTATGGGGCATGGGAAGGGCTTTGCAGCCCCAAATCCCACAGCTCTGTGCCCAGTACCAGGGCAGTGTGTGGGTACAACCGGTGTCTGCTCCCTCAGGACCTGGTGGACTGGCAGAAGCCCTTACTGTGGCAGGTGGGCTACCTGGGGGAGAAGTATGACGAGTGGGTACACCAGCCTGTAGATCGTCCCATCCGCCTCTTCTACTTGGATTTCCTCGAGTCCCTCTCCAAGACAGCATGGTGAGCCCCTGGGGTCTGTGCCAGTACCTCTATGGGGAGGGAGGGACAGCTTGCCACCCCATGGGACGCTTCTCCTGACATCTCCCTCTACCCCATAGGTATGTGGTGTTCATGGTGTGGGCTCCCGTGGTGCTCTATCTCAGCTGGGTCAGCTACACCTCCCTTGCCCAGGGCAACACCAGGCTCTTCTCATCCTTCACCACAGGTATGAGCAACAGCAAAGCCTTTGGGCTCACTCACTGCTCCCACTTTGGGTCCAGGGGACAGCCCTGGGTGTGGGGAAGACCTCTGCATCCCTTCCTCATCCCTCCTTCCATGCACACTCACTATGAGCCACATGCACAAGCAGCAGGTGACCCCCTGTCCCCATGGCCACTGGCATGTCCCCTGCACAAAGCCACCTGCACTGCTTTAAAGCCTGAGCTCACCCACCTCCATCCCCTCCTCTCACCCACACCATTCTGTCCCTGCAAAGGGCATCGATAGAGGCATGGAGCATGCAGCCTGCTCCCTCTTGCCTCCCTCCCTTCCTTCCATCCCCAAACCTAAGCCCCATGGGTACTGCGGTGCATGCCAACCCTGCTGACACCCACCCTGGGCCACAGCTGGATGCTGGCATGGCAGGCGAACAAACCGAGCTCTCAGCGCTGCTGGCATCGCACAGTGTGGGGCTTGTTTGCCTGAACCACCTGCCCTTGAATCTCCCACTGTCTGCTCCCCCGGGAATAACAAGTGTGGCCGGGGCAGGCTGTTGTCTTTGTTGTCCTTTTTTCTTTTGCTGGGCTCCCTGGGGTTTTGTTGGGTCTTTTGTGTTTGGGGTTTTTTTGGTTTTGTTTTTGTGGGGGGTTTTTTTCTTGTTTGTTTGTTTGTTTGTTTTGGAGGGGTTTTGTTTGTGTTTGGTTTTTTGTTTGTTTGGTTTTGGTTGTTTTGGGTTTTGGGTTTTTTTGCAAGGTGCCACCCGGTGTCAGCTGTGCCCAGCTGCACTGGCAACCTCCTACTCCTCATGGCATTTGGCACCTTGCTGCCAAGGGTTTGTTGGTTTTGTTTTGGTTTTGGGTTTGTTCTTTTGCCCCAAAATTGAATGTGTTTGGGGGAAATCTGAATTCTTCTAGCAACGATGCAGGGCTGGCAGCCAGCCCTGAAAGGAGGAGGTGGCTGAAAAATGCTCTGCGGGGGAAAGTGCCCAACAAACCTATTATTTTTCCCCCAAAATAATAAAAACCCAGCACCGGCAGCACTATTTAACTGTCACGAGTGCTGCCTGCACAGATAAGGTCCCTTCTGCCTTATTCTGGTGGGTGAAGCAGCTTTGTTCAAACAGGGTTGTCCCTGCAGTGCACATCCAAGCCCCCATTGCCATCTGGAATGTAGGGGACCCCCCTTGCTGGCTCCTTGTGGCAGCAAGAAGCTGACTGTTTCCATAAAGAGTATAAATTAACAGGAATCAAAGGAAGATGTGGTTTGGAGTGGTGCTTGAGGAGCTCCCTGGGGAAGCTCTGGGCAGGAGGCAGATGAGAGGGAGGGAGAGCCGAGCTTTGTCCAGATGAGGATGGTGATGGAGAAGATCACCCGCACATCACCTGCCCTGCTAACTGCTGCATGTCTCATTGTGTAGAGTACTCCATCCCCGTCCACAAATACTACTTCCCCTTCATCTTCCTCCTGGGGATGTTCCTGTGGTCCCTGCTAGAGTACCTCATCCATCGCTTTGTCTTCCACATGAAGCCACCTGCTAGTAACTACTATCTCATCACCCTGCATTTCTTGCTGCACGGGCAGCATCACAAGGTGAGTCGCAGCTCACACCTCTGCTGGCACCCACTGAGCCGTGGGAACAGTGGCCTTTGCTCAGGTGGAGCCTGTTGGTGCACGTTCAATGGTGTGACTTGTGGCATCTTCGCCCCAAGCAGGGCCCTTACTTAATACCGGCAAGGGCTGCAAGACGGGCTCAGAGGAGCTGGAGTTAAAGCTGCAAGCTCCAGTTGGGCAAGCGAGAAGACAAAAAAAGCCATGGGCTCCCTCTAGCTTCACTGGAGGAAATGTCCCTGTGGAGCTTGGGAACCTGTCAGCCAAAGCCACCAGCAGCAGCAAGGGGCTGCTCTCGCCACTGGGCTCATCTTTTGGGGAGGGTTTCTGGAGGCTTTGGTGTTGGCTTTTCCCAGCCTTCTTTGCAAGAATGCACTGGGGGATGTGGGGTGAGCTAGGAGCTCCCTTTCACACCATCCTTCTCTGCTTCCAGTCTCCCTTTGACAGCTCCCGCCTGGTGTTCCCTCCTGTACCAGCCTCGCTAGTGATCGGCTTCTTCTATGGCGTCCTGCAGCTCCTGCTGCCCGAGGCGCTGGGGCTCTCGGTGTTTGTTGGGGGGCTCTGCGGCTACGTCATCTACGACATGATGCACTATTACCTCCACTACGGATCACCAAAGAAGGGCACCTACCTGTATGGCCTGAAGGCTTATCATGTCAAGCACCACTTTGAACACCAAAAATCAGGTAGTGCCACACTGCCTGTGCATGCTGGCAGGGGCAAAGGGCTGTCAAATTCTCCTCTGCCTGTGTGTGTGTGGGCAGAGGGATTGGGATTTGGGATGGGGAAACCCATCCATGATGCAGGGGGAAGCAGTGTATGATGTGTTGCAGCCCATGGGACACCTTTCGTGGCTCCCCGGTTGAGGACAGAGAGCTGGCGTGGTGCAGGGATGAAGGCAGCAATCCATCTTGCTGGTGGGCACCAATGCTGCCTGGGGATGCCGGGGCAGAGACATGGATGTGGGTGCCTGTCCCTGCCTGGAGCAGCATCTCCTCCTGCCAGGAGGTGTTGTCAGGCACAGGGTGAGGCCCGGGGCTCCTCTGGGTCTGCTCCATACCTTCCCCAGCCCGGCAGTTGCTCAACTTGCCCTTTGTCCAGTTTCCTAGGAGAAAATGCCCCATCCAGATAAGCTATCATCCATGGGGCTGGCGGCATGGCCCAGCCAGCTCCTTCTGCTCTTCCTCCTCACCCTCGCCTTGCTTTCCTCCCTTCCCCCCCATGCCAGTTAACGTAGAGCAAGCTGCGCCCTGCCCCAGCAGCATCCCAGTGATGGTGGTGCTGTAGGCTCAGCTCTCTCTATCCCACCCACAGGCTTCGGCATCACCACTCACTTTTGGGATCATCCCTTCGGGACGCTCATCCCTGAGGAGACCTTTGAGAAGGAGGACTGATGGCCTTGGTGTGGTGCCTGGCTGCTGGCTCTGTCCATCCTGGTCTGGGGCTGGCATCCCTCAGAGCCCTCAGTGGGGCCACTGGCCCCTGCCTCCTTCCTGGGAACTGTGCCACAGCAGTGGCCCCACACTGGATCATTCCCGTGCTGCGCTGTGGCACTGCCACGGGGGACAAGGAGTGAGGATGCAGAGAAAGGGGAGGAGGAGGTTGCGGGGCTCCCTGGGGGGCTCCTGCCCCTTCCTTGCTGCCCTCCTGCTCCAGAACACAGATGCACAGGCAGGTCTGCTGCCTGAGAGATGAAGTGCCTGATGCCACCCTCACTCCTCTGCCCTGGAACCTTGCTGGAGCCCCCTGGCCCAACACGCTGCAGTTAACTCCATCACGTAACTCGTGCCGAGGGGCTTCTATATCCCATATCCTTCTCCCAGCCTGATCCCAGCACAGGGTTTTCTTGGCCTGCAGCCCTTTGCATGGGGATGCTGCAGATCTGGATTTCGCCTTTTTCTAAACAATGCACCTCTATCTCTCCAAGATTTATCAAGTTTGTGGGTTTTGTAGACATTGGCTACTTGAAACTCAAACTCCAATGGACAGAATTACTACCAAATGCCTTTTCTTGTTGATCCTGTGATTGTTGTGGGGGGTTTTTTCCTAATGTTTACTGCAGCTATTTATTCCAAACCTTTAAAGTTCTGTGTAAAACTGTAGACACTACAATTATAAATAAACTGTATATTTTGAAAAATAAAGCCTTTTAAAAAGGGTCGGGCTAGTGTATCCCTCAGGGCTCTTCCTACGTTCTCCCACCGTGGGTGCATCCCTTCCCAGGTGCTGATGACCCTCAGTGCCATGGTAGCTGGGGGTTTCCTTTCTCATCTCCCCCTGCTGACAAAAGCTGTGCTGTGGATGATGGTGAGGGCCAGGGAGATGCTCTCTGCAGCGGGAAACCACAGTGAACTTGTGTGATCCCAGGCTCTTGGTAAGCCTAAGCTGGCTGAAGCAACAGCTTACTTCTCTGAAGTTGGGCAACAGCATCATGTGCTGCCCCATGCTTCCCAAAACCAGCTGGCCCCTTTGACAAAGCCAACTGCAAAGCTTCCTGTGCTCCTGGAAAAGGTCAAGTGCTGTTTCCAGCACAGGTGCCTGCAGTCTCCTTCCTTTGATGCTGGGGGGTCCCGAGGCTGCAGGGATGGGGAGGGGAGTGGAAGGTCCCAAAGGACTAGCACCCCTAGTGTGGGATGGGTGTGCTCTGGAGGGTCCTGCTGCCCAGTGGGGGGAGCTCAGCAGGGTGCAGAGCTGATGCTGAGGGTGTTACAATGCCTGGGGCAAGCAGGGAAGAGCCCTGCTTGCCCAACCTCCTCCTCCTCCCCTTTCCCTGCATCCTCACCCCCTGTCATAGAATCATAGAATGGTTTGGGTTGGAAAGGACCTTAAGATCATCAAGTTCCAACCCCCTGCTATGGACAGGGACTTCTCACCCTAGACCATGTTGCCCAAGGCTCTGTCCAACATGGCCTCGAACACTGCCAGGGATGGAGCATTTGCCACACGTCAGCCTGTTCCAGTGCCTCACCACCCTCACAGGGAAGAACTTCTTACATCTAACCTGAACTTCCCCTGTTTAAGTTTGAACCCATTCCCCTTTGGCCCATCACTACAGTCCCTGATGAAGAGTCCCTCCCCAGCATCCTTGTAGGCCCCCTTCAGATACTGGAAGGCTGCTATGAGGTCTCCACACAGCTTCTCTTCTCCAGGCTGAACAGCCCCAACTTTCTCAGCCTGTCTTCATACGGGAGGTGCTCCAGCCCCTGATCATCCTTGTGGCCTTTCTCTGGACTTGCTCCAACAGATCCATGTCCTTCTTATGTTGGGGACACCAGAACTGCATGCAGTGCTCCAAGTGGGGTATCATGAGAGCAGAGAGGCAGGATCACCTCCTTTGACATGCTGCTCATGCTGATGGGGATGCAGCCCAGCACACGGTTGACTTCCTGTCCCCCTTGGCAGTGCCACAGCGCACCATGGGGATGTTCTGACATGGGGCCACTGCTGTGGCACAGTCCCCAGTAAGGAGGTGGGGGCCAGTGGCCCCACTGAGGACTGGGGAGGGATTTAAGCCCACAGCAGAAGCGATTGGGGTGCCCCAAATACTGTCCTGGGTTCAGCTGTAACAGTTATTTTTCTCCTTCTTAGTAGCTGGTGCAGTGCTGTGTTTTCGACTTTAGTCTGAGAACAGTGCTGATAACACAGCGATGTTTTTAGTTGTTGCTAAGGAATGTTTACTCCAATCAAGGACTTTTCAGTCTCATGCTCTGCCAGTGAGGAGGGGCACGGGAAGCCAGGAGGAAGCAGAGACAGGACACCTGACCCAAACTAGCCAAAGGGGTATTCCATACCATGGCATGTCATGCCCACTATAGAAACTGGGGGGAGTTACCCAGAAGGCCAGATTGCTGCTTCGGTCAGGCTGGGTATCGGTCAGTGGGAGGTGAGCAATTGTATCATGCATCCAGAATAAAACCCGGGGTAGAGCCATCTCCTCTGTCACCTTAGGCACTGTTATGGTTTAAGCCCAGCTGGTAACTCAGAACCATGCAGCTGCTTGCTCACTCCCCCCCTGCTTCTTCCCCCTCCCTGCTCCTGGAGAAATGGGGAGGAGAATTGAAAGAATGTAAATCCCTTGGGTTGAGATAAGAACAGTCCTGTAACTAAGGTATAATACAAAACCACTACTACCACCACCAATAATAATAATGATAAGGGAAATTACAAGGGGAGAGAAAATAAAGCTAAAAGGGGAAAAGGAAAAGAAAATGATAAACACAAGTGATGCCCAATACAATTGCTCACCACCTGCCAACCGATACCCAGCCTGACCCAAGCAGCGATCTGGGCCCCTTTGGCTTGTTTGGGTCACGTGTCCCGTCTCTGCTTCCTCCTGGGTTCCCATGTCCCTCCTCACTGGCAGAGCATGAGAGACTGAAAAGTCCTTGATTGGGGTAAGCATTCCTTAGCAACAATTAAAAACATTGGTGTGTTATCAGCACTGTTCTCAGACTAAAGTAAAAAACACAGCACTGCACCAGCTACTAAGAAGGAGAAAAATAACTGCTACAGCTGAACCCAGGACAGACAGTGACACCTCAGTTCATCATTATCTCTGTTTTATCATCAGCAAAGTATGCATTTCTGAGCCATCCACCCTGGGATGAGCTGAAACTATGGCAATTCACCTGTCATTTCACTTGCAGAAAGATTCATGTGCCAGGCAACACATGTGGCTGCACGCTAGCCTTTGCTGCCCAGGACACCTCGCTTTGTTTTCTCCATCTCAGGGCAGTCCACAGCATTTTGCACATCTACTATTTCCCCCTTTCTCTCTTTCATTTTCTCAAGCAGCTCTCAGGATTTGAGCTGTGTGAAACAGTCATCCATCAAGAGGAAAGCCAAGAATACGTGGAAACAAGTCTCTATGTTGGCTTACATAGCTCCTGAGAACCTGAAAGACATCAACTACCCCTACAAGAAGCCCTGTGAAATATACAGGTGTGTCTATCCTTCCTGAGAGATGTCTGTAAGCAGGCAGATGCCAGGCAGGGTCGCTGTTGAGCTGTGGAAGAAGGCCAAGGTTTAATCAGACACATAAGCAGATGTTTGCGGTTGGCGAAGGGAGGACAACATAGTGGGATGAATGCTCAACTCTTGCTTGTCTTCTTCCAGCTTCGGGATCGTACTGGGGGAGATTGAGACCTCCAAAATCCCATTTGAAAGTGAGACAGAAGTATCTGGTCCCCTGAGTAAAAGCCACATTGCCCAGGGCGGCTCCTGTCTGGCACTGTGTCCTGGGTTCAGCTGTAACAGTCATTTTTCTTAGTAGCTGGTGCAGCGCTGTGTTTTCGACTTTAACCTGAGAACAACAATGATAAAACACCAATGTTTTTAGTTGTTGCTAAGTAATGTTTACTCCGACCAAGGACTTTCTCAGTCTCATGCTCTGCCAGGGAGGAGGGGAAGCCGGGAGGAAGCAGAGACAGGACACCTGACCCAAACTGGCCAAAGGGGTATTCCATACCACAGCACGTCATGCCCAGTATAGAAACTGGGGGGAGTTAGCTGGAAGGCCCAGATTGCTGCTTGGGTCGGGCTGGGTATCGGTCAGTGGGTGGTGAGCAATTGTATTGGGCATCATTTGTGTTTATTGTTTTCTTTTCCTTTTCCCGTTTTAGCTTCATATTCTCTCCCCTTGTTATTTCCCTTATCATTATTATTATTGGTGGTAGCAGTAGTGGTTTTGTATTATACCTTAGTTACTGGACTGTTCTTATCTCAACCCGGGGGAGTTACATTCTTTTGATTTTCCTCCCTATCCCTCCGGGAGCAGGGGGATGACAAAGCAGAGGAGTGAGTGAGCAGTTGCGTGATTCTGAGTTACCAGCTGGGCTTAAACCAGGACAGTCCTTTGTGGCACCCAACATGGGGCACAAAGTGTCAAGATAACAACAGGTCTGACCAGAGTGTGTCTAATCGTATTTGTGATAAGCATTCATTGTTTCGGATTAATAGTCCTCACAGTGTTGATTTATTTGCTCTCAGAGTTGTTGCACTTGATCTCAGAGTTTCAGCATGTTGTACCTTACTTACAGCCAGTATTTGCTGTTTTGGTGTTTATCGGCTGGGAGGCCTGGGCTAAGGTTATTGTTTCACTGTACTTCATGGTAATGACTTGTAATACAATAGAATCATTGATCATGAAACTGATCTGCCTTGCGTTCCCAGAGTGGTCATCACCTCTATACTTTGGGAGGCATATAATGGAATTTTTTAGCAATTGCACATCTTTGTTTTCCTCCTCGGAGGGTCAAACTATGAAGGAGACATTCCCTCAGACCCCCCACTCCCCCACCAGGCTGTTTACAGCAGCATTTGAGAGTTCTAAAGGTTTTGGATGGCCTTTGAATACCCTTGAGACCTGCCTGCTGCTTGTTCTGGGGATCAGGATGTTGGCACACATACAGCGTGTGTTTTACCCATGGCCATCCCACCCTGAGAATGCCCAATCTTGTCTGATCTCAAAAGTTAAGCAGGGTCGGGTTCAGATCTTGTCTAAGGTTAAATGACGATCTAAGAGGACCACCAAGAGATCTTTCCTGAGGCTAGACAGCCATAAGTGGCAGGGTGTGTGGGATAGTATGGGCAAGCACCTGGACCAATGGGCCCCTCCAGTGCTTTGGAACTTCACCCCTGAACAAGGGGTGAAATCTGGAAAAATTAGCAGAAAACTTAAACGAGGTGTGCTGTCATCCTGATAATACCAGAGAGGGACAAATCATGGCAACGTGCTGGGGCTTGGCCTGCGCCTACAGAGCCCTGCTCAACACTCTCCAGCACCTTCAAGGGGAAAAAGATGTCTCTGGAATTGATGGCAAAGCAACAGACAACACAGCTACTCAACCCCCAAGCACAGGAGCTACACCAACCCTGACAACAGACATTGCAGCCACTACAACCCCGGTGACAGATGCTGCAGCCACTCCAACCACAGTGACAAACACTGCAGCTAAACCAAATGGCCAATCCATGCCAACGTTGGTTGCCCCAGTAAGCAAGGGGAAAAGCAAACGAGAGGCACAAAGAGCAACCCCTGCAGTGAAGAAAGATGAAGACCCAATGCCATTACTACAAGGAACAGCATCTGAACAAGAGTTATTGATACAGGAATCAGAGGAACAGGAAGAAGAAGAAGAGGTGACTTCTCAATTCCGGACCTTGACTGAGCTGCAGAATATACGAAAACATTTCAGCCATCATCCAGGGGAGCACATCGTCACCTGGTTGCTCCGATGCTGGGACAGTGGGGCCGACAGTCACGAACTAGAAGGTAGGGAAGCCAAGCAGCTGGGATCACTTGCCAGGGAAGGAGGAATTGACAAAGCAATTGCAAGAGAGAAGCGAGCCCTCAGCCTTTGGAGGCAGCTCCTGGCAGCTGTGAAGGAAAGGTTTCCCTACAAGGACCATATTACGAGTCGCTCAGCCAACTGGACCATGATAGAGAAAGGCATCCAGTCCCTGAGGGAATCAGCCATTCTAGAGATGATCTATCGTAGGCCAGATGCCGGGAATGCACCTGTAGATCCAGATGAAGTTGAATGTACACGACCCATGTGGCGGAAACTTACACGGAGTGCGCCATCATCATATGCCCACACATTGGCATCAATGACCTGGAGTGATGTGGATGAAGTGGGATGAACACTGAGTGTTCAGTGGATGAATTGGATGAAGTCCAACAGTGGATAAAGTGACTTGTCAACTCTGAGAGTTCAAAGACAATCTCACCCCTTCCATCATTTCAGCTGTGGAAAAACTGTCCCAGGAGTTCAAACAATTGAGAGACGATTTATCTGATCTATCCAGCTCCCCACATGTACCAACCCATGTCTCAACTATTAACAGAAGGCACCCTAGTCCTCGAGAAAGAAAATATAGGAGGTACATGCCACGGGCCACCCTATGGTTTTACCTGCGGGATCACGGAGAAGACATGAGAAAGTGGGATGGAAAATCTACCTCAGTTCTGGAGCAACGGGTGCGTCAACTGAAGAGGAGAACAATGGTCAAGGATGATCCTCCCAGGAAAGCTGCTGCTCCATTCTCTGGTGAGCAGTTTCCCAGATGGAGTGAAAGAGCTGATTTTACTCCAGCTCCTGTGACAAGGAATAGTAATGCCTTTCTACAAGACATGAGAGGACAATCTTGTGATCACTATTAGAGGGGCCCTGCCTCCAGCCAGGTGGAGGAGAGGGATAATCGGGTTTACTGGACTGTGTGGATCAGATGGCCTGGCACATCAGTCCCACAGAAGTATAAGGCTCTAGTAGATACCGGTGCACAGTGTACCCTGATGCCATCAAGGTATCAAGGGGTGGAACCCATTTATATTTCTGGAGTGACAGGAGGATCCCAAGAGTTGACTGTACTGGAGGCTGAAATCAGCCTGACTGGGAGGAAGTGGCAAAAGCACCCCATTGTGACTGGTCCAGGGGCTCCATGCATCCTTGGCATAGACTATCTCAGGAGAGGGTACTTCAAAGACCCAAAAGGGTATCGATGGGCTTTTGGTATCGCTGCCTTGGAGACAGAGGAAATTAAGCAGCTGTCCACCTTACCCGGTCTCTCAGAGGATCCTTCTGTTGTGGGGTTGCTTTTGCTCAGGGACCTGGATATACTTGGTGGGTAATGCGGGAAGATGGGGAAGTCCCATGTGTACCTCAAGGGGATTTAATTTTGGGGGAAAACAGCCAATGAACTCAATTGTATGCTGTTGCCTGCTCTATAAGGCTTTTATAGCCCACCAGCTAGATTTCTTCATGTCTCCAGCAACTGACCCTGACTTCCCTCCAATCAACACCCCAATAAAGAATGAATTTTGACAAAACCAGATGAGCTCAGCAGTGACCAGACGAGTTTGATGGTGTCATCAGCAGGCAACAACCCAACACTACACACCGTCCCTCCTGCCCTGAAAGACTGTTACAAGAGATGGAGCCTGACATCATGGACTGGATGAATTCACCAACTTTATAGGGATTGGTCCATGGTCTAAGGAATGATATCTCTCTCTTTGTGCGCAGGTGTGGGGGTATATATATAGATCTAAAAGACAAAAGCGATGATATATTGAAAAATGTGGGATCTGAGCATGATGTGAATGGTATGGAATAAGGGGCGGATACTGTCCTGGGTTCAGCTATGGCAGTCGTTTTTTCTCCTTCTTAGTAGCTGGTGCAGTGCTGTGTTTTTGACTTTCAGCCTGGGAACAACGCTGATAACACTGATGTTTTTAGTTGTTGCTAAGTAATGTTTACTCCAACCAAGGACTTTTTCAGTCTCATGCTCTGCCAGGGAGGAGGGGAAGCCGGGAGGAAGCAGAGACAGGACACCTGACCCAAACTAGCCAAAGGGGTATTCCATACCACAGCACGTCATGCCCAGTATATAAACTGGGGGGAGTTACCCAGAAGGGCCAGATCACTGCTCAGGTCGGGCTGGGTATCGGTCGGCGGGTGGTGAGCAATTGTATCCTCTCCCCTTGTTATTTCACTAATCATTATTATCATTGGTGGTAGCAGTAGTGGTTTTGCATTATACCTTAGTTACGGGACTGCTCTTATCTCAACCCGTGGGAGTTACATTCTTCCGATTTTCCTCCCCATCCCTCCAGGAGTGGGGGGCGGGGAAGAAGTTGGGGTAGTGAGCGAGCGGCTGCGTGGTTCTGAGTTACCATCTGGGCTTAAACCACGACAATACTGTCCTGTGTTCAGCATTAGCAGTCATTTTTCTTGGTAGCTGGTGCAGTGCTGTGTTTTCAACTTTAGCCTGAGAACAGTGCTGATAACACGCCGATGTTTTTAGTTGTTGCTAAGTAATGTTTACTCCTATCAAGGACTTTTCAGTCTTCAGGAGGAAGAAGGGGGGGAGTGAGTGAGCAGCTGGGTGGTTCTGAGTTACCAGCTGGGCTTAAACCATGACACACTGGATGCTCCCTGCTCCTTCCTGGAGCATCCCTGTTATACAATACACTAAATCATTTCAGCAACATGCTTAAACCACAAACATGCAAATAATGTTTGTCTCTGATGTTCCTGTGCATTGAAGCGTAAACACATCTTGCTCCACTGAAGCCCAATGGTGTCATGCCAAATATGAGGGGAGTTCATTGCAGAGACAGTTTGGGTGGCTTCTCTGCAGGCTTCTCCATGTGGTAGGCTGCAGGAAGGCTCTTGGCATGGCTGTGCACTGGGTTTCCTCGCCAGCACCCTCCTGTGGCAGCAAAGCTCTGTCCTGACACTCATGTTTGCATTTGTGTTGTTCAGGCTGCAGTCCTCAGGAGATCATGGAGAAAATCTGCAACCACCAATATCAGGAACCTGTTGGGGAAGATTGTCCTGAAGACCTGTGGAAAGTCATTGACCATTGCTGGGCCTTTGACCCTTCCTAGCGCCCTTCTGCCAAGGATAAGTGTCCTGGACATCTGTTCCACGGGCCCTTCGTATCCCTCAATCAGCTGTTGCGGCAGTCAGTTTGCCCCTTATTTTCCATATGAATTTGTCTGTGTTTTGGGATCCCCCCTTGACTTACCTTCTTATGCTAACAAGTCCCCTAATACTAGACCTTTCTTTCTCCTGTAACTGATGGTTCATACAGTTAAGGTTTATGCAATTATCACTAGGCTGTTCATTTGGCATCACGTAAGAGTAAGCTTTTTCTCTTGGACAGACCTGGGAGCAGGGGTGCGTGTGTTAATCCCCACTCAGATCCTGCAGATTCCATAAACTGGAGGAGCAGCTGCAACACAGTGCATGAAGAATTCCTGCCTTGGGCTTTGAGCAATAAATTGCAATCTCAGGAACTGCTCCAAGGCAGGGAAGATTTCACTGTCTCTTAAGTCAGTCTGGGTCGTAACAGTGGTGAGGCCCTGGCACAGGGTGCCCAGAGAAGCTGTGGCTGCCCCATCCCTGGCAGTGTTCAAGGCCAGGTTGGACACAGGGGCTTGGAGCAACCTGATCTAGTGGAAGGTGTCCCTGCCCATGGCAGGGGGTTGGAACTGGATGAGCTTTAAGAACTGTTCCAACCCAAACCAGTCTGGGATTCTGTGATTCTAATGGCTGCCCAGTTGCGTTGGCCTGAGGAGACAGTGACTCCATGTCCTGGTTGTTATCCATGAAGGAAAGCTGTCTTCCATAGAAGTGGGGGGGGAAAGCCTATAACAAATACTCTGTTCAGATTTCTGTTTCGATTAACACCCTTGTGTTCTGCAGAGATTGTGGACATGCTGTCTGACCTGGAGAGAAGCAGAAACCAAGGAAGTTAACTGGGAAACGGGCAGGTGGCTGAAAGCAGCCGGGTGCCTCGGAAAACAAGCCAAGGGGGAGCAGCGACACACAGCATGCCACTCGCCCCCCTCCCTGTTTGTTCAATACACGTGTGTTTGAGACCTCCACCCCTCCAAGGGTCTGAGGGGAAGGCGGGGGCACCCTGCCACAGGCTCTGCCCCGGTGATGTTGCCCCCAGAGAACACAAAGGGGGGACACAAGGAGAGGCCAGCAGGAGCCCCGGCAGCCGGGGTGACATGAGGGTGACCAGAGGGAGGCCACAAGGCCATCTGCCCCTCAGCCCTGCGGCTGCCTCGGCGCTCCCTCAAGACACAACAGATCCCACCACCATAGCAACACCCCACTCCCTGTTTGAATGCGCTCGAATTCCCGCCGTTTTCGCCCCGCCGGCGGCTCCCCCAATGGAAACTCGGTCCCCCGCCCCTTGCCCCGCCCCTGAAGCTGTCAGGGGTCTCACAGTCCAATCAGCTGGGCCCTCCCGTCGTCTTTCTGGCCAATCAAAACAAACCCTGCCTTCCCTCCCCTCGCCTCTTTGTCCCTCCGTTCTGTCGGACAGACGGACAGAGCGGCTGGCCAATGAGAAGGCGGGCCTGGCACCGGCTTGCCCTATAGAAGCGGGCGTAGAGGTGATAATTACCTAGTAGGGCGGCAGGGGTGCAGCATCGTTCGGGTGGCTCGGCTGTAGATGAGTGGCGGCGGTTCCCTTAGCCCGGTGTATCATGAGCACCGCGGGCGCGGGAGGGCCTCCTCCGCGGGGCCGTGCTGCGGGTTGGTGTCGCCGGGGCTGGGCGGTGGGAGGCCTGTGTGATGGCGGGTCCTGGCCTGAGGCGCGGCCAGGGCTGGCGTCCCGAGCGTGGGGGGTGCTCGCGGCTGCCGGAGGAGGTTTCTCCCTCCCGCGTTGCTCGTGTGGCTGGTTCTTGGTTAAAACAAGCAAACCTCGTAAGAAACCAGAAATGAATCGGTGCTTGTCGAGCGTGTGCTCGGTTTTGGGTTATATTTGGGCCTAACTTAGGCTGAATTGGTTATTGGGATAAGAATTATAAAACTATTCTTAAGTTAAGATTTCCTAAAAGCTCTATAAAAATATTCGAGCATTGTTACAAGCCCCTCTAGTAATTCTTGTATACTTTTTCTGGGTATTCTTTGTACTCAAAGCAGTTCTTGCTCTGTTTGCACAGTCCCTAGCCTAATAAATCTTGATGTGTGCTTTGGACACATAAGTGATGGTAAATTCCAAAGGCCTTTCAGGTTTATGATTGCTTAAGTATTTTTTTTTTTGAGAATGTGAAATGTCTTTCAGCAGCTTGTGGAACGTAATCCATGCACCTCCTCCAGGAAAGGACTATTTTATTCTTTTGCACACCTATTTATTCAATTAATGAAGTAATCTTGAACTTTTTAGTGTTGTAAGGCTGCCTGTAGAACAGGGTGACTGAAGTGCTCTAATGGTATATAGCAGCATAATAATTAGCAATGCACAGTGTCTTTTATTCTTCAAAACTTAAGATAGTACTTCTGTATAGGAGGTAGCCTGAAATCTTTATCCTAAAGATGTTTGCAGGGCAACCATCCTTAAATAATCTAAGTGAGGTCGTACTGCAGATCTCCTGTTTATCTGCAGGATTTGTGGGTCCAGATTCAGTCTCAGGCTGAATATGGACCAGCAAATGCTGGTGCTGTAGGTAACTTGCTGCCTGTAATGTCTTGGATGTGGGTTCTGCTGTGATACCCTTTCTGGGTTTGTAGTGCTGGTGAATATAAGGTACCTGAAGGGCCTGTTAAGCAAGCCGTGGGTAAGGATCATGCTACTCTGTTATACAGAATCTTATTCAAAGAAACTCAAATACACCCTGAAAGCAATGCAACAAAGGACTGCATTGTAGAGCTTGTTTCTGGCTGTCTTTGGGTGTTTGTGCAGTGCTGCTCACTATGGAGGATCTCTCAAATACTTCCAAACTGTTCTCCACCTGAATTTACTGGCAAATTATGCCAGTGAGAAATCCTTAACTTTCCATATTAATCCAAAGACTTACTTAAATTGATTTTTGTGATGTGCCTTTGTGCTAGCTGCTGTTAAGCCAAAGACTTCTGTATGCTATGCCCACTCATGTATGTGTATTGACTTGAGATGGTTTAGCTCTGCTGCAAAGGGACAAAGTTTTCTCTTGAGTCTGAGTTCTAAAGGCTTTGTAGTCACTCACTGCTGCACTTGATTCTTGCTACTGTCAGGCTGGAAGTAGGGTGCAACATTTGCAATTAAATACTGGTTTTCTTTAACTCTTTGCAGAAATGGCTTAAGAAGAGATGGAAGTTGATAGCCAAGCAGAGGCTGGTTCCTCTGCAGAGAACCTCAACACGCTTCCCACAGAGCCCTCTGGTCATGGTGTGCTGTCATCCCATGCTCTGGAGCTCAATGAAGGAGGAGGCAGTGCTGCAGCTCTTCCTGCTGATGACACTGTTGTCATACCAAATGCCGGTACAGAGGAAGCAGCTGCTGAGCCTGACCTGCAGTTGAGTCCTGTCATGGCTCCTGCAAAGGCTGCAAGGGGCACAGGTCACATGTCTGCAGGTGAGGAGAGCTCACAGCCAACAGGGAGTTGGTGGTTCCCAGAGGACAATCAGTGCCAGGTAAAGCAGAGATGAAATTGGGTCTGAACACACTCTTATCAAATCTGGCATCATTTAAAACTGCCTTGCTTCCTGGCTTACAAAGCCCAGCTCAGTCCAGGTGCGTGGCTGTGGCCAAATTCTGGGCACCTCACATACCTTTAAGCTCAAGAATAGCACGGCACTTTCTGACCTCTTCTGGAAGGATATTTGCTTGTGTTAAGTGAATCCCCTGTTTCTTGTGTTGACTCCTGAGCCCTTTTACACTTTCCATCTTGCTTGCAGAGCTGCTGCTCCCACTGTTCCCTCTGCTCTGCTCTGCCAGATTCCTGTCAGTGCTTCCTGCAGCAGTGCTGACTGGGCAGTTCCAGCCAGCATTTAGCTCGGTGGAACTTGTGCTCTGTTTTGCATTTCACCTTTGATTTGGGACTGCCTGTTTACATTTTCTGGTGACAATTGCTGCAGAAACTTTCCCAAACATACAAATTAATATTTTTCTGTAGGGGGTTATTTTTCTTTACCTCCAGGCAAAGAAAAAGTACTGTGTTTAATGCCATTTGTGATGGGTTTAAAGGTTGATGAGTGCAAATGCTCTGCAGCCAGTAAGAAATCCCCATTTCTGGCTTGTTTGGGTTTTGTCTCATCTTTGACATTTACAAAAGCTACAAAGGTGAAATCATAATTAACTGGAGCATTGCCTTTAAATTCAGGGAGACCAAGAGCTCTTCTCCTCCCAGATGATTGAATGTAACTGTACTGTTTGCCCTCAGATTGTATATGAAGGTCACTAGTTCTTGGGGCTAGAAGGCAACCTGAAAAAATTCTTTTGAATCTCATGGATAATTGAGATGATAGCTGAACTGCTGGGGGAGAGGGGAAGAGTATTTCAATCCAGGGATGGATAGAAGAGGGGAAAGTAGACAGACTAGGCACAAAGTAGTCAATGGAATGAAACTGATACAAGTCTTGTGCATCTAATATTACCAGTGACTATGGGAACCAGGTCTGAGTTAGGATTGGAGGTATTGATTAGAAGTTCCTTAGGTTATTAGTGAACAACACTACTTTGCTTTTCTTCTCTCCAACTCACCCCACCCAAAGGAAGACGGTATTGTTGTAACAAGGAGATTTTCTTTGAGCTGAGCAAAATAAGTGGCTGCCATATGATACTGCTGATTGTTCATAAAGCAGGTGATTGATTAGGATTACCCCTCTACCAGAGAAGGTCTGTTTTGATGACTTTGATACCTTCCTATTGTAGCCAGAGCCTAGGGATTTTGCCACAAATAAGCGTGGAGAAACGTGTGGAGTCTTTAGCTTCCCTGAAATAACTGGCTTTTGTTTCTTGCTTTTCTAGACTCAGGGCAGCATTGGACAGTTGCTTTCAACTCAGCAGGACCCAACAGCCAGCTGCAGGACCAGTTCTGTGTATTGAGCCTTTGCATACTGCTGTGTTGTGGTTTTTTTGGTTTTGGTTTTTTTTTGAGGGGGGTTGGGGGAGTGTTTTTGTTTTTTGGGGTGTTTTTTCTTGTTTGGGGGGGTTTTTTTTGGTTTTGTTTTTTGTTTGGGTTTTGTTTTGGTTTTTTTGTTTTGTTTGTTTTGTTTGGCTTTTTTTTTGAGTCATCTTGCTGTTTCAAAACTGGATGGGGAAATCCTTTTGAGCTTCCCAACAGATGGTGCTAAGAGATCATTATGCCCACAGCTGATAGGAGCAGGTTGCTGCCACAGGGCTTTCTGGCAAGCAGTTCCCAAGAGCAGTAGCAGCAATGGGTAATTGCTACTGTAATGTTAAATACAGTCTTTTGCTGTTTGCAGGATGCTATGTATAAGTAATCCTGGAAATGTTCAAAATAAGTAAGTTTACTTACCATGCTTCTGCTGTTATCTTATCAAGGAGTATTGTTGAAGACACTAGGTTGCACCTTGGAGATCAGCAGTGCTTTCAGAGAAGGATCTCATCCAGTATTTTAATTGGGCTTCTGGTCTGCTTCAGTTTAGAGCTTCCTTTGATTCCTGTAACTTCTTGTGACACTCAGCTGAGGAGATGAAGGTGCTTAGGACAGTAGGCTTCTTGTTTGTCTGTCTTTCCTTAGCTATTTCTGGCTTGCAGTCCTTTATCCAAACTCATGTTAACAGGCTGCCATGCACTTCAGTGATATTGTTTGTCATGAACAGAGAGTTTTATATAAGTGACAAATAATTAACTTGCTAGTCAAGGTTATCAATGGCCAGAGAGAACAAGATTAGTGGGCTTTTCTTACTTCAGTCTCTAAGGAATGCCCTTATACTTCACTCTCTGCCCTTAGTTTTGGTTTTGCCCACCTTGGCCTCTATTTTAGAGGGTACATCTATGAGGTATCTTTTGAACAGATTAATTCTTCTTGCTCTGAGCTAGTCTTACATGTGTCAGGAGCTCAAGCTGTTCAGTGCTGTCTAATGTTGTGTGACCATATGTTCTCTGGGGTTTGTTTTGGTGGTATGGTTTGGGGGTTTGTGTGTGGTGTGGTTTTTTTTTTTTTGTTTGTTTGTTTGTTTTTGTAGTGGGGTTTTTCTGTTGGGGGGGGGTGTGTGTGTGTGTGTGTTTGTTTTAATTCCTTTGTCCTGTTTTCTGCTTACATAAGCCACTGGTTCCCCTCCAGCCCACAACCATGGAGGTTGAAATCTTTATTAACATTAGCCAGGGTTAGGTGATACATCTCTACTGGATTGAGAATATCTGCCTGCTAAAGTAGTGCCTGCCACCCCATCTCTTCACGATGCACCTCGGAGCTGGCCTCTTGGTCATTGTATAAGTGTGTGGGTCGGTAAGAATCTGTGCCTAACCTAGTTTCTGGTAGCCTTTAGTTATCTCTCTTCCTAGCTGGTTATATCTCTGGATTTTATATCTATTCTGCATCTTGTAATAAACTTTCTAGCAGTTTGGTGTGTGTGCGTGTGTGGCTTACGTCCTTCTCCACCCAGAATCCTTCGATCCCTGGAACATAAATTGGCGACGAGGATGGGATTCCGGTATTGAGAAGGCAGCCACGCCCGGGTTTTGTGTTAGTGGGGCCGCGTAGCGGGGTGCACAGCTACTGAGCTAGTAGCCGCTGTAGTCCGTGTGTTTGTCAGTTGGAGGTTGTGTAATCATCTTTAAGAAAAAGAGTCCGGCAGCGACCCCTGCCGCTCCACCGGTGGAGCGACCGGGGTGGGAACCGGAACCCTGAAGTACTTTGTGGGATAGGTGGGAAACCTGTACCCAAGTAGGTCTAGAACCCTGGAATGAACCGAGTCTCATGGACTTAATAAAATATTGGGGACAATTCGTAGTGCTGCCCCAGAAAAAAACGAAGGAGAGGTTACAGCATGCTGGACGCATGGGGGGCAGCCTCCTCAGTGCCTTTAAGATCATTTGGGGACATAATCAAGCGTTAGAAGAAAAGATAGGACAATTAGAGAACTGCAGGTGAAAAGGGCCAAAGGCATTATGCAGCAACAAGCTTTAGTGGCTGCCACCCAGGCAGGGGTGGGGTGGCAGGAAAAACTGGAAAAATTAGCTGCAGTGTAGGCAGTGCGATGCTGAAGAGGGCGTCCCCAAAAAACTGATGACCCTGGACCATGAGTACGCACAGCCATCACCCAGCCAGACTGGGATCCAGAAACATGAAATGGGGATATCTGGAGCTCCTCGGAGAATGAGGAGGAGAAGGACCCAGAGTAGGGCACGGAATCAGTTCGGGCCACTCCGGTGGTTAAGAGAAGGGGGGCACTGGACCCCCTCTTGGGGCAGTGGGCAAGGGCAGATATTATGGAGGATTTTTCACCAGAAGATGTTAAAAACCTACTGGCCAAGTATAGTCAGTAGCCAGGTGAACAGCCGCAACAGTGGCTAGTACGTCTGATGGAGGAGGGTGCGGATAGTGTCTTGCTGGACCATGTAGACTCCACCCGTTTTACTGGCTTGTCCAATGATCACTACGAGCATTACCAGTGGGGGCAAATATCCCCCTCAGTGTTGTGGTAGCCCATGGGCTGAAGCAATGCTATGATTCTGATGGTGCTTGGCCCCCCATTTCCAATCAATGGGTAACGTTAGCACAAGCAAAGAACTTATTAAAATGGGAAGGAATGAAGATGGCATTACAACGAGAGGACCCAGGCAGGTATTTGTCAGAGCCATTTACGGCTTCAGTTTGCAACCTTTTACTGGAAGGGTGCCCAGCAGCTTGGAAACCATATTTGATTCCAGTAGTCATGATGGTGCAGGGGTTAGCGGACTCTGAGGCCAAAACAGTAGGGCATGAGGTTCTTTTACGTGCAGAAAGTCCTGTGATGACATGGGTCCTTAATAACCCAACCACCCGTAAGGTGGGACATGCGCAAGAAGCCACTATTCAGAAAATGAGATGGTACATTCAGGAGCGAGCTAAGCCAGGACCAAAGGGTATACAATTTCTACACTAATTAGTAAGTGACGGTGTGACAGGAGCCCCCCAACCCCTCAATCAGGAACGAATAAACTACCAAGTCGGCAGGTGGGGACCCAGTTACAAAGACCTTACAGAGGAACAGAAGAAAAATGCCTGGTTTACGGATGGTAGTAGTAATGGTACCAAAAAGTGGTGCGCAGTGGCATATAACCCCATAACTAAGACCCATGTGGTGTTAGAAGGCACCCAAGGAAGTAGTCAGTTAGCCGAATTAGCTGCAGCATGGCAGGCTATAGATGCCACACCAGAAGGTCAAGCCTGTTACCTGTTTACGGACTCTTGGGTGGTGGTGCAAGGCTTGGTAAACTGGTTGCCATTTGCCTAACAAGATGATTATAAAATTGGGATGAGAGAGGTGTGGGGAAGAGAATTCTGGCAGAAAATATGGGACGCGTTGCGTACCCAGATGATCCAAGTCCACCTTGTAGGTGCCCATACGGCAAATGACACAGAGACTGCGAGGTGGAATGCTGAAGTTGATAGACAGGCTCGTATACAAACAACAACAGTAGATACCGGGGAACAGGCAGGCCTCAGTCAGTGGGCCCATGAAAAGGCTGGACATGCCGGGAGAGAAGCAACACGGGCATGGGCTGCAGCTCGTGGGATCTTACTTCCCCAAATGGCAATTGAACAAGTCATTGCTAACTGTCCAGTCTGCCAATTGTTAAAACAAGCCAAAGTGTTCCAAACACCATTAGGGAAAGTGAAGAGGGGATTGAGAGGGGGAGAAGTCTGGCAAATTGACTTTATAGGGCCACTACCAGAACATAAGCATCAACGTTATGCCTGTGTAGCAGTAGATACCTATTCTAGTGTTGTGGTTGCGATTCCCACTCAGTATGCTAATAATTATGCAACCATAAGATGTTTAGAAACCATCGAACTATACTGTGGAACCCCAGTAGAAATACAATCGGGCAATGGCACTCACTTTAAAATGTTAAGGTA